>NC_069501.1:1175156629-1175472337 GCF_027579735.1 Bombina bombina | reverse complement strand
GTCGTTTTTTTTTTTTTTGCCTGTGTAATTTTGACTGTGAAACATCAGTCTGCTAGTGTAATCTAATTGCAGTTGCCTGCCTGCAGTGCCACCACTCATATCTGTTGTAACAGTAGTGTAAATTTAAAAAAAAAACCTTTTTTGACTGTGAAACATCAGTCTGCTAGTGTAATCTAATTGCATTTGCCTGCCTGGCAGCGTGTGTGCTAGGCCCACTTGCTAAGTGCCACAACTCATATCTGTTGTAACAGTAGTGTAAATATTTAAAAAAAACTTTTTTGACTGTGAAACATCAGTCTGCTAGTGTAATCTAATTGTAGTTGCCTGCCTGCCAGCGTGTGTGCCAGGCCCACTTGCCAACTAATGCCACCACTCATATTTGTTATAGCAGTAGTGTAAATATTTAAAAAATAAAACTTTTTCGAATGTGAAACATTAGTCTGATAGTGTAATCTAATTGCAGTTGCCTGCCTGCCAGCGTGTGTGCCAGGCCCACTTGCCAACTAGTGCCACCAATCATATTTGTTATAACAGTAGTGTAAATATTTTAAAAAAAAACTTTTTTGACTGTGAAACATCAGTCTGCTAGTGTAATCTTATAACAGTTGCCTGCCTGCCAGCGTGTGTGCCAGGCCCACTTGCCAACTAGTGCCACCACTCATATTTGTTAAAGCAGTAGTGTAAATATTTAAAAAAAAAACTTTTTTGACTGTGAAACATCAGTCTGCTAGTTTAATCTAATTGCAGTTGCCTGCCTGCCAGCGTGTGTGCCAGGCCCACTTGCCAACTAGTGCCACCACTTATATTTGTTGTAACAGTAGTTTAAATATTTAAAAAAAAACTTTTTTGACTGTGAAACATCAGTCTGCTAGTGTAATCTAATTGCAGTTGCCTGCCTGCCAGCGTGTGTGCCAGGCCCACTTGCCAACTAGTGCCACCACTCATATTTGTTGTAACAGTATTGTAAATATTTTTTTAAAAAAACTTTTTTGACTGTGAAACATCAGTCTGCTAGTGTAATCTAATTGCAGTTGCCTGCCTGCCAGCGTGTGTGCCAGGCCCACTTGCCAACTAGTGCCACCACTCATATTTGTTATAGCAGTAGTGTAAATATTTAAAAAAAAACTTTTTTGACTGTGAAACATCAGTCTGCTAGTGTAATCTAATTGCAGTTGCCTGCGTGCCAGCTTGTGTGCCAGGCCCACTTGCCAACTAGTGCCACCAATCATATTTGTTATAACAGTAGTGTAAATATTTAAAAAAAAAAACTTTTTTGACTGTGAAACATCAGTCTGCTAGTGTAATCTAATTGCAGTTGCCTGTCTGCCAGCATGTGTGCCAGGCCCACTTGCCAACTAGTGCCCCCACTCATATTTGTTATAGCAGTAGTGTAAATATTTAAAAAAAAAAAAACTTTTTTGACTGTGAAACATCAGTCTGCTAGTGTAATCTAATTGCAATTGCCTGCCTGCCAGCATGTGTGCCAGGCCCACTTGCCAACTAGTGCCACCACTCATATTTGTTGTAACAGTAGTGTAAATATTTAAAAAAAACTTTTTTGACTGTGAAACATCAGTCTGCTAGTGTAATCTAATTGCAGTTACCTGCCAGCGTGTGTGCCAGGCCCACTTGCCAACTAGTGCCACCACTCATATTTGTTATAACAATAGTGTAAATATTTAAAAAAAAACTTTTTTGACTGTGAAACATCAGTCTGCTAGTGTAATCTAATTGCAGTTGCCTGCCTGCCAGCGTGTGTGCCAGGCCCACTTGCCAACTAGTGCCACCACTCATATTTGTTGTAACAGTAGTGTAAATATTTTTTAAAAAAACTTTTTTGACTGTGAAACATTAGTCTGTTAGTGTAATCTAATTGCAGTTGCCTGCCTGCCAACGTGTGTGCCAGGCCCACTTGCCAACTAGTGCCACCACTCATATTTGTTATTACAGTAGTGTAAATATTTAAAAAAAAACTTTTTTGACTGTGAAACATTAGTCTGCTAGTTTGATCTAATTGCAGTTGCCTGCCTGCCTGCCAGCGTGTGTGCCAGGCCCACTTGCCAACTAGTGCCACCACTCATATTTGTTGTAACAGTAGTGTAAATATTTAAAAAATAAACTTTTTTAACTGTGAAACATCAGTCTGCTAGTGTAATCTAATTGCAGTTGCCTGCCTTCCAGTATGTGTGCCAGGCCCATTTGCCAACTAGTGCCACCACTCATATTTGTTGTAACAGTAGTGTAAATATTTTAAAAAAAAAACTTTTTTGACTGTGAAACATCAGTCTGCTAGTGTAATCTAATTGCAGTTGCCTGCGTGCCAGCTTGTGTGCCAGGCCCACTTGCCAACTAGTGCCACCAATCATATTTGTTATAACAGTAGTGTAAATATTTAAAAAAAAAAACTTTTTTGACTGTGAAACATCAGTCTGCTAGTGTAATCTAATTGCAATTGCCTGCCTGCCAGCATGTGTGCCAGGCCCACTTGCCAACTAGTGCCACCACTCATATTTGTTGTAACAGTAGTGTAAATATTTAAAAAAAACTTTTTTGACTGTGAAACATCAGTCTGCTAGTGTAATCTAATTGCAGTTACCTGCCAGCGTGTGTGCCAGGCCCACTTGCCAACTAGTGCCACCACTCATATTTGTTATAACAATAGTGTAAATATTTAAAAAAAAACTTTTTTGACTGTGAAACATCAGTCTGCTAGTGTAATCTAATTGCAGTTGCCTGCCTGCCAGCGTGTGTGCCAGGCCCACTTGCCAACTAGTGCCACCACTCATATTTGTTGTAACAGTAGTGTAAATATTTTTTAAAAAAACTTTTTTGACTGTGAAACATTAGTCTGTTAGTGTAATCTAATTGCAGTTGCCTGCCTGCCAACGTGTGTGCCAGGCCCACTTGCCAACTAGTGCCACCACTCATATTTGTTATTACAGTAGTGTAAATATTTAAAAAAAAACTTTTTTGACTGTGAAACATTAGTCTGCTAGTTTGATCTAATTGCAGTTGCCTGCCTGCCTGCCAGCGTGTGTGCCAGGCCCACTTGCCAACTAGTGCCACCACTCATATTTGTTGTAACAGTAGTGTAAATATTTAAAAAATAAACTTTTTTAACTGTGAAACATCAGTCTGCTAGTGTAATCTAATTGCAGTTGCCTGCCTTCCAGTATGTGTGCCAGGCCCATTTGCCAACTAGTGCCACCACTCATATTTGTTGTAACAGTAGTGTAAATATTTTAAAAAAAAACTTTTTTGACTGTGAAACATCAGTCTGCTAGTGTAATCTAATTGCAGTTGCCTGCGTGCCAGCTTGTGTGCCAGGCCCACTTGCCAACTAGTGCCACCAATCATATTTGTTATAACAGTAGTGTAAATATTTAAAAAAAAAAACTTTTTTGACTGTGAAACATCAGTCTGCTAGTGTAATCTAATTGCAGTTGCCTGTCTGCCAGCATGTGTGCCAGGCCCACTTGCCAACTAGTGCCCCCACTCATATTTGTTATAGCAGTAGTGTAAATATTTAAAAAAAAAAAAACTTTTTTGACTGTGAAACATCAGTCTGCTAGTGTAATCTAATTGCAGTTGCCTGCCTGCCAGCATGTGTGCCAGGCCCACTTGCCAACTAGTGCCACCACTCATATTTGTTGTAACAGTAGTGTAAATATTTAAAAAAAACTTTTTTGACTGTGAAACATCAGTCTGCTAGTGTAATCTAATTGCAGTTACCTGCCAGCGTGTGTGCCAGGCCCACTTGCCAACTAGTGCCACCACTCATATTTGTTATAACAATAGTGTAAATATTTAAAAAAAAACTTTTTTGACTGTGAAACATCAGTCTGCTAGTGTAATCTAATTGCAGTTGCCTGCCTGCCAGCGTGTGTGCCAGGCCCACTTGCCAACTAGTGCCACCACTCATATTTGCTGTAACAGTAGTGTAAATATTTTTTAAAAAAACTTTTTTGACTGTGAAACATCAGTCTGTTAGTGTAATCTAATTGCAGTTGCCTGCCTGCCAACGTGTGTGCCAGGCCCACTTGCCAACTAGTGCCACCACTCATATTTGTTATTACAGTAGTGTAAATATTTAAAAAAAAACTTTTTTGACTGTGAAACATTAGTCTGCTAGTTTGATCTAATTGCAGTTGCCTGCCTGCCTGCCAGCGTGTGTGCCAGGCCCACTTGCCAACTAGTGCCACCACTCATATTTGTTGTAACAGTAGTGTAAATATTTAAAAAATAAACTTTTTTAACTGTGAAACATCAGTCTGCTAGTGTAATCTAATTGCAGTTGCCTGCCTTCCAGTATGTGTGCCAGGCCCATTTGCCAACTAGTGCCACCACTCATATTTGTTGTAACAGTAGTGTAAATATTTAAAAAAAAAACTTTTTTGACTGTGAAACATCAGTCTGCTAGTGTAATCTAATTGCAGTTGCCTGCCTGCCAGCGTGTGTGCCAGGCCCACTTGCCAACTAGTGCCATCAATCATATTTGTTATAACAGTAGTCTAAATATTTTAAAAATAAACTTTTTTGACTGTGAAACATCAGTCTGCTAGTGTAATCTAATTGCAGTTGCCTGCCTGCCAGCGTGTGTGCCAGGCCCACTTGCCAACTAGAGCCACCACTCATATTTGTTGTAACAGTAGTGTAAATATTTAAAAATTAAACTTTTTTGACTGTGAATGTCGCAGTACATGTTGTCATTCATGGTTCCATCAATGAACTGTAGCTCCCCAGTGCTGGCAGCACTCATGCAGGCCCAGACCATGACAATCCCACCACCATGCTTGACTGTAGGCAAGACACACTTGTGTTTGTACTCTTCACCTGGTTGCTGTGACACACTCTTGACACCATCTGAACCAAATAATTTTATCTTGGTCTCATCGGACCACAGGACATGGTTCCTGTAACCCATGTCTTTAGTCTGTTTGTCTTCAGCAAACTGTTTGCAGGCTTTCTTGTGCATACTCTTTCTTCCTCCTGGGACGACAACCATGCAGACCAATTTGATGCAGAGTGCGGCATATGGTCTGAGCACTGACAGGCTGACCCCGACCCCTTTAACCTCTGCAGCAATGCTGGCAGCACTCATACGTCTATTTACCAAAGAGAACCTCTGGATTTGACACTGAGCATGTGTACTCAACTTCTCTTGGTCGACCATGGCGAGGCCTATTCTGAGTGGAACCTGTCCTGTGAAACCACTATATGGTCTTGCCCACCGGGCTGCAGCTTAGCTTCAGGGTCTTGGCAATCTTCTTATAGCCTAGGCCATCTTTATGTAGAGCAATAGTGATGTCGCGAATTGTTCACCGGCGAATAGTTCCCAGCGAACATAGCTTGTTCACGTTCGCAGCGGCGGGCGAACATATGCGATGTTCGATCTGCCCCCTATTCGTCATCATTGAGTAAACGTTGACCCTGTATCTCACAGTCTGCAGACACATTACAGCCAATCAGCAGCAGACACTCCCTCCCAGACCCTCCCAGCTCCTGGGCAGCAGCCATTTTAGATTTATTCTGATCCTGCATTGTTAGTGAGAGGATGGACAGTGTATCTGCTGCTGATTTTTTAGTGAAATTGATAGCTAGGCTAGTGTATTCAGTGTCCACTACAGTCCTGAAGGACTCATCTGATCTCTGCTGTTTGGACAGCACCCCAAAAAGCCCTTTTTAGGGCTAGAACCTAAGTCGTTTTTTTTTTTTTTGCCTGTGTAATTTTGACTGTGAAACATCAGTCTGCTAGTGTAATCTAATTGCAGTTGCCTGCCTGCAGTGCCACCACTCATATCTGTTGTAACAGTAGTGTAAATTTAAAAAAAAAAACCTTTTTTGACTGTGAAACATCAGTCTGCTAGTGTAATCTAATTGCAGTTGCCTGCCTGGCAGCGTGTGTGCTAGGCCCAGTTGCTAAGTGCCACAACTCATATCTGTTGTAACAGTAGTGTAAATATTTAAAAAAACCTTTTTTGACTGTGAAACATCAGTCTGCTAGTGTAATCTAATTGTAGTTGCCTGCCTGCCAGCGTGTGAGCCAGGCCCACTTGCCAACTAATGCCACCACTCATATTTGTTATAGCAGTAGTGTAAATATTTAAAAAATAAAACTTTTTCGAATGTGAAACATTAGTCTGATAGTGTAATCTAATTGCAGTTGCCTGCCTGCCAGCGTGTGTGCCAGGCCCACTTGCCAACTAGTGCCACCAATCATATTTGTTATAACAGTAGTGTAAATATTTAAAAAAAAAACTTTTTTGACTGTGAAACATCAGTCTGCTAGTGTAATCTAATAACAGTTGCCTGCCTGCCAGCGTGTGTGCCAGGCCCACTTGCCAACTAGTGCCACCACTCATATTTGTTAAAGCAGTAGTGTAAATATTTAAAAAAAAAACTTTTTTGACTGTGAAACATCAGTCTGCTAGTTTAATCTAATTGCAGTTGCCTGCCTGCCAGCATGTGTGCCAGGCCCACTTGCCAACTAGTGCCACCACTTATATTTGTTGTAACAGTAGTGTAAATATTTTAAAAAAAACTTTTTTGACTGTGAAACATCAGTCTGCTAGTGTAATCTAATTGCAGTTGCCTGCCTGCCAGCGTGTGTGCCAGGCCCACTTGCCAACTAGTGCCACCACTCATATTTGTTGTAACAGTAGTGTAAATATTTTTTTAAAAAAAACCTTTTTTGACTGTGAAACATCAGTCTGCTAGTGTAATCTAATTGCAGTTGCCTGCCTGCCAGCGTGTGTGCCAGGCCCACTTGCCAACTAGTGCCACCACTCATATTTGTTATAGCAGTAGTGTAAATATTTTAAAAAAAACTTTTTTGACTGTGAAACATCATTCTGCTAGTGTAATCTAATTGCAGTTGCCTGCGTGCCAGCTTGTGTGCCAGGCCCACTTGCCAACTAGTGCCACCAATCATATTTGTTATAACAGTAGTGTAAATATTTAAAAAAAAAACATTTTTGACTGTGAAACATCAGTCTGCTAGTGTAATCTAATTGCAGTTGCCTGTCTGCCAGCATGTGTGCCAGGCCCACTTGCCAACTAGTGCCCCCACTCATATTTGTTATAGCAGTAGTGTAAATATTTTTTTAAAAAAAACTTTTTTGACTGTGAAACATCAGTCTGCTAGTGTAATCTAATTGCAATTGCCTGCCTGCCAGCATGTGTGCCAGGCCCACTTGCCAACTAGTGCCACCACTCATATTTGTTGTAACAGTAGTGTAAATATTTTAAAAAAACTTTTTTGACTGTGAAACATCAGTCTGCTAGTATAATCTAATTGCAGTTGCCTGCCAGCGTGTGTGCCAGGCCCACTTGCCAACTAGTGCCACCACTCATATTTGTTATAACAATAGTGTAAATATTTAAAAAAAAAGTTTTTTGACTGTGAAACATCAGTCTGCTAGTGTAATCTAATTGCAGTTGCCTGCCTGCCAGCGTGTGTGCCAGGCCCACTTGCCAACTAGTGCCACCAATCATATTTGTTATAACAGTAGTGTAAATATTTTAAAAAAAAACTTTTTTGACTGTGAAACATCAGTCTGCTAGTGTAATCTAATAACAGTTGCCTGCCTGCCAGCGTGTGTGCCAGGCCCACTTGCCAACTAGTGCCACCACTCATATTTGTTAAAGCAGTAGTGTAAATATTTAAAAAAAAAACTTTTTTGACTGTGAAACATCAGTCTGCTAGTTTAATCTAATTGCAGTTGCCTGCCTGCCAGCGTGTGTGCCAGGCCCACTTGCCAACTAGTGCCACCACTCATATTTGTTGTAACAGTAGTGTAAATATTTTAAAAAAAACTTTTTTGACTGTGAAACATCAGTCTGCTAGTGTAATCTAATTGCAGTTGCCTGCCTGCCAGCGTGTGTGCCAGGCCCACTTGCCAACTAGTGCCACCACTCATATTTGTTGTAACAGTAGTGTAAATATTTTTTAAAAAAAACTTTTTTGACTGTGAAACATCAGTCTGCTAGTGTAATCTAATTGCAGTTGCCTGCCTGCCAGCGTGTGTGCCAGGCCCACTTGCCAACTAGTGCCACCACTCATATTTGTTATAGCAGTAGTGTAAATATTTTAAAAAAAACTTTTTTGACTGTGAAACATCAGTCTGCTAGTGTAATCTAATTGCAGTTGCCTGCGTGCCAGCTTGTGTGCCAGGCCCACTTGCCAACTAGTGCCACCAATCATATTTGTTATAACAGTAGTGTAAATATTTAAAAAAAAAACTTTTTTGACTGTGAAACATCAGTCTGCTAGTGTAATCTAATTGCAGTTGCCTGTCTGCCAGCATGTGTGCCAGGCCCACTTGCCAACTAGTGCCCCCACTCATATTTGTTATAGCAGTAGTGTAAATATTTTTTTAAAAAAAACTTTTTTGACTGTGAAACATCAGTCTGCTAGTGTAATCTAATTGCAATTGCCTGCCTGCCAGCATGTGTGCCAGGCCCACTTGCCAACTAGTGCCACCACTCATATTTGTTGTAACAGTAGTGTAAATATTTTTAAAAAACTTTTTTGACTGTGAAACATCAGTCTGCTAGTGTAATCTAATTGCAGTTGCCTGCCAGCGTGTGTGCCAGGCCCACTTGCCAACTAGTGCCACCACTCATATTTGTTATAACAATAGTGTAAATATTTAAAAAAAAACTTTTTTGACTGTGAAACATCAGTCTGCTAGTGTAATCTAATTGCAGTTGCCTGCCAGCGTGTGTGCCAGGCCCACTTGCCAACTAGTGCCACCACTCATATTTGTTATAGCAGTAGTGTAAATATTAAAAAAAAACCTTTTTTGACCGTGCAACATCAGTCTGTTAGTGTAATCTAATTGCAGTTGCCTGCCTGCCAGCGTGTGTGCCAGGCCCACTTGACAACTAGTGCCACCACTCATATTTGTTGTAACAGTAGTGTAAATATTTAAAAAGTAAACTTTTTTGACTGTGAAACATCAGTCTGCTAGTGTAATCTAATTGCAGTTGCCTGCCTGCCAGCGTGTGTGCCAGGCCCACTTGCCAACTAGTGCCACAAATCATATTTGTTATAACAGTAGTGTAATATTTAAAAAAAAAACTTTTTTGATTGTGAAACATCAGTCTGCTAGTGTAATCTAATTGCAGTTGCCTGCCTGCCAGTGTGTGTGCCAGGCCCACTTGCCAACTAGAGCCACCACTCATATTTGTTGTAACAGTAGTGTAAATATTTAAAAATTAAACTTTTTTGACTGTGAATGTCACAGTACATGTTGTCATTCATGGTTCCATCAATGAACTGTAGCTCCCCAGTGCTGGCAGCACTCATGCAGGCCCAGACCATGACAATCCCACCACCATGCTTGACTGTAGGCAAGACACACTTGTGTTTGTACTCTTCACCTGGTTGCTGTGACACACGCTTGACACCATCTGAACCAAATAATTTTATCTTGGTCTCATCGGACCACAGGACATGGTTCCTGTAACCCATGTCTTTAGTCTGTTTGTCTTCAGCAAACTGTTTGCAGGCTTTCTTGTGCATACTCTTTCTTCCTCCTGGGACGACAACCATGCAGACCAATTTGATGCAGAGTGCGGCATATGGTCTGAGCACTGACAGGCTGACCCCGACCCCTTTAACCTCTGCAGCAATGCTGGCAGCACTCATACGTCTATTTACCAAAGAGAACCTCTGGATTTGACACTGAGCATGTGTACTCAACTTCTCTTGGTCGACCATGGCGAGGCCTATTCTGAGTGGAACCTGTCCTGTGAAACCACTGTATGGTCTTGCCCACTGGGCTGCAGCTTAGCTTCAGGGTCTTGGCAATCTTCTTATAGCCTAGGCCATCTTTATGTAGAGCAATAGTGATGTCGCGAATTGTTCACCGGCGAATAGTTCCCAGCGAACATAGCTTGTTCACGTTCGCAGCGGCGGGCGAACATATGCGATGTTCGATCTGCCCCCTATTCGTCATCATTGAGTAAACGTTGACCCTGTATCTCAC
This sequence comes from Bombina bombina, assembly GCF_027579735.1. NCBI lineage: Eukaryota > Metazoa > Chordata > Amphibia > Anura > Bombinatoridae > Bombina > Bombina bombina. The sequence continues at coordinate 1,175,462,345 of NC_069501.1, read as the reverse complement.
AGTCTGCAGACACATTACAGCCAATCAGCAGCAGACACTCCCTCCCAGACCCTCCCAGCTCCTGGGCAGCAGCCATTTTAGATTTATTCTGATCCTGCATTGTTAGTGAGAGGATGGACAGTGTAGCTGCTGCTGATTTTTTAGGGAAATTGATAGCTAGGCTAGTGTATTCAGTGTCCACTACAGTCCTGAAGGACTCATCTGATCTCTGCTGTTTGGACAGCACCCCAAAAAGCCCTTTTTAGGGCTAGAACCTCAGTCGTTTTTTTTTTTTTTTGCCTGTGTAATTTTGACTGTGAAACATCAGTCTGCTAGTGTAATCTAATTGCAATTGCCTGCCTGCAGTGCCACCACTCATATCTGTTGTAACAGTAGTGTAAATTTAAAAAAAAAAAACCTTTTTTGACTGTGAAACATCAGTCTGCAAGTGTAATCTAATTGCAGTTGCCTGCCTGGCAGCGTGTGTGCTAGGCCCACTTGCTAAGTGCCACAACTCATATCTGTTGTAACAGTAGTGTAAATATTTAAAAAAACATTTTTTGACTGTGAAAAAACAGTCTGCTAGTGTAATCTAATTGTAGTTGCCTGCCTGCCAGCGTGTGTGCCAGGCCCACTTGCCAACTAATGCCACCACTCATATTTGTTATAGCAGTAGTGTAAATATTTAAAAAATAAAACTTTTTTGACTGTGAAACATCAGTCTGCTAGTGTAATCTAATAACAGTTGCCTGCCTGCCAGCGTGTGTGCCAGGCCCACTTGATAACTAGTGCCACCACTCATATTTGTTAAAGCAGTAGTGTAAATATTTAAAAAAAAAACTTTTTTGACTGTGAAACATCAGTCTGCTAGTGTATTCTAATTGCAGTTGCCTGCCTGCCAGCGTGTGTGCCAGGCCCACTTGCCAACTAGTGCCACCACTTATATTTGTTGTAACAGTAGTGTAAATATTTAAAAAAAAACTTTTTTGACTGTGAAACATCAGTCTGCTAGTGTAATCTAATTGCAGTTGCCTGCCTGCCAGTGTGTGTGCCAGGCCCACTTGCCAACTAGTGCCACCACTCATATTTGTTGTAACAGTAGTGTAAATATTTTTTTTAAAAAACTTTTTTGACTGTGAAACATCAGTCTGCTAGTGTAATCTAATTGCAGTTGCCTGCCTGCCAGCGTGTGTGCCAGGCCCACTTGCCAACTAGTGCCACCACTCATATTTGTTATAGCAGTAGTGTAAATATTTAAAAAAAAAATTTTTTGACTCTGAAACATCAGTCTGCTAGTGTAATCTAATTGCAGTTGCCTGCGTGCCAGCTTGTGTGCCAGGCCCACTTGCCAACTAGTGCCACCAATCATATTTGTTATAACAGTAGTGTAAATATTTTTTCAAAAAACTTTTTTGACTGTGAAACATCAGTCTGCTAGTGTAATCTAATTGCAGTTGCCTGTCTGCCAGCATGTGTGCCAGGCCCACTTGCCAACTAGTGCCCCCACTCATATTTGTTATAGCAGTAGTGTAAATATTTAAAAAAAAAAACTTTTTTGACTGTGAAACATCAGTCTGCTAGTGTAATCTAATTGCAATTGCCTGCCTGCCAGCATGTGTGCCAGGCCCACTTGCCAACTAGTGCCACCACTCATATTTGTTGTAACAGTAGTGTAAATATTTTAAAAAAACTTTTTTGACTGTGAAACATCAGTCTGCTAGTGTAATCTAATTGCAGTTGCCTGCCAGCGTGTGTGCCAGGCCCACTTGCCAACTAGTGTCACCACTCATATTTGTTATAACAATAGTGTAAATATTTTAAAAAAAAACTTTTTTGACTGTGAAACATCAGTCTGCTAGTGTAATCTAATTGCAGTTGCCTGCCTGCCAGCGTGTGTGCCAGGCCCACTTGCCAACTAGTGCCACCACTCATATTTGTTATAGCAGTAGTGTAAATATTAAAAAAAAAAACTTTTTTGACTGTGCAACATCAGTCTGCTAGTGTAATCTAATTGCAGTTGCCTGCCTGCCAGCGTGTGTGCCAGGCCCACTTGACAACTAGTGCCACCACTCATATTTGTTGTAACAGTAGTGTAAATATTTAAAAAGTAAACTTTTTTGACTGTGAAACATCAGTCTGCTAGTGTAATCTAATTGCAGTTGCCTGCCTGCCAGCGTGTGTGCCAGGCCCACTTGCCAACTAGTGCCACAAATCATATTTGTTATAACAGTAGTGTAATATTTAAAAAAAAAACTTTTTTGATTGTGAAACATCAGTCTGCTAGTGTAATCTAATTGCAGTTGCCTGCCTGCCAGCGTGTGTGCCAGGCCCACTTGCCAACTACTGCCACCACTCATATTTGTTATAGCTGTAGCGTAAATATTTAAAAAAAAACTTTTTTGACTGTGAAACATCAGTCTGCTAGTGTAATCTAATTGCAGTTGCCTGCCTGCCAGCATGTGTGCCAGGCCCACTTGCCAACTAGTGCCACCACTCATATTTGTTGTAACAGTAGTGTAAATATTTAATAAAAAAACTTTTTCGACTGTGAAACATCAGTCTGCTAGTGTAATCTAATTGCAGTTGCCTGCCTGCCAGCATGTGTGCCAGGCCCACTCGCCAACTAGTGCCACCACTCATATCTGTTGTAACAGTAGTGTAAATAATTAAAAAATAAACTTTTTTGACTGTGAAACATCAGTCTGCTTTTTTGTGTCAGGCTCACAGCGTATACTGTGCCCACTTTCCCAGTGGCACCACTCATATTTTGTTTAATAGTAGTGTAAGTGTACATTTAAAAAAAAATGACAGGTAGTAGCAGGCCACCCCGCAGGTGCCGTCGTGGTCGTGTTGCTGTGATTCCCTTTGACCCTACAATAATGCCCAGTGTTCAGAGGCCACGTACCATGAATGCAAAAAGTTCTGAGGAGGACCTAGTTGACTGGCTAACACAGGACACCCAATCTTCTACAGCTTCCGCTCGGAACCTTGATGCACCATCCACCTCCAGCTTAGCTTCGGGCACCTCTCAAGTGACCACTCGCCCGCCTGCCGCCACCACCAACACTAGCACCACAGCCGCTTCACTTGATCTGTCAGAAGAGTTATTGACACATCAGTTTGAAGAAATGAGTGATGTGCAACCATAATTGACAGAGGATGTAGATAACAGTGATATGTCTCAGTCAGGCAGCATTACAGACGTGGACTTACAGTGTTATGATGATGATGTTGTACCCGCTGCTGCTTCCTTTGTTGATTTGTCAGATACAAGTGAAGCGGTTGATGATGATGCATCCGTGGATGTCACGTGGGTGCCCGCTAGAAGAGAAGAAGAACAGGGGGAAAGTTCAGATGGAGAGACAGAGAGGAGGAGGAGGAGACGAGTTGGAAGCAGGGGGAGGTCATCGCAAGGAGCTAGTGGCACAGTCAGACAGCATGCATCAGCACCCGGGGTCTGCCAGACAGCACGCAAATCAACGCATGCTGTTGCCACCAACAGAATGCCGTCATTGCAGAGCTCAGCAGTGTTGCATTTTTTGTGTGTGTCTGCCTCTTACAACAGCGATGCCATTTGCAACCTGTGTCAAAAGAAACTGAGTCGTGGCGTGGGAAGTCCAACACCCACCTAGGTAAACTGCTTTGGGAAGGCACATGATCTCACATCACAAATGCCGATGGGATGAACACATGAGTAGAAGCAGCACACAAACTCAAAGCCGCCATCCTCCTCCTGGTCCAGCATCTTCAGCCACATCAACCACTGCTGTCCTCCTTGCCCCCTCTCAACCATCTGCCACTCCGTCTCCCTTCCGTAGCAGTTCCTGCTCATCTGCCCACAGTCAGGTGTCTGTCAAGGACATGTTTGAGCGTAAGAAGCCAATGTCCCAAAGTCACCCCCTTGCTCGGTGTCTGACAGCTGGCTTGTCTGAACTCTTAGCCCGCCAGCTTTTACCATACAAGCTGGTGGAGTCTGAGGCATTCAAAAAATTTGTAGCTATTGGGACACCACAGTGGAAGGTACCCGGCCGAAATTTCTTTGCACAAAAGGCAATCCCCAACCTGTACTCGATGGTGCAAAAGGAAGTAATGGCATGTCTGGCACACAGTGTTGGGGCAAGGGTCCATCTGACCACTGATAGCTGGTCTGCAAAGCATGGTCAGGGCAGGTATATCACCTACGCTGCGCATTGGGTAAACCTGCTGACGGCTGCCAAGCATGGAATGCCTGGCTCTGCAAAGGAGTTGGTGACACCGCCACGACTTGCAGGCAGGCCTGCTGCTACCTCCTCTACTCCTCCTACTCCATCCTCTTCCATAACCTCTTCCTCGGCTGAGTCCTCTTCTGCTGCTGCGTCTTGCTCCACATCAACGGCACTCCCCCAGCTCCGCAGGTACTCTTCCACATCCCGGATATGGCAGTGTCACACCCTCTTGGGGTTGACTTCCCTGAAAGCAGAGAGTCACACCGAAACAGCACTCCTGTCAGCCCTGAATGCACAGGTGGATCAGTGGCTGACTCCGCACCAACTGGAGATCGGCAAAGTGGTTTCTGACAATGGAAGTAAGTTGTTGGCGGCATTGAAATTGGGCAAGTTGACACATGTGCCGTGTCAACTTGTAATTCTCTTTCTGGGAAATTATCTATCTATCAAATCTATCTATTTATTTATCAAATCTATCTATCTATCTATTGAATCTATAAAATGTATCTATTGATCTATCTATCTAATCTATCTATCTATCTATCTATCTATCTATCAAATCTATCTATCTCGTGGCCGGACCAACCAAGCATCTTTTTCCATCTCCCCATTCCTAAAATCCATGCCATATACACGTCCCCTGATAGGAGACTCCACAGGGATTAAACTGATAAGAATAATACTACTTAACACACCACTCATATCTGGTGGCACAGTAGATTGCACGCGCAGTGCCCCAAATTTGAAGTTGGAGGACCGACCAAGCATCTTTTTCCATCTCCCGGTTCCTAAAATCCATGCCATATACACGCCCCCTGATAGGGGACACCACAGGGATTAAACTGATAGGAATAGTACTACTTAACACACCTTATAATAACGCAGAGAGAGGCAATGCAGAGAGAGGAGTCTGAAGAAGAGGAGTCAGAGGAGGAAGGTGGCTTTGAGGAGGTGGAAGACCAAACACAGCAGGTGTCCCAGGGGGCTTGTTGTCACCTTTCGGGGACCCTTGGTGTTGTACGTGGCTGGGTGGAGGAAGAGACCTTCAATTACATCAGTGAGGACAAGGAACGGGACATGACTAGCTTGGTATCCAACCTTGTGCAAATGGGGAGTTTGCGTTTGTGCAAATGGACTGTTTGCGGTTGTTTGCGGTGCGTTAAAGGGACAGTCTAGGCCAAAATAAACTTTCATGATTTAGATAGAGCAATTTTAAACAATTTTCCAATTTACTTTTATCACCAATTCTGCTTTGTTCTCTTAGTATTCTTAGTTTAAAGCTTAACCTAGGAGGTTCATATGCTAATTTCTTAGACCTTGAAGCCCACCTCATTCAGATTGCATTTTAACAGTTTTTCACCACTAGAGGGTGTTAGTTCCCGTATTTCATATAGATAACACTGTGCTCTTGCACGAGAAGTTATCTGGGAGCAGGCACTGATTGGCTAGACTGCAAGTCTGTCAAAAGAACTGAAAAAAGGGGCAGTTTGCAGAGGCTTAGATACAAGATAATCACAGAGGTTAAAAGTATATTATTATAAATGTGTTAGTTATGAAAAACTGGGAAATGGGTAATAAAGGGATTATCTCTCCTTTAAAACAATAAAAATTCTGGTGTAGACTGTACCTTTAAACAGGGGGTCACTGTGAAGCGGGCGTAACCCTTACACTACATGATCGATACAACATCATACCTGATGTTTTAAAGCATGTTATTCCAAACTATTTAGGAATGTTAGGTGATTTATGCCCTTTATGGCTTAAAACCAGACTCTGCATCAACTATGTAATTTTCCATGGGAGTTTTGCCATGGATCCCCCTCCAGCATGCCACAGTCCAGGTGTTAGTCCCCTTGAAACAACTTTTCCATCACTATTGTGGCCAGAAAGAGTCCCTGTTGGTTTAAAAGTTCGCCTGCCTATTGAAGTCAATGGTGGTTCGCCCGGTTTGCCGGTTCGCGAACAGTTGCGGAAGTTCAAGTCCGCCGTTCGCGAACCGAAATTTTTAGGTTTGCGACATCACTATAGAGCAACAATTCTTTTTTTCAGATCCTCAGAGAGTTCTTTGCCATGAAGTGCCATGTTGAACTTCCATTGACCAATATGAGAGAGTGTGAAAGTGATAACACCAAATTTAACACACCTGCTCCCCATTCACACCTGAGACCTTATAACACTAACAAGTCGCATGACACCGGGGAGAGAAATTGGCTTATCGGGCCCAATTTGGACATTTCCACTTAGGGGTGTACTCACTTTTGTTGCCAACGATTTAGACATTAATGGCTGTGTGTTCAGTGATTTTGAGGGGACAGCAAATTTACACTGTTATACAGGCTGTACACTCACTACTTTAAATTGTAGCAAAGTGTCATTTCTTCTGTGTTGTCACATGAAAATATATAATAAAATGTTTACAAAAATGTCAGAGGTGTACTCACTTTTGTGAGATACTATATATATATATATATATATATATATATATATATATATATATATATATATATATATATATCTATATATATATATATATATATATATATATATATATATATATATATATATACAATATGTATCTATATATCTATATATATTTAAGTATATATTGTGACAGAGCTAATAGGATTGTGTATAATGGAGTATATGTTTTACCACAAATTTTGCAGTCTTGATTGTGGAATTGAAGATTTGCTATTAATTGTGTTTTATGGGCTGGTAATCCACTCCACAGTTTGGATGTGGCAGAAAATTGCAGGTAAGGAATCAAGTTCAGGTTTTCCCAACAACCTAAGGTTTTCTCACCTGCAATTAATTAATGTCAATAAACTCTATTTAAATAGTATATTAGGCTGCTAGTTAGAACATGTGTGAGATAGAGATTATGCTAATGCTCTAGGTTCTAGGTCTGTATGCTTGGATATTGTTTGTATTTTGGAAAAGCCACACAACTGCTTTATTCTGTTTAGCAAGTGATATTGTGCAAGGTTTATTTTGTTTAGTTTATGTTAATTGAATTCCTGCAAATTGTCTGTGAATAAACAGGCCATTGTTTTCACACCTAATTCAGTATGCGTGGAGTTCTTTTCTGCTGTAAAAGACTTTTTGCCAAAACTGTTAAAAAATCCCTAGAAGAGGGGTATTTTTGCCACGATAGATAGATAGATAGATAGATAGATAGATAGATAGAAAGATATGTATATATTTTGATAATCTATATATATATATATATATATATATATATATATATATATAAATATAGGGAAATATATATTTTAAAAGAAAAAGAAACATTTCTTGCTGCACACAGAAGCACGCAGAATGCAGACAACACAGAGAAGAAATACATTGTAACAATTAAAGTGTGCACTGTCTCTGCCTGAACACTGAACCGAAAGTAATACAATCACTGTCACAGATTGAATTTTAGGCAATAACTAGCTCCTCCTAGTGGCACAGAAGTGTAACACCTGCAGTTTCCAATAACTTTAGTCAAATTAATTGAAAATAGCTCACGTTAGAGCCTTACTGCTACCCCTAACATTAGCAGCTATTAGTAATACTATGGCAGGATTGGATAGGGGATGTTGGACACATGAATGATTAGACTCCCTCTATATAATTGCAAACAAAGGAGATGATTAGCCAAACAATGGGCTAGATTATGAGTGGAGAGTTAATTACCTCTCCTGCACGCACATTAACACTGTTTGTCTTCTGCTGTTTGTGCACATAAGATAGTGCACATATTACAAGTTAAAATATTTTTTTAAAGTCAGAAGTAGAATATCGTGACCTTGTTAACGTACTCCCCCATAGACTTCAATGACGTGAGAAAAGTGGGAGAAAAAAACTAATACCCATACATAAAGTCCCCAATACATTATTAACCCCTAAACTGCCACATAGCCCACTGCAAAGTACCTGCAACACTATTTAATCCTAAACCACCACATAGCCAGTAACATGCAGTGACGTCAGAGGCTGGAGAGGCAGTGGCTAGGATACGCCTTCATTCTTTAGATATCCTTTGTTGAAGAAATAGCAATGCACATGGGTGAGCCAATCACATGAGGTATTTATGTGCAGCCACCAATCAGCAGCTACTGAGCATATTTAGATATGATTTTCAACAAAGGATATCAAAATAATGAAGAAATTTAGATATTAGATGTAAATTGGAAAGTTATTTAAATTTGCATATGGGTTTCAAATGGGTTTCATTTCCCTTTAAATGGTGTCTTGGAAAACTGGTCAACTTAGTAAACATCTGATTTTAGTCTAAAAGGATTGTAACAGAAACTCTTGCCAGATAACACAATGCTTGCTCTGATTATGAGATCTACAAATCCATGCCCATTAAAATATGTTTATTTTTTTTTATTTTTTTATATTTATTTTTATTGAGGAAGAAAAACAGGGAAGAAAAATGAAAGCACTACATCGCTGCTGCACATACAGCCAGCAAGAACATATGATAAAAATACAAATAATCATTAGGGTTACAGCAGTGTAAGACATTCAAATTATAGTAGTGCACATATAATAAAACATTTCTAAATCAACCTCAGCTTTTTTTTTTAACTTTGACAAGTAATATTAACCATCCATGGAACTAAAGAAAAACTTGCGAGATATATTATGCAGTGTAGGATGTAATGAATTCTATGTAGAATAGTAGGATGTGATGCAAACTCCCCTAGTAATTGTTGGGATCAATATAATAGCTTTCGAACTGACAAGTAAAGGTATGTTTAGGCTTTGTTCAATTCTCTATGCTCTGTGTGGTTTTTAATGAGGTCCCTAAAAAAATTATTTAAAAGTGAGGGCTTAGATGAGAAGGGCTAATGATCAGACCTGCTGATCTGAGTAGAGAAGATAGATCCTAATATATAACGTAATGAAAAAGAGAGTAAGAGCTAGGGGAGCAGAAAGAGTTGCGGTATAGGCAAGAGAAACCGCACTGTTAGTTCTCCTATTGTCGTGAGACTCTTTACTTTGGGGGGGAGGTTGTAAAATAGACGTGGCAACTAGTAGGGGTAATAAGAAAGCAAGAGCTAACTTATAATTAGGGTATAATAGGACTTACATGGGAGTGAGCTTAACTATGTGACATACGCTTGAAGAGAAAGAAGCACAAAACTAGTTATATAGGGCTAAAGAAAAAAAAAAACTCTTGCAAGTCCCTCACAAACAAAGGATGCTGTTGGGTCTGTTGTGCTATATCTGTGTATATTTGGATGAAATTATGACATATGTACATTCGGGAAATAGTAGGAGACTGAAGTTTCCTTAAAATGGGTTAATGTTGCTTCAGAATAAAAAGAAAAGATTTGGCGTTTATCTCTATGACTGCTAAATTGTCATTATCTATTCTAAAACCATATATGTTGGTGTAGTTATGTCATGTCTGCGTACAGATTGATAGAATCAAGCTATGTGTAGCTTCAAGATGTAATCTAGGACTATATTTCCCTCTCAACATGATGGCGTAGTTTCAGTGTGAAGTTAGGAGACCTGCTGTCAGGTTACGGGCCCTATACCCCACAACAGGAGCCTGTTTAAACAAAGCAATAGTGTTAGCGTGAGAGGCAGTACTTAGAACACCTAGCAGGATAGCCGCTCTCTGAACAAGCCATAATTCCCATAGTAGAGTTTTCAGCAATAAAGTAGGAGTTAATAATCCTAAGTATACCTAAATAAAGTAGGATATAGGAGAACATGATATGGCTCTATATGCTCTGTAACACAACTGACCTCAGGGGTTGGTCTAAATGGAACTTACACTATACGTTTTGTGAAGGTATATTTGACAAACATTCAGTGGAGAGAGCTTGCACAAAAATAATGTAACTATAACTGAGTACAGTAGTAAATAAGACCAGGGGCGGACTGAGACCAACCAGGGCCCCCGGGCAAAAGTGTGGCAGGGCCCCCCACCCCCTCTTTGCTCCACCTACCTACCTAATCTGCCCCTCCTCCACCCTATTGCCCCCCATCTCATGTGCCCCTCCCACCTCCCTTGCCCCTCCCCCACCATGTTTTTAATTGCCATATAAAGAGACAATTTTTTTCTTAAATATTTTTAATAAGAACTAAATATTGTAAATTAGCAAGTACTTATGCCAAGAAAAAAAAATAATCCCCATGCCTATAAGCACTACAGTATGGAGCAGAAAGTAATGAGGGGCAAACACGGGGGTAAAATCACTTACTGGCAGCCAAAGAGGTAAAAATCATTTATTTGTATAATTTCCTTTAAATAAGAGATTCATGATACTATAAGTATGTGTCTATACTAAATAAAGATAAAACTATCTCCATTTTCACTGAAACCAGGGCAGGTTTAGAGAAATCAATTTTAAAGGGAGAGTAAAGTCAAAATTAAACTTTAAAGGAGCATGAAACCCAAACAATTTCTTTAATGAATTAGGCAGAACAATTTTAAACAACTTTCCAGTTTACTTCTACTATCTAATTTGCTTCATTCTCTTGGTATCATTTGCTGAAGGAGCAGCAATGCACTACTGGTTTCTAAGTAGTGAGAGATAATGACAATCGGTATATATATATATATGCAGCCACCAATCAGCAGCTAGAACCTAGGTTCTTTGCTGCTCCTGAGCTTACCTAGACCTTTCAGCAATGGATAACAAGAGAAGTAAGAAAATTAAATAATATAAGTAAATTGGAAAGTTGTTTAAAATGTTATGCTCTGTCTAAATCATGAATGTCTAATTATGACTTTACTGTCCCTTTAATTAATCAAAATAAACATACAATGTTAAACACCATTCATTACAATTTACTTCTATTATCTAAGTTGCTTAATTCACTTCCTATCATTAGTTTAAAAGCATACCTGGGTAGGTTCAGGAGCAGCAATGGACTACTGGGATTTAGCTGAAGATTGGTGGATGCACAGATATGTCTCTTGTAATTGGCTCATCCAACATGTTCAGCTAGCTTCCAGTAGAACATTGCTGCTCCCCTCCTATTGCATCTCATGATATGCAGTACTATAGAGAGGTCTAACGCCCGCCAAAACCTAATTAATACAAATTTAACACAATGTAGAGGTTCCCTATGCCTCACACACAGCCCCTCCCTAGTACCTTATATACAGATATATATTATAGGGAGGTCCCCTCTGGCTCACACACACACACACACAGCCCCCTCCCCAGTACTTTATATACATATATATAATATCATAGAGAGGTTCCCTCTGTCTCACACACACACAGCCCCCTCTCCAGTACCTTATATACAGATATATAATATTATAGAGAATTCACCTCTGTCTCACACACACTGACCCCTCCACAGTACCTTATATACAGATATATCATATTATAGAGAGGTTCCCTCTGTCACACACACAAACCCCCTCCCCAGTTCCTTATAACAAAGATTTATATTATTGAGGTTCCCTCTGTCACAGACCCCTCCCCAGTTCATTATAGGTTCAGTGTTGTAACCATTGAGTCAAATAAAAATCCCATTATATACAGATATATAATATTATAGAGAGGTTCCTTCTGTCTCACACATACAGCCCCCTCCCCAGTTCCTTATATACAGATATATAATATTATAGAGAGGGTCCCTCTGTCTCACACATAGAGCCCCCTCCCCAGTTCCTTATATACAGATATATAATATTATAGAGAGGTTCCCTCTGTCTCACACATACAGCCCCCTCCCCAGTTCCTTATATACAGATATATAATATTATAGAGAGGTTCCCTCTGTCTCACACATACAGCCCCCTCTCCAGTTCCTTATATACAGATATATAATATTATAGAGAGGTTCCCTCTGTCTCACACATACAGCCCCCTCCCCAGTTCCTTATATACAGATATATAATATTATAGAGAGGGTCCCTCTGTATCACACACACTGACTCCTCCACAGTACCTTATATACAGATATATCATATTATAGAAAGGTTTCCTCTGTCACACACATAGACCCCCTCCCAAGTTCCTTATAATAAAGATTTATATTATTGAGGTTCCTTTTGGCACAGACCCCTCCCCAGTTCCTTATATACAGATATATAATATTATAGAGAGGGTCCCTCTGTCTCACACACACTGACCCCTCCACAGTACCTTATATACAGATATATCATATTATAGAGAGGTTCCCTCTGTCACACACACAAACCCCCTCCCCAGTTCCTTATAACAAAGATTTATATTATTGAGGTTCCCTCTGTCACAGACCCCTCCCCAGTTCCTTATAGGTTCAGTGTTGTAACCATTGAGTCAAATAAAAATCCCATTATATACAGATATATAATATTATAGAGAGGTTCCTTCTGTCTCACACACACAGCCCCCTCCCCAGTTCCTTATATACAGATATATAATATTATAGAGAGGGTCCCTCTGCCTCACACACACAGCCCCCTCCCCAGTTCCTTATATACAGATATATAATATTATAGAGAGGTTCCTTCTGTCTCACACATACAGCCCCCTCCCCAGTTCCTTATATACAGATATATAATATTATAGAGAGGTTCCTTCTGTCTCACACATACAGCCCCCTCCCCAGTTCCTTATATACAGATATATAATATTATAGAGAGGTTCCTTCTGTCTCACACACACAGCCCCCTCCCCAGTTCCTTATATACAGATATATAATATTATAGAGAGGGTCCCTCTGTCTCACACATACAGCCCCCTCCCCAGTTCCTTATATACAGATATATAATATTATAGAGAGGGTTCCTTCTGTCTCACACACACAGCCCCCTCCCCAGTTCCTTATATACAGATATATAATATTATAGAGAGGTTCCTTCTGTCTCACACACACAGCCCCCTCCTCAGTTCCTTATATACAGATATATAATATTATAGAGAGGTTCCCTCTGTCTCACACATACAGCCACCTCTCCAGTTCCTTATATACAGATATATAATATTATAGAGAGGTTCCTTCTGTCTCACACATACAGCCCCCTCCCCAGTTCCTTATATACAGATATATAATATTATAGAGAGGTTCCTTCTGTCTCACACACACAGCCCCCTCCCCAGTTCCTTATATACAGATATATAATATTATAGAGAGGTTCCTTCTGTCTCACACACACAGCCCCCTCCCCAGTTCCTTATATACAGATATATAATATTATAGAGAGGTTCCTTCTGTCTCACACATACAGCCCCCTCCCCAGTTCCTTATATACAGATATATAATATTATAGAGAGGTTCCCTCTGTCTCACACATACAGCCACCTCTCCAGTTCCTTATATACAGATATATAATATTATAGAGAGGTTCCCTCTGTCTCACACATACAGCCCCCTCCCCAGTTCCTTATATACAGATATATAATATTATAGAGAGGGTCCCTCTGTATCACACACACTGACCCCTCCACAGTACCTTATATACAGATATATCATATTATAGAAAGGTTTCCTCTGTTACACACACAGACCCCCTCCCGAGTTCCTTATAATAAAGATTTATATTATTGAGGTTCCTTCTGGCACAGACCCCTCCCCAGTTCCTTATATACAGATATATAATATTATAGAGAGGGTCCCTCTGTCTCAAACACACACAACCCCCTCCCCAGTACCTTATATACAGATATATAATATTATAGAGAGGTTCCTTCTGTCTCACACATACAGCCCCCTCCCCAGTTCCTTATATACAGATATATAATATTATAGAGAGGTTCCTTCGGTCTCACACATACAGCCCCCTCCCCAGTTCCTTATATACAGATATATAATATTATAGAGAGGTTCCTTCTGTCTCACACATACAGCCCCCTCCCCAGTTCCTTATATACAGATATATAATATTATAGAGAGGTTCCTTCTGTCTCACAAACACAGCCCCCTCCCCAGTTCCTTATATACAGATATATAATATTATAGAGAGGGTCCCTCTGTCTCACACATACAGCCCCCTCCCCAGTTCCTTATATACAGATATATAATATTATAGAGAGGGTTCCTTCTGTCTCACACACACAGCCCCCTCCCCAGTTCCTTATATACAGATATATAATATTATAGAGAGGTTCCTTCTGTCTCACACACACAGCCCCCTCCTCAGTTCCTTATATACAGATATATAATATTATAGAGAGGTTCCCTCTGTCTCACACATACAGCCACCTCTCCAGTTCCTTATATACAGATATATAATATTATAGAGAGGTTCCTTCTGTCTCACACATACAGCCCCCTCCCCAGTTCCTTATATACAGATATATAATATTATAGAGAGGTTCCTTCTGTCTCACACACACAGCCCCCTCCCCAGTTCCTTATATACAGATATATAATATTATAGAGAGGTTCCCTCTGTCTCACACACACAGCCCCCTCCCCAGTTCCTTATATACAGATATATAATATTATAGAGAGGTTCCTTCTGTCTCACACATACAGCCCCCTCCCCAGTTCCTTATATACAGATATATAATATTATAGAGAGGTTCCCTCTGTCTCACACATACAGCCACCTCTCCAGTTCCTTATATACAGATATATAATATTATAGAGAGGTTCCCTCTGTCTCACACATACAGCCCCCTCCCCAGTTCCTTATATACAGATATATAATATTATAGAGAGGGTCCCTCTGTATCACACACACTGACCCCTCCACAGTACCTTATATACAGATATATCATATTATAGAAAGGTTTCCTCTGTTACACACACAGACCCCCTCCCGAGTTCCTTATAATAAAGATTTATATTATTGAGGTTCCTTCTGGCACAGACCCCTCCCCAGTTCCTTATATACAGATATATAATATTATAGAGAGGGTCCCTCTGTCTCAAACACACACAACCCCCTCCCCAGTACCTTATATACAGATATATAATATTATAGAGAGGTCACCTCTGTCTCACACACACTGACCCCTCCCCAGTACCTTATATACAGATATATCATATTATAGAGAGGTTCCCTCTGTCACACACACACAGACCCCCCTCCCCAGTTCCTTATAATAGAGATTTATATTATTGATGTTCCCTTTGCCACAGACCCCTCCCCAGTTCCTTATAGGTGCAGTGTTGTAACCATAGAGTGAAATAAAAATCCCATACTACAACACAGACCCTATTTGGCCTCAGCATAATGGTTTCAAAAAAGTGTGTCATATGTTTTAAGAGTAGAAATCCTCCCATTTTTTTCCTGTGAGATTTGATTCTTATTAAGGCCCCTGCACCAATCTCAGAGCGCATATGGACTGGACATATATATATATATATATATATATATATATATATATACATATATATATAAGTAAGTAGACTAGTACAGCCCTCCCCCTCCCCCTCTCTGGCAGCAGCCGGCTCCTCACTTACACTTACCTTAGTCGACTCGTTGTTGTGGAATGTAGCCTCAGCCGTCCTGACTCAGTATCCTGTGCTCCTTCACGTGGCCACACACAGTCTGCTGCAGCTCCTGCCGCCTGAGCCTCTAATGCACAGTTACAAGTGTGCGCACGGCGTGTGGAGGTGGAGCTGAGCAGCCAGAGAGCCAGGGCAGGTGGGAGTGTGATAATATGTGGACCGGATTCCGGATTTATACACACCGGCCGGTCCACATATTGCAGGGCAGGCGGCTTACTTACAGGCTCCACAGCTCCAGAGTCCAGTCTTTCTTTCATTTACAGACAGAGACAGGACTTGTCACAGTCATTGATGTTATGTTACCGCTAGGCTAACCGGCTCCTGCTTGAGAGAAGTTCCTGATACGAGTCACAACATGTTGCTGAGCCTGGGCCCCCCCTGCCCCCCCCCTGCCAAAAAATAAATTAAAAAAATAAAGGCAAAAAAATTAAGTCATAATAAAAAATGTTAATAGAAAAAAAAATGGAGCTTCAGTATGATGCAGGGCCCCTTTAAGAAGCCGGGCCCTCGGGCCAAGGCCGATTTGCCCGACTTGTCAGTCCGCCCCTGAATAAGACTATGCATTATTCATATAAACAGGAATAACAAACACGTGACAGCCATGGGGCTCAATAAACAGTAAGTACTTTAGCAACATAAGAAGCAGAGTAAAAATAAAATAAGAGAAAAAAAAATTGCAACATGACTCACAGCTCTGAGTTAGAGAAAAAAGTCACATATAGGGCACAGAAAAAAGGATATATTAAGTGCGCTTAATAGGGTTAAATCAGTTCGTTGGAGACTAATATAACATTTTACTTGTGGTGGTAT
Organism: Bombina bombina; assembly: GCF_027579735.1. NCBI lineage: Eukaryota > Metazoa > Chordata > Amphibia > Anura > Bombinatoridae > Bombina > Bombina bombina. The sequence continues at coordinate 1,175,445,936 of NC_069501.1, read as the reverse complement.
TAGCTGTACTCCACAAAGAACAGTATGCAAAAATAATAACCCATGCTTATTCTGAGGAGTTCCGTTGACTAAGTCGGAGCCCATCGCGCTGCAGAAATAAAAGCAACAAAGAGAGGCCTCCAGGGTCCCATCGCGTTGTCAATAGCGTGCGCCCCAGTACCAACCAGTAATGGCCCGTATACAGTGAACTCCAACTTCGGTGTGGCCGATAGTCCCGCCATGGTATGGAAGCACTTCTCTGCCCACAAGCCCAAAATTCAAAAGCTCTCATCTGACCTGATCCAATGCGGAGGGCAGGTAGAGTCCGGAAGGGAAAGATGTCCAAGATCCAAGGATCATGTCTTATTGCTAACTTGCCAGGTAGCGCGGTGTGTTCGCGATTGCCACTGTGAAGACCTCCGGGGCGATATATAACCGGGCTTGTATAATTAGGCATAGTATCATCTGACTTCTTTGAGCATGCCAACCAGGGCGTAGACAGCGCTCCCTCTGAGCATAGGCATTTCAAGTAAGGTTCCTCGATCCATTTTATCTCCAGCTGGCTTTCATCTTCCTCAACTGATCCCCCCACAGGCTTAATTGCACTAGTAACAACAGCGGCCGCCACAGGACACATGATAGTCGCCATTGTATGCAGTGCATCAATTTTTTTTATGTTCTCACCCATGCTCGCATAGTGCGGGTTGTTTAGGTCAGTTTGTGTCTTCTCTGCGAAGCTTTCAATTAGGGTCAGAACCTGGCGGTAAAAGTCCTCCATGGCTGAATATTTAATGTCGGGGCCTACTCAGAGCGGGCTGTAACTGTAGGATCCACAATCTCGGCCAACATATGCTGTCCAAAGTTCGGAAACTCCTCAAATGGGTTCCGTATAGAGTGTTCTGCTCAATGGAGGTCTTAAATTTAGTATTAAGCTGAATTTTATTGCTTTTATCCCCAAGTAAAATTATGTTCCTCTGGAGCTCATGAAATGTGCGACTGTTCTCTGTAGTGGCTAGCTCCGCCCCCCCATTAAAATATGTTTAAAACATACTTTTTACTTTAATGCTGCAAATTATGCTTATAGATTCTTTCATTATTCAGTAAATATAAAAATGTCTTGGTCCAGTGGCGGCTGGTGAAATTTAAAGATGGTGGGGCGCTTGACCCCACCCCTTTAAATAAAGCCACACCATCAGATGGCACTACCAATTCATTAATTAAATAAATAAAAGGTAGACAGAAACACAGAAAAGCACTTGGGGGAAAGGGAGAGAGAGACGGGGGGAGAGAGACACAGAGGGTTAGAGAGAAAGAGAGAGAGAGAGAGACACACAATCATACACAGAGGGTTAGAGAGAGAGAGACACAATCACACACAGAGGGTTAGAGAGAGAGAGACACAATCACACACAGAGGGTTAGAGAGAGAGAGACACAATCACACAGAGAGGGTTAGAGAGAAAGAGAGTGAGACACAATCACACACAGAGGGTTAGAGAGAGAGAAATAAAGAGAGACACAATCACTCACAGAGGGTTAGAGAGAAAGAGAGACACAATCACATACAGAGGGTTAGAGAAAGATAGACACAATGACACACAGAGGGTTAGAGAGAGAGAAAGAGAGACACAATCACACACAGAGTGTTAGAGAGAGAGAGAAATAGAGAGAGACACAATCATACACAGAGGGTTAGAGAGAGAGAGAAAAAGAGAGACACAATCTCACACAGAGGGTTAGAGAGAAAGAGAGAGAGAGAGACAATCATACACAGAGGGTTAGAGAGAGAGAGAGAGAGAGAGAGAAAGAAACACAATCACACACAGAGGGTTAGAGAGAGAGAGAAAGAGAGACACAAACACACACATAGGGTTAGAGAGAAATTTAGAGACACACAATCACACACAGAGGGTAAGAGAGAGCTAGAGAGAGAAAGAGAGAGACACAATCGCACAGAGGGTTAGAGAGAGAGAGAGAAAGAGAGAGACACAATCACACACAGAGGGTTAGAAAGAGAGACACAATCACACACAGAGGGTTAGAGAGAGAGAAAGATAGACACAATCATACACAGAGGGTTAGAGAGAGAGACACAATCACACACAGAGGGTGAGAGAGAAAGAGAGAGACACAATCACACACAGAAGGTTAGAGAGAGAAAGAGAGAGAGAGACACAATCACACACAGAGGGTGAGAGAGAAAGAGAGAGACACAATCACACACAGAGGGTTAGAGAGAGAGAAAGAGAGAGAGACACAATCACACACAGAGGGTTAGAGAGAGAGAAAGAGAGACACAATCATACACAGAAGGTTAGAGAGAGAGAGAGAGAGAGAGAGAGAAACACAATCACACACAGAGGGTTAGAGAGAGAGAGAGAGAGAGAGAGACACAATCACACACATAGGGTTAGAGAGAAATTGAGAGACACACAATCACACACAGAGGGTAAGAGAGAGAGAGAGAAAGAAACACAATCACACACAGAGGGTTAGAGAGAGAGAGAAAGAGAGACACAATCACACACATAGGGTTAGAGAGAAATTGAGAGACACACAATCACACACAGAGGGTAAGAGAGAGAGAGAGAGAGAGAAAGAGAGAGACACAATCGCACACAGAGGGTTAGATAGAGAGAGAGAAAGAGAGAGACACAATCGCACACAGAGGGTTAGAGAGAGAGAGAAAGAGAGACACAATCACACACAGAGGGTTAGAAAGAGAGACACAATCACACACAGAGGGTTAGAGAGAGAGAAAGATAGACACAATCATACACAGAGGGTTAGAGAGAGAGACACAATCACACACAGAGGGTGAGAGAGAAAGAGAGAGACACAATCACACACAGAGGGTTAGAGAGAGAAAGAGAGAGAGAGACACAATCATACACAGAAGGTTAGAGAGAGAGAGAGACACAATCACACACAGAGGGTTAGAGAGAGAGAGACAATCACACAATCACACACACAGGGTTAGAGAGACACATAAGGGATGAGAGTCAGAGGGGGAGGAAGAGAGACAGAGAGAGAAAGAGACCATGGGGGAGAACAACACATAAGGAGAGAGACACACACACACACATAAGGTGTGGGGGGGAGAGGGACCACTGCATTTTTAAGTAATAAAACAGCAGAGCTACAGAGAGTTCAGAAAATGAGTCTATAATTTAGTGTGAAGTACAGAGGCAAGCTGCTAAGTTAGTAGGTGTAAAGTTTGAGTAAACAAAATACAAAAACAATCCTTTGATGTAAAAGAGTAAAAAAACACTAAACCACATTCATTAAATTATCATTTTCACTAACAGAATCCCTTTCAGTAAAATCTTACTTTAATAAGATGTGGCTGAAACACTGCTCTCTGTGCCTCTCTCCTGCTCTGTAAGGATTCAGGAAGTGACAGTGGCACATTCCACTGCACTTAGAGGGGAAGAACAGAACTCTCTTTTTCACTTTAGCAAAGTTAGCAGGTTCACAGGACAGCAACAAAATATATAAAAGTTGTTTTTTTCCGTTTTTGTTTTGTTTTATATCATTTAACATCCAGCCCCAACCCTAAGTTCCACTTACTAATGCCTCTTACTGGATTGGTTCAGCCCAAATAGGACTGCCTCAAATAAGCAGTTAATGAGCCATGCAATGATCTTAACCACTTGCATCCAGTAGGTGGTGCAGCATGTTGTGTAATGGTGGGCAGACCAGCTTGTGCCTCTTCATTGCACAACATATAACTGTTAGAAAAAAAAATGCTGGGGGAAAAAAATTACAATTTTTTTTTTTTTTAAAGCCAATAAAAAAATATATATATTTTTGCCCATATGAGAGGTGAAGCACTGCCTCTAGTGACTGCACATCACTGCACATAGCCCACAGTTAAGTACCCGCTACACTTTTTTTTTTTTTTTTTTAAATTTTTTATTGAAGTTCAATTCACGGCATACAAGCAATGTTTTTCGGTACAATCAATACAAGAAAAAAAAAGAAATCAATGCTAAATAACCACATCAAGAGTATTGATTAGGGATAATAATGAACATCATATTTACCTATTAAACTATAAGCCTTCTGGATAACAAAAGAGGTCACTTTTGGACCTCACACAAAATTTAAAAAAAACAAAGCTATAGAAGACTACCATGTACCATAGGGGGCCACTTTTGGGTCCCAATTAGTGAACTTCATATTTCCTATTTTATGAGATATATAAGAAGCAAAACTGAGAATGATGTATATATACATTAACTTAGAAATTAGAAAGATGGTCTCTCAATATATAGTGTTATATACTTGATGATGGGAAAAGAAAATATATTTGCGTAATATGGGAGAAAATTATGCTTGCTCAATAAGAAACAGTGGCATAAAATTGGCAATATTAGAAAATCTCAAATATATTGGCTGTTAGGGCTAAACTGTGGTGCAAGGATTTTGACAACACTAAGGCTTTGGATTAGTATTAATAAGGGAGAAATTTAAACGTGAGTAGGGATCAGCTCTTTGGCGGACTTGATTAAAACTGCACATAGACTTTCAAAAACTAACAGAGATAAAGGTAAACAGATAGAATCTGATCACAAACAAACTAAGATTATCAGTTCAAAATTATAGGTAAGGTTTGCGAAAGTCATAAACTAACTCCCTCAATGACATAAGGTTCAGTATAGGTGTTGTCTACAAGTAGTCGGTACAGCTCACACACAAAAGGAGACAAAGGAGAATCCACAGATCTACCACACTAGTACTCACATAACATTAACCCTTACACAAGGAGACAACAAGTATTAAAAGAGAATTATGGCATAGTAAAAGGCAGCTACTCCATAAGGACAAACTTTAACAAAGAAGCATGCTTACTCCATCATCTCGGCTGCAGACAATGGAGCAGCCTACTTAGCGGTGAGATTATGGTAACTGGATAGCCGCTGTTGGTGGGTATAACATATCTGTTATATGAAACAATTAAGCTAATATTAACTCATAATATGCTAAGGTAACAGATAAAAAACAAAGAAAGTGTTGAAACAAAACACAGACCCAGCAAAACTTTATAATATAGCCTAGATGTATACAGTATATATGGAGACCATAGCTCTAGACTGGGAGAGTAGTCCAAAGTTGCAGATTGCCTCCCACAAGGTAGGATTTGTTCATATGGAAGACACATATGCATTAGCCTATAGGCATCATTAGTAAACATCCAGGTGCCCCTGTATTCTCAGAGTCTCCTTGAATAGTCCCAAGATGTGATTAACTAAAGATGGGTGATTCATTCATTTAGCGAATGACTGAGTGAGCTCTGTGGGTAGAGAGTGTTTAACTGACAATGTACAAGTAAAGAATGTGTTGAGGCTGATCACCTCTCTTTGCGATATTTGCTAGCCTCTTTTTTTTTTTTTTCTTTTCAGTTGTGAACAGTCCGCCTGTGTGGAGTGATTAACCTATGCCTGTTTTGAAGGCAAATGTAGTGGAGAACATAAATTGCAAGTTTTTACATGCCAATTGATGCTGAGATGCTGTAACTGGGGTGTGGAGGGAGTTCGGTCTGTGTGGCCCATTAGGCGTAGTATACATCAAAAGCTGCGTTGGGGAAGCGATACCTTCATGTCCGCTACTATATAGTAAAGACCATCTCCGCAGGTTGTCTAAGGGTACTCCCCGTAGTATGCCAGAGTCAAAATCTTCATACACTGGCACATCCGCCTGCAAAGTAATGAGAGGGGATTTGGGTGTATGCCAGCCCGTTTGCGATGCTTGATCACAGAAAGGGACATCTGTAGTGATGGGCAAGGAGATCTTCTTCACATCAATGTCACTTGGTATGTGTGAGCATACAGCTTCTCTGCAGGGATCCTTAAATGTTTCTCCACTTAGCTCCGTGGTCTCAACTAGGGTGGAGTGTTCAATGCCATTGTGCAGGTAGCCGCATGGGGTGTATTGAAAAGCTGTGACTAGAAGGTGCTCCAATTTAGTAAAGTGATCGTCAATAAGTAGGAACAGCTCCTCTTCCATGCGGTCGCCATCTTTACAGTCTCGTCAGAAGCGCAGGTTGACACAGATCCGGAGCGGCAAACAGAGAGGTTATTAGATGATGCCAATAAGGTATAGTGTCCATAGGCGAGCAATCTCTTGAAAAGGTATGCAAATAAGTATAGTTAGTGGAGTTCTGGACACACTATGTGCCACGTAACGACAGACCCAAAGGCGGCCTGCCGGGGGTATAGTTATTGCCGTGATGTTGTGACGGCTCCGGGCACTGATGCCATCAGTGATTCCAAGTAGATTGATCTTGTTTTGATCGCTATCAGTTGCAGAGTTCAATGTTGTGCAATATTCTTCTGCAAGATTCTGTGAGATAGCAGTATTTTAGAGTTCTTCTGGAAAAACTGGAGCAGCACGCAGGAAAGCGTCCTATCAGGAACGCTACCCGGAAGTTCCCCCCTACCCGCTACACTTTTAACCCCTAACCTGCCACAACCTTAAAGGGACATTCCAGTCAAAATTTAAATGCACATAGATTAATTACATCTTTGAATAGAAATTGCAATGTACATGTATTGGCAAAAATGCTTCTAGTAAAAATTATCACTGTTTTAGTGTTAACATTTTTCTTTGCATGTGCATGTGAAGCATAGCTAGATATTGTTACTGCACCCATATGCTCAGATCATCACTGGGGCTTGTATCATGTCAGCAATTAACAAATTGAATCATTACCAGATGGTACAAGCAACTAAGGCTTTCTGAGCAAGTACTGTGCTTAAAATGCTGGTGCACGTTGCATATGTAAATACACTTTTTAAACAGCTATAGCTTTTATTAGAAGAATTTTTGCTAATACATGTATATTACAAAAATGCTTCTGTTCAATACTGAAATGCATCAATGTGGTTTCCAATTTTGGCTGGAATATCCCTTTAATCACAAATTACCCCTCTACACTATGAACCCTAACCGCAACATCCCCGCTTTGCAAAATACCCATTAACATCTAAACACCCTAACCAGCTAACCCCCTTGTAGTGTAGTTGGATATTTTGCAATGTTGGGGTGTGGCGGTTTAGGGATAATAGTGTAGTGGGGTATTTTGCTAGGTAGGATATGGTGGGTTAGGGGTTACTAGTGTAGTGGGGTAGTTTGCAATGTAGGGGTGTGATGATTTAGGGATTAATAGAATAGTTTAGTTCCATATCCGCCGGCCAAACTCTTTGAGTGTTAGATGCAATTGCGTTGCCACTTAAGGCAGCCCATAGAAAGTATGAGAAGTGTAAATTACAGCGAGTTTGCACAAATGAATTTGCAATAATTTAAACATTGTGCCACTTGTAATATGAATTCCCATGTCTAATTGTCCTCATTTTTAGGTTAGCTTTGTATTGAAACATTAGTTTGAGGCACATTAGTGAATACTGTAAAATACTGGCCATAAATATAGGTATAGCCCCCCTATCTTCATGGAGGTTTGTTTATTAAGGCTTTCAAAATATTGCCATATGCATAATCGGCCACGTTAACATTCTGTTAACTTGTGCTTGAATCTTTATAAAGCTTTTCAGACAGGTATGAAATGTTGTTTTCTTTTGGGTTTCCACTCTAAAGTTGCTTTAGCACACACATTTTCTTTAAGTGTATACTCACATACACATATTCATTTTACATTTAATTTATCATCTCTTGGCTAAATCTTTGTCTTAAACCATAACAAATATTTTTCTAATATATATATTTTTCTAATCATGACAGTGATATAATACATTTCTTCATATGTTTAATCTGTATAACTAAATGCTGAATCTCTGTTTTATTACAAAATTATTGTGTTTACAAATGTTGTTCTACTGCTGGCCTGATATGTAGATACACTTGTTTTTTCCTACTCGTATTCCTCACTTCGTTCAAGATGTTCTAGAAAAACAAGGCAATGGGATAGCTCCCACAAGACATACCCAGACAGATACAAAATATAAATGTATTCAACTTCAAAATGTAATGAATATACACCATGCACTATTAATTATATAAGTTTATAAATACAATTTGCATAGCCAGAAAAACACATTAAAATACAGCATAATATAAAACAACAACAACAAATGAATATCTTATCTGCTGTGTTTTTACTCTGACTCAACCAACACAGCTAAAAGTGTGGTGCCGAGTTAAACACATGAAGAATTTTAGTGATGGATCTCTATATTGCCGTGTTACTTCTCTGCTAGTTAATGGAATGGAGTGTATAAATGGCCTTAAGGACACATTAATGCACATTTTCAGGTTCAGAGTAGGAAAAACAGATTTTGTTGACAGATTTTGCATAGGATTCGATTAAAAAGGTGCAATTTTCACTGAGATGAAACATTATTTTTGACCATGATTTCCAGCATAATTAGAATCTTAGCCAAATAATTTTTTCAATCATTTAATTTTTTATAAAAATGTTATACCCATCATTATAAATATTACTGTCAGTCTTCTTGTTACCAAGTAGACTTCTTAAATACTTATAGCTTTTGGGTAATTTCATAATGTGATGTGCAGCACATTTACTGTGAAATGGCACTGACAGGGTTGATGGGTCTGATAACAATGAGAACATTCTTAGTAATTAATCATTTATGAGTCTTGAATTATGTTTTAATATTATTATTTTATTTGCAGAATATAAAATATGTATGTACAGTATATGTAAATTATCTTAATTCATTTTTAGTTAATATCGTTGTAGAATTGTAAATATATACTTCTAGGTTGTAAGTTCCCACATGAATAGGGCCTCAATTCCTCCTGTATGTGTTTGTAAATTTTGTCCTGTCTCTTACAAATTTTATATCATTGTTTTATTTAAATGAATTGTATCCATGGACAACGCGGCGGAATATGTTGGCGCTTCATAAATAAAGTGTAATAATAATAATATACGTCTACAGAATTAATTCAAATTTAAATATGATACATGCTACAAATACTTGCTGTAAAGATCATTATATTTATAGGTTTAACATTTAATGCCTGCATTTTATGAAAAAAATGTCATTTTTTTCACTCCCTTAACATTTACTAGAACATTATCATTCATGTATATAATCAATATTAAATATCTTTATTGCCTGTAATTGCCCTAATTAAAGCCTCATTATCGTATTTGCGAGTGTTTATGCTAGTGGTCAATCTATTTAATTTAAATGATTTAAAAAGGTCAAATTGTATAGTAACGATTACAAATAATTGAATTTTGAAAACGTTAGGATTATAATAGTTCATTTTCATGACACAACATATAATGAGGACATAAAATGTGAACAATTTAGCCTACTAATATAATCATAACATTTGAATGCATTAATAATGTGCTTATGATATGAGGCACACTGTGTATACCTTAATTACCCATTTTACACTGCTCAAAATATGACTTTTCATTTGTATTTATAAGTTTATTATTCAGTTGGGAGTTCATTCTTTTGTGCTATCAGATTAAAATTTACATGTCTTTATTCTGCTTTTTAGCAATACTAGATACCATTTTATACTTGCGATTAATACTTATTCACAAGGATTTTTTGCTTTCTTCAAAAAAATATATGCAGAACTATTATAATATAAGAAGTGCGTTTTTTATGTGATCACAACTCAAAACAAACCGTCATTAATGTGTTTTCAATTGAAAAGTACCAAAATACCTGTTTTTGTGTGTTAAGTACTTGTCTTCAGGATAGGAACTGAATCCCAATGAAACTGACATATACATTGACCCTTTCACACCTCTAAAAGGGACACAAGTCAAAAGTATGCAATTTTAAACAACTTTCCATTAATAAAAATGTGCACAGTCTTTTTATATTTACACTTTTTGAGTCACCCGCCCCTACTGAGCATGTGCAAGATTCATAAAATATTTGTATATGAATTTTGGCATTGGCTGATGACTGTTACATGATATAGGAGGAGTGGAAATAGACATAAATTTGTCAGAAAAAAAATCTACTACTCATTTGAAGTTCATACTAATTGCTAAAAGCATAGTTTTTTTTCAATATTACCAATTATTGATTTTAAAATAACAGTTTTTTCGCTTTGGCAAGATATACATATGACAATAAGAAGAAGACTATGGGTTTCTATTAGAAGAATGGCTGCTACTTATCTCATCTTCTAAAAGGGATTCTAACCGCTCCATTACAACATTGTAGCTGCAAAATGTTTGTGCAAATGAAATTCAAAAGTAACCACAGCTATGTGAACATGATTTTAAATGAACCCCACCTTTGTGACCAACTAAAAACCTAGAAAATACCTTGTTGTGACTTTGTGATCATGAAGTTTTGTTCTTGTTTGAAAGCAATGTCACTAAGTTGTGGATACTTTGAAACATGGTCAAGAATGTGGGATTATGCATGAAAACCTGGTTATTTAGACATCTGTACTGAAAGTGACAATCAAAACAATACGAGTGTGAATTAGAAGCAAACATTAACAGAAATAGATTGCTAGACACCGGTTCCAGATGTGGGGTCCCGACCTTTTCCTCAAGATCCTCACAGCTGTATAGGATATTGTGCAGTAAATATATGTAAATTTGTGCCCTGCCACTGCAGATGGACAATGTAATAGTGATGAATTGAGTTTTTTTTTTTTTATATATTTATTATGTTTTTAAATCGTACAGACAATATTACAATATCAACATAACTTAATTTAACTTAAAGTGAATGTAAACTCAGCCTTCGTTCTAAACAGCAGTCTATCAAATATCAATAAAAAACCTGAGTTTCATTCATCAAATTTTAATTTTCTAAATCGATACCTTTATTTTCATAAATTTATATCAATTTGCAGCTAAACCGTCCTCCGCCCGGCATTCGCGCTCTGTTGCTCACCTTTTTGATTGATGTCTTAATAGCCAATAACGGCTCTAACCACGGGGGGACCCACCCTCTTCTCATTACGTAATAGGTCCTTATTGCGCATGCGTTCGTCTTTGGTGCCGAGCTAATCTATTGTAAGCTTGTGCACATTTCGCGCATGCGCAATACTAATAAACACGGGTAGCGTTACATTCTTATACGGATTCCTTTCATTTCCTCTGTATTGTCAATTTTGGATTAGTGGATGTGAAAGGTCTCCGTAAAAGTAACGCATGCGCAATGTAAAATAGACACAGGAGCGCGCAGTGCCTATACGTAAACAGCGGGTGGGACCGCTGTTTACGTAATATGGATGAAAATTAGGAAGCAGTGAGTGGGAGGAGCGGGTAAGCGAATGAGCGCTATGCCATATATAAAATAAACATTAAAATACACATTTTATTAAAAATTTATTGCGGCGGTATGCTTAATCTCAGTAGTCACTACAAAACTAGATTACACAAAACGGAAAAATTGACATTCACTTTAACGACTAACTAACTCAGTATTCCTAAGTAAAGAATATCATATATATGTGTTACATTACTCAATATCTTTAGAGCTATCTGTCTTACCAATCTTTTCAATATGCTAACTCACCTATTGTCGGTGCGTCTCCTCAGGGTCGTCCCCAGTCCACGAGCCATAAGGGAAGGGAGGGGGGCAAAGCAAGTCTATCTCCTGGTTATTGATCTCATCGCATACGTAGAACTAGAAAAATTTATAGTGTTGTGTGTGGATATGATAAGTGTATAGTTTCCCATAGAAATTTGGCGTCTAGAAAGAAGGTTAGCCTCCCCCGTTTTAAGAACCCATACTCCTCCAGACATAAGAGTTCGGATGTCCTCTCCAGCCACATCTCTTTGGTTGGGGCCAATGATGTCTTCCATGCTCTAGCTATTAGAGATCGAGCTCCATTTAGCCCTATTTGTACTATAAGGTTCCTTAACTTACATGTGAGATGGATGGTGTCGTTTAGTAATGCTATTCTAGGCGTTAGTGGGAATGCTTCTCCTATCAATCTCTGAAAGTATGTCTCTAATTCCTTCCAAAAACCTATTATTATGGGGCAGTCCCACCATATGTGCAGTAAACTACCCTGTCCGCCACATCCCCTCCAGCACATTCGTGAATAGTCAGGATATATGGTGCTCAGTCTAGTCAGGGTTAGGTACCAGCGAGATGGAATCTTATAATTCATTTCAAGTATTTGTGGAGAAATAGAAGATTTTTTCGTTCTTTGAAATATAGTGTGCCAGGAGTCCTCTTCAATATCAGTGTGTAAGTCATGAGCCCACCTTGAAGTAAAGTTTGGAAGTGTGGAGCTTTGAGGTTCTAGTAAAAGCTTACGAGACAAAGACAGGGAGCCGTGTATTGCTGTTTCTCTGTCGCATAATCTCTCAAAAGCAGTCAAAGGACGGAGAAACTCCTTCTTATGTGGAGACGTCTGTAGGAAGTGCTGAAGTTGTGCATATTTAAGCCAATGTGTATACCGTCCGTCTGCTATGGTCTGTAACCTGTGTCTGTCCAATAATTTCCCATTCTCTAAAAGCCTGCTTAATTGTATTGTGTATCCCCATTCTTTAAGTCTTCTAAATACTTTGTCCAGTCCCCCCACCATCTCTGTGTTAAGAACTATTGGGAACAGAGGCGATCTAATGGTCGAGATATGGGGATATAGAGTTTTTATTTTCTCCCATTCCTTGAAAAGGTGTTTGTGTATGTCTAAGCGTTCACATTGCTTTGGTCGTAGGTCAGGGGGAACCCAGCATAATGCTCTAACAAAAGGGACCTGAAGGATGTGGGAGTCAATGGAGACCCATGCTTTCTGTGTCATTGAGCCGTGCCAATCTAATATCCTCTGGAGAGTCACAGCATGATAATATTCCTCTATTTTGGGGAGTCCTATCCTGCCCATGATCGTAGATCTGTATAGGGTGGCCTTGTTGACTCTGGGTCTAATCTTGCCCCATACGTAGGTGTTTATCAATCCCTGTACTCGGGTCAGGAACCAGGAGGGAAGGTGGATTGGTATGGCCTGTAGTAAGTATAGGATCTTGGGTAGTATCGTCATTTTAATGGAGTGTATCCTACCCCACCATGAGAGTATTTTGGCTGCCCATGTGGTGAGATCTCTGGATATTGTGCTCAGTAGGGACTCATAATTTTTCTTGAAACAGGTGGAGGGGGAGGGGGAGAGGTGGACACCTAGGTATCTAACTGACTCTGATTGTAGACGTAGGGGGCAAACTCGTGACAGTTTACGAAATTCCGGTGTGCTAAGTGAAATGTTTAAGACTTCTGACTTGGTTTGGTTAACCGAAAAATTCGAGAAAGCGCCAAATCCCTCTATCTCACTAAGTATCTTTGGGATGGTGATATCGGGTGAGGTAACTGAAAAGAGGACATCATCTGCATACATAGCGATTTTAAATTTGTTGGGTCCTATGGTGATACCTTTTATTTCCTTGTTATTGCATATGTGCTCCGCAAATACCTCCATTGTCAGTATAAACAGGATGGGCGAGAGAGGGCACCCTTGGCGTGTGCCATTTCGTATGGGGAATGGGTCTGAATGCATGCCGTTTACCCTAACTCTGGCTCCTGGACATGTATATAGGCTACCAATTCTGTCTATCATTTTGGGTCCGAAGCCAAACTTCTCTAATGATTTATTGAGAAAAAGCCAATTTGTCCTATTGAACGCTTTTTCTGCGTCCGTCGTCATTATCACTGCCGGGATATCATGTGATTTTGCATATGTAGATAGGGATAATGCTTGTATTGTATTGTCGCGAGCTTCACGACCGGGCATGAAGCCCACTTGGTCGGTGTGTATAATTTCATTCAGTACTGTGTTTATGCGATTTGCTATGATTTTAAAATAACAAACAAAAACAGAAGCGCCACATGGCCCAATATTGCAGGTTCCAGAGGATGATCTATATGATAATTTATTGCACTCACATGTATTGAAGCACCCCAAATGGTGCAAATGACACAGTCTGGGATCTATAACAGTCACCCAGCAGACCGACCTCCCGAATTGATACAGGGTCTGTATAAGATATAAAGCACAAAAAAGCCTATATGGCCTAGTATTGTATGGCTAGGGTAATATCACACCAATAGGATATAAAGTTTAGACTCACATTTGGTGAAGCATCTCCAATGATGCTATAGAGGCAAGCTAGGATCAATTCAGTCACCCAACAGACTTAATACTATGGCATACAGCAATCCTCTTTGCTTGTCTGTTGGTCAGTAGTTCCTCAAAAAATAACCAATTCTCAGGCAGCAAGTGTTTTAGTAAAAAGTTAAAATCACTTTAATAAAAAATATATGATAGTTGCGACGCGTTTCTCAGTCTCAGACTGTTTCCTCAGGCATAATAAAATAGTTTACAAACACTTGCTATATAAACCTAACCAAACCAATTACCATAATTGATAACACTTGTTGTGGGTGTAGTCTATGACATCATTGGTATCCTAGCTACAGAATGCTTTAACAACAAATATAAACACAATTTGTATGTTAAAAATGAGCACATCAAAGCTTACAATGCATGAGTTAATCACAGACAAATTAAACAATTAAAATATATAAGAATATGTAAAAACAATTTGTATGTTTTTTTTAAAAAACAAACCTAGTACAAATATTCATTGTAGTTTGTTGTAGATAATTAGTCATAGATGATCCCTATTAATATACCAAATGTGACATATGTAGATCATACATCATACTCGATTTATATTATATTTCTTGTTTACCTATTTCTTTTTTTGATAGATCGTTCCTAGCTGGCAGTGCCCATTATAATCACAATGTGAGATTTATTGCCCTTTGTGTTAAAGCATTAATTTATCCAACTTTCGGATTTGATGTAAAGCTAGCTTACGATTTTAAGGATTATTCTTACTAGGGAGTGATTTTAATGATTTCCAGCTTTCAATTTGTTTTAGGTCTAAGAGTCACTTACTTTATCTCAAACACCAGTTCTCAATGGCGTGCGTGTAATGCTAGTGCGCATGTCACTAGCGTTGCCATGGATATCAAAACCTATTCGGTCTCACGTTATGCGTGAATGTACGCTATTCAATGATAGGACAATGTGATCCCACAAATGAGAGTAACTCATTAGCCAATTCCATCATAGGGCACTAGTTAGCCTGCTATCATCTACAAACTACTTGCTTTATCTCAAACGCCAGTAGAATTTCTTAATGGCGTGCATGTAACGCTAGTGCGCATGTCACTAGCGTTACCATGGACTACAAACTACTTGCTTTATCTCAAACGCCAGTAGAATTTCTTAATGGCGTGCGTGTAATGCTAGTGCACATGTCACTAGCGTTACCATGGATCTACAAACTACTTGCTTTATCTCAAACGCCAGTAGAATTTCTTAATGGCGTGCGTGTAACACTAGTGCGCATGTCACTAGCGTTACCATGGATCTACAAACTACTTGCTTTATCTCAAACGCCAGTAGAATTTCTTAATGGCTTGCGTATAACGCTAGTGCGCATGTCACTAGCGTTACCATGGATCTACAAACTACTTGCTTTATCTCAAACGCCAGTAGAATTTCTTAATGGGGATAATAGGGATAATGCTCGTATTGTATTGTCGCGAGCTTCACGACCGGGCATGAAGCCCACTTGGTCGGTGTGTATAATTTCATTCAGTACTGTGTTTATGTGATTTGCTATGATTTTGCTGAATATTTTTATGTCTGAATTTAATAAAGAGATAAGTCTGTAGCTACTCGGCAGTTCTTGTGGCTTGTCTGGTTTTAGTATAACTGCTATGTGTGCTAATAGCATATCTGGTGAGAATTTGAGGTTATTATCTATAGCTTGAAACAGAGACAAAAGGTGAGGGGCTAGGATATGTTTAAAGGATTTATAGTACGAGTTAGTAAACCCGTCTGGGCCCGGGCTTTTCCCCGCTGGGAGGCGGGATATAACTGTTAGAATTTCCTTTAGAGTTATTGGTTGGTCTAGGTCTCTCATTTGCGATTCAGACAAGGAATTTAGGCTCACCTCTTGGATATATTGTTCCATTTCCCGGGTGTGTGTCTGTGTCTCCAGTCGTTCTAGATTGTATAGTCTAGCGTAGAAATCCCTGAAGCTGTCCGCTATTTCCTTGCTGTCATGAGTATCTTTCCCGTTCTGTTTTTGAATTTTGTGTACGTGTGTTTGGCCAGTCTTATTTCTCAGGGCTCTTGCTAACAGTGAGCCTGTTCTGTTTCCCTCAAAGAAGAATGTTTTCCTAAGTTTTAGTGCTGTTCTTTGGGCCTCCCGCATGAGTATGTTATTTAGGTCCGTCCTAACTGTAGTAATTGAAGATAGTAGGTGTGGGTCTTTTGGTCGTTGTTTGTGTTCCTGTTCTAAGTCTCGCAGTCTTGAAAGTAAAGTGTTCGTTTCCAAGTTTTGTGTTTTCTTAATGTAGGCTCTGTGCTTAATACACTCTCCCCTAACTACTGCCTTATGTGCCTCCCATACGCTAAGTGGTGATATCTCTGTATTCACATTAAATTGGAAATATTCTGTGATTGAAGTGGATAAAGACTGGTTTGTTGGTGGGTGGCGTAAGAGATATTCATCAAGTTTCCATACAAAGGGACTCACTGGGGTTTCTGGCCAGTTTAGGGAGATAGAGACCACTGAGTGGTCTGCCCACGTGGTAGGCTGGATATCAGAGTCCATCACTAGAGAGAGATTTGATTGGTCTATGTATAGGTAGTCCAGTCATGAGTATGAGGTCCAGGGGTGGGAGTAGAATGTGTAATTTCTTTGTTGGGGATGTTGTATCCTCCATACATCAATCAATCCTAACTGTCTAAGGCAGCGGTACACTGAATCTGGGGGTCTGTGCGCTGTGTTTGTGTTCCATAGTGACATTAAGGTCCCCCCCTAAAATCAGCATCCCTCTCCTGTTTTCCAGGACCAATGAGAGCAGTTTTCTAAAAAAGGGTGTTCTGTTGGAATTGGGTGCGTATACGTTAACTAATGTTACGGGTCTATTATATAGTAATCCTGTCACTATGAGAATTCTGCCTTCCTTATCTCCTATTGTGTTGATCAACTGAAAGGGTATACTGCGGTGTATCATGATACCCACCCCATTTTTCTTCTTCATATTGGAACTGAGATAACATGTAGGGAAGTCTCTTGAAGAGAATTTGGGTTCTGAATTTTTGGTAAAGTGGGTTTCTTGTATGAATACGATCAAACTTTTCTGTTTAGTAAACCATTTTAATGCTATAGATCGTTTTGAGGGTGAGTTAAGTCCCTTGGTGTTTTGTGATACTATACATATGTGTCTACGCATTGTGTTTTCCCCGGTGTGTGTGTGAGCTCTTACCTTGCTGCGAGATGTAATTCCCTTGGGGCACCCAGCCTTCCCCCCAGCCCTGCGGACCAGGGACTGACCCCTGTAACTGTAGGAGACAACCATTGCTTCTGGAGTAATGTTTCTGTGAATGGATCAAAAGGAATACATAAATATTAAATAACTTATTAACATTAAACATAACAAAGAACAAAGTAACATTGTCTATTATTACATAGACTACTCTCATAATACTAGAGAAGTGGGGGAGAAACAGCAATCTGGTTGCTGCTGCTGCTCCCGCCGGTTAAAATGAAAATGTACGTTTGCCCAGAGTTTATACAGTTCTAATGACTGGGTTATAGGCTACTGCCTCTTTAGGAGCATTGAAAAAAAAAGAGGAAAAAAACAGAAAGAATAGGTGGAGAACAGACATTTATACTTAAGTGGCTTGATACTATTTCACAGGTTATGTGGGTTGGTTACTCTGTCTTCATGACCCATATTAATAATGGGCCTGTTCTACATAGAGGGAGTCCTTAGGGACGCCGCTGACTATGCTTTCATGGTGGAGCTGTAGCGTTTGGATCTTTATGTACTTGTTTCATCAATGCCGCTTTGGTCTTCCTTTGGACCGTCGTCCATTTCTGTCTTTGTGCTTTTGGTGATAGGTGCTGTGCTGTGTTTTCTACCTGCCTTTTGCTGCTTTCTTCAGGTATTCTTGGTTGTGCTATATTTAGGTGCGTGCAGAAAGTGTCCAGATCCTCTAAGTCTCTGTAAATGGCCTCTTTGTTGTCTTTTGATGCTCTCAAAGAAAAGGGGAAGCCCCAACGATATGGTATCCCTAGTCCTCTCAGGTGGGTTGTGAGAAATCCCACCTCCCGGCGTTTCGATAAAGTAAGTGGACTTAAGTCCGCATATATTTGAAGAGGAGTGTCTAGGTAGTGGACTGGTGATTTCTTTCTCGCTGCTGCTAAGATGTTCTCTTTCTCTTGGAAATAGTGGCATTTTAAAATAACGTCTCTAGGTGGTGCAGTGGGTTGTGGTTTCAGCCTCAACGCCCTGTGAGCTCTGTCCAACATTATTTCCGTATCTGCCGTTGTGTCAAGCAGGTAGCAAAACAAACCCTGAAGCTATTGTTGTAGTGCTGTAGGTGAGATTTTTTCAGGGATGCCCCTTATCCTCAAGTTTTGTCTACAGCCTCTGTTGTCTAAGTCCTCAAGTTGGTTTTGCAGCTGGATAATCTACGTATTTTGATGCTGAAGTTGCATTGTGGTAAGATTTGTAGATTCTGACACTTCTTCAGCATATTCCTCTAGTTGTACCACTCTATTACCCAGCTCGGTAACATCTTTTTTGACTTCTGCCAGACCATCTCGAATTATTTGACTGACTTGCTGCATAAAGGTTGTAAAATCTTCCTTTGAGGGTAAAGCATTCAGGTCTGCCCTAGTGAGGGGTAGTTCTTCCTCAAAAGGGGTGTCTTCTGTACCATCCTCTTCTCTCTCCGATGAGGGAGAGCGTGGTGGGTTTACACTAGGTGCTGGCGCTGTTTTGAAGAAGGAGTTCAGCTTGGAGCTTGAAGAACCTGTTGATTTTTGAATTTTGTCCATTTTTTGCTGTCTTTTAGACGCCATCTTTGTGATGGATCTAGGAATGGCCCTGTTCTGATGAGGGACTAGTTGTGAGTGGTGTGTTCGCTCAAACAGTTACTTCTTCTGTCTAATTTCTCTCTCCTTATTAAAAGCCCTCCTCACAATGGTTCTCATAAAACACAGGAGCCCTTCTCCCTCATATGTGTAATTGCTGGATAGTATTTCAAACTGTGATGCACAATATTTACATTCTCCGGTGGAGTTATAGTACTAAAACTTATGTTTATTGATTGCTTGTTAAGATTGGTATGGCTGCAACTGTATTGTGTCCCTTTTAGATTTTACATTAGAAATCACCGCGCTGCAGCCTGTGATAGCTTCTCTAAGGCCTCATGTGTTGCTGGGGGAGAGAGGGGATTTCCATCTCTGGATCTTATAAGGAAAGTCTCTTGCTTGAGAGAGCGGTATAGCTGATTGGGGCTTTATGTTTAAGAGTCGTGAGTCCCCCCTCTCCACTTACTATACCTCTGAGGCGGTGATGATATCTGCCGGTGTCTCTGTCACTTTACCATGTGTGTTGCGGTGCCGGGATTGCTGTTAGGTAGATATCGGTAAGGCTTTCTTAGCACTCTCCTCCTCTTCTCAGCTCTGTTCAGGCTCTATTGTTAGAGTAGAGTCGTGCCACTTACGTAGCGCCAGTAGGCCTAGGCTGCACTAGTTTAGGGGTTGTATCTGTGTCCCCGGCGTTCTGTGTTGTCTCATACGGAGCTATTTTGTGCCCCTCTGTTACCGGAATCACATAACCAGATTGTGCTAATGATTATGTCTCCTGGTCAGTTGTTATTCGACCCGGCAGGAGTCAGCTACACGGAGCACTATCTTTCTGCGGCCATGCTGTTCCATGGCCGACTCCGCCCTGATGAATTGAGTTTTATTGATTCTAGACCATAATGTAACACCTAAAATTATTAGATTCCAACAAACAATGCCTTTTCTGACTATATTTGTTTAAAGTTGATCGCAACGGCTGAATAACTCTCTGAGTATATTTACAGAAACCTTTGTAGCACAATATTAGTCCTGTAACTCTGTTAAGTAACCAGATTAAATAGCACAGTTCACAATTCTTTAGTGATATGTTTATACCGGATTGTAACTGTAAGCAATACTATGACTGGTGCCAGGATCAACTACCAGTAGTATACTTGTGAGTCAAAATGGTAAGTTAGTTGAATAAAGTAAACGCTTACTTGGATACTGACACTGGGATTCGGCACAGGTGTGTAGTTCTCAGTAGCCAGTTGATCTGTAGGTACGGGCTGTATTTTACATACTGCAGGAGAGAGGCTGATGCGGCTGTGAACTGTAGCGTGTAAGACCACACCTCCAGGAAGTTCCGTGAGCGGAAAATGAAAGCGGAGGTCCAGAACAAAGAATCCTCTGACTAGTAACAATGTATCATTTAAATATACCTTTGCTGGAAACAGTACAAACAGGATAACAGGTCTTGAGATGAATTAGTTGAAACTTGCCTTGAATATTAGCTATCTGACTGCAGAGCTGCTTGACGCTAGAATTAATTCCTGCTGAATTCACATGGGGAAACAAACATTACCAATAGGGTTGCCACCTCAGCCATGTTTTCCTGGACACTTATGAGTTACACATGCTGCAGGGTGTGCAGGGAGGAACATGTATTGTGTTTCTGGACAGCACTATTCATATTCCTCCCTGCACACCCTGCAGCATGTGTAAAATATAAGTGTTCTGTATTTTAAGGGATGTGTGGCAACCCTAATTACCAAGCAAAGACTAGATTGAGGTTGGTAGATTTATAGGAAGCATGGGAAGAAGTCACTCCTCTTAAAGGTGTACAGTGATAGTAAAGATAAAATGTGACACATATAGAGCATAATTCTTAGAGCTATCATATATCATGGCCACGTGAGTATGTTTCACTAACAGCTAGTGTGTTTTTGCTATTATTAAAAAAGTGTAAACCAGCTTAAAAGCCTCAAATATAACACCAGTCTCCCATATCTGTAAACCAGCTTAAAAGCCTCAAATATAACACCAGTCTCCCATATCTGCAAAGCAGCTTAAAAGTAGTGATGTCGCGAACCTAAAATTTTCGGTTCGCGAACGGCGGACTCGAACTTCCGGTATTGTTCGCGAACGCGTGAACCGCCATTGAATTCAATAGGCAGGCGAACTTTAAAACCTACAAGGACTCTTTCTGGCTACAATAGTGATGGAAAAGTTGTTTCAAGGGTACTAACATCTGGACTGTCGCATGCTGGAGGGGGATCCCTGGCAAAACTCCCATGGAAAATTACATAGTTTATGCAGAGTCTGCTTTTAAGCCATAATGGGCCTAAATCAACTAACATTCCCAAAGTGGCTGTCTCAAAACATCCCGGACAGAAGATAGATTGATAGATAGGATAGATAGATATACATAGATTGATAGTTAGATAGAATCGATAGAAGAGAAATAGATAGATTTGTTAGATATATAATTACCCTAATAAAGTCTAATAATTAAACATGCGTTCTTGGACCCAACTAGCTTGTGTTAATTAGTACTTTTCTTAGCACTTTAATCCCTGTCCCCCCCCCCCCCTATCGGGGGTGTTCTATATGGCCTGCCTGTTTACCCTGAAAAAATATAATAATAAGACATGCGGTCTGGTACCTATTTTAACTAGGTTGTGTTTTAAGTACTACCATTCTTAGCACTTTAATCTCTGTAACTCCCCCTATTTGGTGAGGTCTATACGGCCTGGATGATTACCAATACAAAATATAATAATAAGACATCTGCTCTTGGTCTGCGACCCATGGTAACTATGTTGTGTTAATTAGTAATGCCCTTCGCATTTTAATAGCTGTTACTCATACTCACCCTATCGGTGGAGGTCTATATGGCCTGCATGATTACCCTTACAAAATATAATAACCAAACATATGCTCTGGGACCCATGGTAAGAAGGTTGTGCTAAGTAGTACTGTTCTTTGCAGTTTAATACCTGTTACAACACCAAATGGTGGCAGGTCTATCTGGCCTTCTTGATTAGCTGCACCCAAACCCAAAAAAAGCAGCACCCATGGCTAACTCGGTTGTTTCAATTAGTACTATTCTTAGCACTTTCATCCCTGTTACGGGTGGTCTACATGGCCATCATGATTAGCCGAACAAAATACTACAATCCAACCTTTGCTCAGTCTTCATAGGCCCTTCATTGTCTGTATTTTGATAGTATAGTTCTTATTATTTTTATAGCTGATACAACACCGAATGGTGGCAGCTCTATATGGCCTGCATGATTAACCGCACCCAATACAAAAATAAATCCAAGCGGTCTTGGATTAACATCCATGGCTAACTCTGTTGTTTCAAGTAGTACTATTCTTAGCACTTTTATCTCATCATCCCTGTTACTTCCAGGACTCTCGGTGGTGGTCTACATGGCCATCATGATTAGCCTAACCAAATACTACAATCCAACCTTGGCTCAGTCTTCCTAATGCCCTTCATTGGCTGTATTTTGGTAGTACTGTTCTTATTAGTTTAATAGCTGATACAACACCGAATGTTGTCAGCTCTATATGGCCTGCATGATTAACCGCACCCAATACAAAAATAAATCCAAGCGGTTTTGCACTAACACACATGGCTAACTCTGTTGTTTCAAGTTCTACTATTCTTAGCTCTTTCATCTCATCCCTGTTACTTCCAGGACTCTCAGTGGTGGTGGTCTACATGGCCATCATGATTACCCTAATCAAAATATAACAACAATACGTGCGTGCAGGGAACCATGGTAAGGTTACTTCCTTTCGCAAAATCGAGTATGACAGTTGCAGGCAGAGGTTCTGACCCTGCATTATGGCTGCTCCTCTCCCTAAAAGAGGCATGCGTTACAGAGTCTGTGGGCATGTATGCAAAGAGCTGGCCTGCCTAAAAAGAGGAGCAAGGCTGTACAGGTTGTTCTCCTTCAGCTGTTTTATACGCTGTCCCACGGCCACGACCCTCAACAACCACAACAGAATGAAACACCACATATGCCATCCTTTTGAACAACAGAGTACAGGTATGGCATTGATTTTAGTTACACGGCGATATTTATTATGAACCTTGAAATTGAAAACATGATTGGACACCAAGTACAGTACAGGTCGTTCTCCTTCAACCTTTTTAGAATAGTGTTCCGGACCCCCAACAAAAACAACAGCAGGAAAGAGGACATATGGCATCCTTTTGAACAGTAGATGACAGGTAAGGCATAGATTTTACAAAGCCATAGATAATTTTTTTGCAACTGTGAAATAAAAAAAAACATTGATTGGACACCCAGAACACTTCTTTATCCTTAGGCCTTTTTATAAGAGGCTCCCGGAGCCTCAACTGAAACAACAACATGAAAGAGGACATATGGCATCCTTGTGAACAATTGATTACAGTTAAGGCATTGATTTTAGAATCCCAGAGATCATTTATATGACCCGGGAAATAGAAAAAAAACATTGATTAGACACCCAGTACACTTATTTATCCTAAGGCCTTTTTAATAAGAGGGTCCCGGAGCCTCAACCGAAACAACAGCATGAAAGAGGACATATGTCATCCTTTTGAATAATAGATTACAGGAAAGGCATTGATTTTAGAAACCCAGAGATCATTTATATGACCCGGGAAATAGAAAAAATCATTGATTAGACACCCAGTACACTTATTTATTCTTAGGCCTTTTTAATAAGAGGGTCCCGGAGCCTCACCCGAAACAACAGCATGAAAGAGGAGATATGTCATCCTTTTGAATAATAGATTACAGGAAAGGCATTGATTTTAGAATCCCAGAGATCATTTATATGACCCGGGAAATAGAAAAAAACATTGATTAGACACCCAGTACACTTATTTATCCTCAGGCCTTTTTAATAAGAGGGTCCCGGAGCCTCAACCGAAACAACAGCATGAAAAAGGACATATGTCATCCTTTTGAAGAATAGATTACAGGAAAGGCATTGATTTTAGAAAACCACAGATCATTATTTGCAACCGGGAAATAGAAAAAAACATTGATTTGACACCCAGTACACTTATTTATCCTCAGGCCTTTTTAATAAGAGGGTCCCGGAGCCTCAACCGAAACAACAGAATGAAAGAGGACATATGTCATCCTTTTGAATAATAGATTACAGGAAAGGCATTGATATTAGAATCCCAGAGATCATTTATATGACCCTGGAAATAGAAAAAAACATTGATTAGACACCCAGTACACTTATTTATCCATAGGCCTTTTTAGTAGAGGCTCCAGGACCCTCCACAAAACCAGCAGCATGAAAGAGGACATATGGCATCCTTTTGAAAATTAGATTACATGAAAGACATTGATTTTAGAAACAAAGAGATCATTAGTTGCAACCGTGAAATCTAAAAAAACATAGATTATACACCCAGTACACTTCTTTATCCTTAGGCATTTTTATCAGAGGCTCCAGGACCCTCCACAAAACCAGCAGCATGAAAGAGGACATATGGCATCCTTTTGAAAATTAGATTACAGGAAAGGCATTGATTTTAGAAACACAGAGATCATTAGTTGCAACCGTGAAATCTAAAAAAACATAGATTATACACCCAGTACACTTCTTTATCCTTAGGCCTTTTTAGAAGAGGCTCCCGGAGCCTCAACAGAAACAACAGCATGAAAGAGGACATATGGCATCCTTGTGACTAATAGATTACAGGAAAGGCATTGATTTTAGAAACCCTAGGATAATTTGTTGCAATCGTGAAATAAAAAAAAGATTGATTAGACACCCAGTACACTTATTTATCCTTTGGTATTTTTTTAGCAGAGGCTCCAGGACCCTCCACAAAACCAGTAGCAGGAAAGAGGACATATGTCATCCTTATGAAAATTAGATTACAGGAAAGGCATTAATTTTAGAAACACAGAGATCATTAGTTGCAACCGTGAAATATAAAAAAACATAGATTATACACCCAGTACACTTCTTTATCCTTAGGCCTTTTTATCAGAGGCTCCCGGAGCCTCAACAGAAACAACAGCATGAAAGAGGACATATGGCATCCTTGTGACTAATAGATTACAGGAAAGGCATTGATTTTAGAAACCCTGGGATAATTTGTTGCAACCGTGAAATCTAAAAAAAGATTGATTAGACACCCAGTACACTTATTTATCCTTAGGCCTTTTTTTAGCAGAGGCTACAGGACCCTACACAAAACCAGCAGCAGGAAAGAGGACATATGGCATCCTTTTGAAAATTAGATTACAGGAAAGGCATTGATTTTAGAAACCCGGAGGTAATTTGTTGCAACCGGGAATTTGAATCAAACAAATGATTCGATGGACACCCAGTACACTTCTTTCTCCTTCGGCCTTTTTATAAGAGGGTCCTGTACAGGTACAGCATTGATTTTACAAACCCAGAGATAATTTTGGGCAAATGTGAAATAGAAAAGAAAATTGAGTGGACACCCAGTACACCTCTTTCTCCTTAGTCCTTTTTATAAGAGGGTCCAGGACCCTCAAACAAAATACCAGCAGGAAAGAGAACATATGGCATCCTTTTGAACAATAGAGTACTGGTATGGCATCGATTTTAGAAACCCACAGATAATTGTTTAGAAAAGTGAAATAGCCCCAAAAACCATGCTTGGACTCCCACTCCAGGTCGTTCTCCTTCAGCTTTTTTATAAGAGGGTCCAGCACCCTCAACAGAAACTACTGCAGGAAACACCACCACATATGCCATCCTTTTGCACAAGCGAGTACAGGTATGGCATCCATTTTAGAAACCCAGAGATAATTGAGACGAACCAGGAACATTTTTCTAAAAATTTGATGGGCCACCCATTACAGGTCGTCCTCCTTCAGCCTTTTTATACCATGGGCCACGACCCGCAACAGGCACAACAGCATGAAACACCACATATGCCACCCTTTTGCACAATAGAGTACAGGTATGGCATAGATGGAACACGGAGATAATTTAGAGCAACCAAGAGACGGATAAAAATGCTTGGTCGGTCCTCCTCCTTCAAATTTGGGGCATTTTGCGTTCAATTTAATGGTCCACCAGATATGAGTGGTTTGCTAATGCTAAGTTGTACAATTCATAACAGTTTAATCACTAGTGTTATGTGCCTTATTTTTTTTATTTGAGTTTTGTACCCACAGAGCTGCAGTAGAGGCCAGAAAAATTAGGAATGTACAAATGACTGAAAAAATTGGGTATTGTTGTTGCAACTGCTGTAGCAGCGGCCAGAAAAATTGATGTTTGTAAAAAATTTAAAAAGTGCCCTAAAAGCTTGTGGCTTGAACACTAGTTGTTGGCGGATAAGTCAAGCAAGTCCTCCGGCTTTATAACCAAAAAAAAAGGACGGCCTGTGTACCAGTTGTAGCCCAAGCCAGCTCATCTCATCATCAGGCCTTTTTTATTCAAATGTATCACCCAATGTCAGTCCCTTCGGGATCCAGCCCTCATTCATTTTTATAAAAGTGAGATAGTCAAGGCTTTTTTGACCTAGGCGACTTCTCTTCTCAGTGACAAAACCTCCTGCTGCACTGAAAGTCCTTTCGGACAGGACACTTGAAGCGGGGCAGGCCAGAAGTTCCAATGCAAATTGGGATAGCTCAGGCCACAAGTCCAGCCTGCACACCCAGTAGTCAAGGGGTCCGTCGCTCCTGAGAGTGTCGAGATCCGCAGTTAAAGCTAGGTTGTCTGCTACCTGTCGGTTGAGTCTTTCTCTAAGGCTGGATCCCGAAAGGCTCTGATGGTGCATGGGAGTTAAAAAGGTACGCATGTCCTCTATCAACAAGACGTCAGGAAAGCATCCGGTCCTTGCTGCCGTGGTCGTGGGAGGAGGAGGAGGAGGATTAATTTCATCTCTTTCCCTGTTACATTCCCTTGGTGCTGTGACATCACCCTTATACGCTGTGTAAAGCATAGTTTTTAATTTATTCTTAAAATGCTCCATCCTTTCCGACTTGCGGGAATTTGGTAATATTTCAGGCACTTTATGCTTATACCGGGGGTCGAGGAGTGTGGACACCCAGTACAGGTCGTTCTCCTTCAGCTTTTTTATACGAGGGTCCCTCAACAGGCACGACAGCATGAAAGAACCCATTTGAACAAGGTTGGATGCTGAGCTAATCATGTCCCGTTCCTCCTCCTCACTGATCTCACTGATGGCATCTTCTTCCCCCCAGCCACGTACAACACCACGGGTACCAGAGAGGTGACAACAACGAGCACCCTGGGATGCCTGTTGTGCTCGGTCTTCCTCCTCCTCCTCCTCCTCCTCAAAGCCACATTCCTCCTCTGACTCCTCTTCCTCACAATCCTCTTCCTGTGTTGCCGCAGGTCCAGCAAGCGATGCTGATTCAGCTGTTTGTGGGGGTGATGGACACCACAACTCTCCCGCTTCCTCTTCATGCTCATCTACTGCCTGATCCAGCACTCTTCGCAGGGCACGCTCCAACAAGAAAACAAATGGTATGATGTCGCTGATGGTGCCTTCGGTGCGACTGACAAGGTTTGTCACCTTCTCAAAAGGACGCATGAGCCTACAGGCATTGCGCATGAGCGTCCAGTAATTTGGAAAAAATATCCCCAGCTCCCCAGAGGCTGGCCTAGCACCCTGGTCATACAAATACTCATTAACAGCTTTTTCTTGTTGGAGTAAGCGGTCAAACATTAGGAGTGTTGAATTCCACCGTGTCGGGCTGTCGCAAATCAAGCGCCTCACTGGCAGGTTGTTTCAACGCTGGATATCGGACAAGTGCGCCATGGCCGTGTAGGAATGCCTGAAATGGCCACACACCTTCCTGGCCTGCTTCAGGATGTCCTGTAAGCCTGGGTACTTATGGACAAATCGTTGTACAATTAGATTACACACATGTGCCATGCACGGCACATGTGTCAACTTGCCCAATTTCAATGCCGCCACCAAATTACTTCCATTGTCAGAAACAACCTTGCCAATCTCCAGTTGGTGCGGAGTCAGCCACTGATCCACCTGTGCGTTCAGGGCGGTCAGGAGTGCTGGTGCGGTGTGACTCTCCGCTTTCAGGCAAGTCAACCCCAAGACGGCGTGACACTGCCGTACCCGGGATGTAGCATAGTACCTGGGGAGCTGGGGGGGTGCCATAGATGTGGAGCAAGACGCATAAGTTGAAGAGGACTCAGCTGAGGAAGAGGTTATGGAAGAGGATGGAGTTGGAGGAGTAGAGGAGGTAGCAGTAGGCCTGCCTGCAAGTTGTGGCGGTGTCACCAACTCTTCTACAGAGCCACGCATTCCAGACACTTGTCAGAAGTCAGCAGGTTTACCCAATGCACAGTGTAGGTGATATACCTGCCCTGACCATGCTTTGCAGACCAGCTATCCGTGGTCATATGGACCCTTGCCCCAACGCTGTGTGCCAGACATGCCATAACTTCCTTTCTCACAACAGAGTACAGGTTTGGGATTGCCTTTTGTGAAAAGAAATTTCTGCCAGGTACCTTCCACTGCGGTGTCCCAATAGATACAAATTTTTTGAAAGCATCAGACTCCACCAGCTTGTATGGTAAAAGCTGGCGGGCTAAGAGTTCAGACAAGCCAGCTGTCAGACGCCGGGCAAGGGGGTGACTTTAAGAAATTGGCTTCTTACGCTCAAACATGTCCTTGACAGACACCTGACTGTGGGCAGATGACCAGGAACTGCTACGTAAGAGAGACTGAGTGGAGGATGGTTGAGAGGGTGCAAGGAGGACAGCACTGGTTGACGTGGCTGAAGATGCTGGAGCAGGAGGAGGAGGGCGGCTTTCACTTTGTGTGCTGCTTCTACTCATGTGTTCTTCCCAACGGCCTTTGAGACCATGTGCCTTTGCAAAGCAGTTGTACCTAGGTGGCTGTTGGACTTCCCACGACTCAGTTTCTTTTGGCACAGGTTGCAAATGGCATCGCTGTTGTCAGAGGCAGACACACACAAAAAATGCCACACTGCTGAGCTCTGTGATGACGGCATTCTGGTGGTGGCAACAGCATGCGTTGATGGGCGTCTGCGTGTTGTCTGGCTGACCCCTGGTGACGATGCATGCTGTCTGACTGTGCCACTAGCTCCTTGAGACGACCTCCCCGTGCTTCCAAATCATCTCCTCCTCCTCCTCCTCTCTGTCTCCCCATCTGAACTTTCCCCCTCTTCTTCTTCTCTTCTAGCACGCACCCACGTGACATCCACGACACATCATCATCAACCGCTTCACTTGTATCTGACACATCAAGAAAGGAAGCAGCAGCGGGTACAACATCATCAGCATCACACCGTACCTCCATGTCGGTAATGCTGCCTGACTGAGACTGATCACTATTATCTACATCCTCTGTCAATGATGGTTGCGCATCACTCATTTCTTCAAAATGATGTGTCAATAACTCCTGTGACAGATCAAGTGAAGCGGCTGTGGTGCTAGTGTTGGTGCTGGTGACAGGCGGGGGAGTGTCACTGGTCACTTGAGACCTGCCCAAAGCACAGCTGGACGTAGATAGTGCGTCAAGGTTAGGAGGACTAGCAGCGGAAGCTGAAGAAGATTGGGTGTCCTGTGTTAGCCATTCAACTAGGTCCTCCTCAGAAGTTTTTGCGTCCCCCCTGGCACCCACCGTCTGAACAATGTGCATATTTGTAGGGTCTAAAGGAATCACAGCACCACGACCACGACCACGGAACCTGCGGGGTGGCCTGCCTCTGCCTGTCATTTTTTTTTAAATGGACACTAACAATACTATTACACCAATTGAGTGGTGGCACTGTGAAAGTGGGCACAGTATACGCTGTGAGACTGACAACAACAAAAAAGACAGATGTTTTAAAAATCACAAATTGTTAATGTTTTAAAATATTACAAGTACTGTGGCAACAAATATGATTGTTTGGCACTAGTTAGCAAATGGGCCTGTCTGGCACACATGCTGGGAGAAAGGAAACTGCAATTCAATGGCACTAGGAGACTGAAGAATCACAGTCAAAACAGTTATGATTAACAAAAATTCCAATCCTGTTACAATAAATATGATTGGTGGCACTAATTGGCTAGTTGGGACTGGCACACAGGCAGGCAGGCAGGCAGGGGGAAAATGCAATTCAAGGGCGCTAGTAGACTGCAGATTGACAGTCAAAACAGTGATGATTGACAAATTTTGCAATACTGCTAAAAGAAATATGATTGCTGGCACTAATTGGATAGTTGGGCCTGGCACACAGGCTGGCAGGCAGTAGAAAAGTGCAATTCAATGGCACGAGCAAACTGAGGATTAAGATCAACAATCAAAAATGTTTTAATATGAATTAGTAACTATACTGTAAACAACAATTATGATTGGTGTAAATAGTTGGCAAGATGGCCTGGCACAAAAGGCTGGCAGGCAGGAGGTAAATGCAATTCAAGGACACTAGGAGACTGATTACTGACAGAACAAACAAATATGATTGGTGTAAATATTTTTCAAGTAGGCCTGGCACACAGGCTTGGAAGGCTGTAGAAAAGTGCAATTCTAGGGCACGAGCAAACTGAGGATTAAGATCATCAACAATCAAGAATTTTTTAATTTTTATTAGTAACTATACTGTGACAAAAAATTATGATTGGTGTAAATAGTTGGCAAGACGGCCTGGCACAAAAGGCTGGCAGGCAGGAGGTAGATGCAATTCAATGACACTAGGAGACTGATTACTGACAGTCAAAACAGTGATGATTGACAATTTTTGCAATACTGTTACAAGAAATATGATTGCTGGCAACAATTGGCTAGGTGGGCCTGGCTCAAAGCAGGCTGCAAGGCAGGAGGAAAGTGCTATTCAATGGCACCAGCAAACTGAGGTTTCACAACAACTATTACCAAAAATTTTATTTTTTAATTATTAGAATACTGTGACAACAAATATGATTGGTGTAAATATTTTCAAGTAGGCCTGGCACACAGGCTTGGAAGGCTGTAGAAAAGTGCAATTCTAGGGCACGAGCAAACTGAGGATTGAGATCAACAATCAAGAATTTTTTAATTTTAATTAGTAACTATACTGTGACAAAAAATTATGATTGGTGTAAATAGTTCCACAAGTTAGAGAACAAACCCAGACAGGCTCCAGGGCAATGATAAAAGGAGAATATTTATTGAGTACTTTAAAAGCGTGTTACACATCAGATATAACAATGGAATTTGACAATAATAAAGTAAATTACTTAGATGTTACCCTAGTGGGTGGAGTAGGTAACAAAATTGTAAGCCAGCTATATAGAAAGCCTATATCAAAGAATACACTCCTACACGCAAAAAGCAACCATCCAGCGCATGTTCCCTTCGCTATTGCTAAGGGACAATTCCTTCGGAGAATGAGAGAGATTGTTCAGCACTTGCCTCTCACTTTATATTTGATCACAATAAAAATGTGAGCTCTCTAAAATGGCAGGCAATTTAAAGGGTGTCACCCCCAAAAAGAGGGGGTGACAGAGAAAAGATTCTTTATCGACGAGAAGCATTTTGGATCTTCTCGTTGAAGACACGGATCCCTATGGGTTTCAACTCAACCTTTGATTTGATAAATCATTGGGAGTGAAACCAAACCAGATTAAATAATGTCTGAATACACCATGTATTTTTACATAAGCATATAATATATATGCTTCTTTGCTTTATATTAATAAGTCCAATGGTTTATTCCAGAGCTAGTAGTAAGTTCTGCGATCAATTATGTGATTCATCACGACTATTGTGTCTATCATCTAATAGTCGTTATTATCATTATCTCCATTGTATATAAAATATTAGTATAGCTTTCACTGTAAAATTATTATTGCTTCCTTCAAGCTGTATCTAGCGGTAACAAACATCATAGCACATAGTAGTAATAGGCAGGTAGTATAGTTCCTTTGTTTGGAGTGCTAATTCTTCATAAGGTTATATGTTCAATTTCATTTAAGCTAGTGTCTATTGTCTAAAATTGCTGCCCAATATGGAATTGAATTAAACCATACTTATTCTTTTGTTATGATATATTATATATGGACAGGTTATAAATGTTAGTTTTTGATGGATATCACCCTATGTCACCGCTAGTTTGGTTTCACTATTATCTATGTACTTCTATACACTTAGATTGAGGTTAGATTATTTTAGTTTGGTCAGCCTGTTATGTATAAGTTTGGTAAATCATACAGTATATAGTATGTAGATTTGTATAAGTGTACGGGTTTGGCTTAGTGCTTAATAGAGGTAGTATAAGGTTAAACAAATATTGCACTATGTTTGAAATATAAATATAATAAATAAATAAATAAATAAGGATTTTTTTGCCAATACTAGGCGAGTATATTCAAATTCTAGTGCACCCTAATGTGAAAAGCAATAATAACAAAACACAATAGCAAATGTTAATTTTGGGTAACTAAAATACTGCAAGATTATGCTGACCGTTTATAACATTATGCTTAACATTAATTTTTGCAATTAACAAATCAGCATCTGAATGTATTCAATGTGGCAAACCGAAGTTCATTAAGTGTTAAATGTTAAGTAGTATGTGAAGGGCGTACACCTGTGTTTATACCTATTTAATGTATCACTAAACCCCATGACGGTAACTATGACTACGGGTAACACCTGAAACGCGTCAGTGACGTCATCGGGCCCAGGTTGTAGCCCTTGTATGCTTTTTAACTCGACAGTAGCTGTTTGGTTTGTTTGTTTATATCTGATGTGTAACACGCTTTTAAAGTACTCAATAAATATTCTCCTTTTATCATTGCCCTGGAGCCGGTCTGGGTTTGTTCTCTAACTTGTGGAATTCTGACGTTCATTAAGGATACCCATAGGGCACCTTTGGAGCAAGAGATTGGGGAGAAAAGGAGATTACGGAAAAGATACACTCAGCAGTGGGACGGTAGTTTGGCTCAACTGACAGGATTCTGAGTAAGCCGACATTTAACTATACACGGAGGTAAGACAGAGAAGACGGACCTTATCCAACAGTGAGTAGTTACTATACATGTTTATTATCAAGATAAGGATGTTGGATATTTATGCTATATACAAGGACATTGCCATGTTTATATATACAGGGAGTGCAGAATTATTAGGCAAATGAGTATTTTGACCACATCATCCTCTTTATGCATGTTGTCTTACTCCAAGCTGTATAGGCTCGAAAGCCTACTACCAATTAAGCATATTATGTGATGTGCATCTCTGTAATGATAAGGGGTGTGGTCTAATGACATCAACACCCTATATCAGGTGTGCATAATTATTAGGCAACTTCCTTTCCTTTGGCAAAATGGGTCAAAAGAAGGACTTGACAGGCTCAGAAAAGTCAAAAATAGTGAGATATCTTGCAGAGGGATGCAGCACTCTTAAAATTGCAAAGCTTCTGAAGCGTGATCATCGAACAATCAAGCGTTTCATTCAAAATAATCAACTGGGTCGCAAGAAGCGTGTGGAAAAACCAAGGCGCAAAATAACTGCCCATGAACTGAGAAAAAGTAGTAAGAAGTGAATACAGCGCCAACAAGAGGCCAAGGGATAAATATACTCACAGAGAGATAAAAGAAGATTATTTAATGAACCATGTTAAAAAGCATCAGTAATAAAAGACTATATATAAAAAATGTAAAAAGCACATATAAATAAAATTACAAATACAGGAATATCTTACAGAAGCGGCTCAAGGGCCAAAGCTGATAATTACAATAAAAACAGAGGTAATAACAGGTGATCAGTGTGAGTGGTACACCAGA
This sequence comes from Bombina bombina, assembly GCF_027579735.1. Classification (NCBI taxonomy): domain Eukaryota; kingdom Metazoa; phylum Chordata; class Amphibia; order Anura; family Bombinatoridae; genus Bombina; species Bombina bombina. Next base: position 1,175,412,309 of record NC_069501.1, on the reverse strand, counting down.
ATAAGAGTGTATACTGATAAAACAGAATTAGCCTAAGTACAACTGTAGCAAGTGCATCAAGCAAAAAACTAATAAACAATAATACAAACAATAGTGTTCAAAAAAAAAAAATTTCTTCTTTTTTTTTTTTTTTTACAGGGACACTTTTTTTTTTTTTTTACAGGGACACTTTTTTTTTTTTTTTACAGGGACACTTTTTAGGATACCATAGGAGCAGCTGACAGGTGCTAGGATCCAATCAGCTACTTCAGCAACCACACTCAGGAATTTGGATCTGTTAAAGTAACTAACATTGGAAGGAATCAATTTCCTCACTTTCACCTTGCTTTTCATCACCCGTTTTTTCCATTTTTTAGTTTTGATTGACTTATTTTTGTTCTTCACTAACATTTGTTGATCAACTTTTTGAACACTTATTTGGATTATATTTTACATTTTATTTTTTATTTTTTATGTTATTGCATATTGTGTATTTTATTTTTTATGTTATTGCATATTGTATATTTTATTTAATTATATCTTAACCTCACTGGATTAAGTAGCTAGCATTTTTATATCCATTTGCACTCACTCACTATTTGATTGTATCTATACAATTATTTTGCTACCCCCCTTTTTTTGCACTGCAGTGCATTTTTCTATTTTTTGGAACACTATTTTTGTAACACTAATTTTGAACACTATTGTTTGTATTATTGTTTATTAGTTTTTTGCTTGATGCACTTGCTACAGTTGTACTTAGGCTAATTCTGTTTTATCAGTATACACTCTTATTCTGGTGTACCACTCACACTGATCACCTGTTATTACCTCTGTTTTTATTGTAATTATCAGCTTTGGCCCTTGAGCCGCTTCTGTAAGATATTCCTGTATTTGTAATTTTATTTATATGTGCTTTTTACATTTTTTATATATAGTCTTTTATTACTGATGCTTTTTAACATGGTTCATTAAATAATCTTCTTTTATCAATCTGTGAGTATATTTATCCCTTGGCCTCTTGTTGGCGCTGTATTCACTTCTTACTACTTGTGCATATTTTTTGGAGGTTGGTTAGGATCTCTGTTTGGATACAGCTTGGGGATTACCTTAGCGCTTGTACACACACCCTTTTTCACCATGAACTGAGAAAAGTCAAGCGTGCAGCTGCCAAGATGCCACTTGCCACCAGTTTGGCCATATTTCAGAGCTGCAACATCACTGGAGTGCCCAAAAGCACAAGGTGTGCAATACTCAGAGACATGGCCAAGGTAAGAAAGGCTGAAAGACGACCACCACTGAACAAGACACACAAGCTGAAACGTCAAGACTGGGCCAAGAAATATCTCAAGACTGATTTTTCTAAGGTTTTATGTACTGATGAAATGAGAGTGAGTCTTGATGGGCCAGATGGATGGGCCCGTGGCTGGATTGGTAAAGGGCAGAGAGCTCCAGTCCGACTCAGACGCCAGCAAGGTGGAGGTGGAGTACTGGTTTGGGCTGGTATCATCAAAGATGAGCTTGTGGGGCCTTTTCGGGTTGAGGATGGAGTCAAGCTCAACTCCCAGTCCTACTGCCAGTTTCTGGAAGACACCTTCTTCAAGCAGTGGTACAGGAAGAAGTCTGCATCCTTCAAGAAAAACATGATTTTCATGCAGGACAATGCTCCATCACACGCGTCCAAGTACTCCACAGCGTGGCTGGCAAGAAAGGGTATAAAAGAAGAAAATCTAATGACATGGCCTCCTTGTTCACCTGATCTGAACCCCATTGAGAACCTGTGGTCCATCATCAAATGTGAGATTTACAAGGAGGGAAAACAGTACACCTCTCTGAACAGTGTCTGGGAGGCTGTGGTTGCTGCTGCACGCAATGTTGATGGTGAACAGATCAAAACACTGACAGAATCCATGGATGGCAGGCTTTTGAGTGTCCTTGCAAAGAAATGTGGCTATATTGGTCACTGATTTGTTTTTGTTTTGTTTTTGAATGTCAGAAATGTATATTTGTGAATGTTGAGATGTTATATTGGTTTCACTGGTAAAAATAAATAATTGAAATGGGTATATATTTGTTTTTTGTTAAGTTGCCTAATAATTATGCACAGTAATAGTCACCTGCACACACAGATATCCCCCTAAAATAGCTATAACTAAAAACAAACTAAAAACTACTTCCAAAACTATTCAGCTTTGATATTAATGAGTTTTTTGGGTTCATTGAGAACATGGTTGTTGTTCAATAATAAAATTAATCCTCAAAAATACAACTTGCCTAATAATTCTGCACTCCCTGTATATAAAGGCTGAGGACCGCTGTAAATACTGTGGAATGCCATATATTTGATAACTATAATCGTGTCCAGCGTGTCCGGATTACTCTGCTTTTTGCATAGTGAACTGTGTGTGTGTGTGGAGTATCTTTGGTGTAAATAGTTGTCAAGACGGCCTGGCACAAAAGGCTGGCAGGCAGGAGGTAGATGCAATTCAAGGACACCAGGAGAATGATTACTGACAGTCAAAACAGTGATGATTGACAATTTTTGCAATACTGTTAAAAGAAATATGATTGCTGGCAACAAATGGCTAGGTGGGCCTGGCTCACAGCAGGTTGCAAGGCAGGAGGAAAGTGCTATTCAATGGCACCAGCAAACTGAGGATTCACAACAACTATTAACAAAAAATTTAATTTTTAATTATTAAGAATACTGTCACAACAAATATAATTGGTGTAAATATTTTTCAAGTAGGCCTGGCACACAGTCTTGCAAGGAAGTAAAAAAGTGCAATTCTAGGGCACGAGCAAACTGAGGATTAAGATAATCAACAATCAAGAATTTTTTAATTTTAATTAGTAACTATACCTTGACAACAATTATGATTGATGTAAATAGTTGTCAAGACGGCCTGGCACAAAAGGCTGGCAGGCAGGAGGTAAATGCAATTCAAGGACACTAGGAGACTGATTACTGACAGTCAAAACAGTGATGATTGACAATTTTTGCAATACTGTTAAAAGAAATATGATTGCTGGCAACAATTGGCTAGGTGGACCTGGCTCACAGCAGGCTGCAAGGCAGCAGGAAAGTGCTATTCAATGGCACCAGCAAACTGAGGATTCTCAACAACTATTACCAACAATTTAAATTTTTAATTATTAAGAATACTGTCACAACAAATATGATTGGTGTAAATATTTTTCAAGTAGGCCTGGCACACAGGCTTGGAAGGCAGTAAAAAAGTGCAATTCTAGGGCACGAGCAAACTGAGGATTGAGATCAACAATCAAGAATTTTTTAATTTTAATAAGTAACTATACTGTGACAACAAATATGATTGGTGTAAATAGTTGGCAAGACGGCCTGGCACAAAAGGCTGGCAGGCAGGAGGTAGATGCAATTCAAGGACACTAGGAGACTGATTACTGACAGTCAAAACAGTGATGATTGACAATTTTTGCAATACTGTTAAAAGAAATATGATTGCTGGCAACAATTGGCTAGGTGGGCCTGGCTCACAGCAGGCTGCAAGGCAGCAGGAAAGTGCTATTCAATGGCACCAGCAAACTGAGGATTCTCAACAACTATTACCAACAATTTTAATTTTTAATTATTAAGAATACTGTCACAACAAATATGATTGGTGTAAATATTTTTCAAGTAGGCCTGGCACACAGGCTTGGAAGGCAGTAGAAAAGTGCAATTCTAGGGCACGAGCAATCTGAGGATTAAAATCAACAATCAAAATTTTTTTAATTTTAATTAGTAACTATACTGTCTGTGACAACAATTATGATTGGTGTAAATAGTTGGCTAGACGGCCTGGCACAAAAGGCTGGCAGTGGCAGGCAGGAGGTAAATGCAATTCAATGGCACTAGGAGACTGAATATTTGCAGTCCAAAAAATTATGATTTTTATTTTTTTATATACTGTTACAAGAATTTTGATTGGTGCCACTAATTGACTAGTTGGGCCTGGCACACAGGCTGGCAGATATGAGTCGTGGATGGTAGGTAGGGCAGCAATTTAACACAGTATGCTGTGTAAAATTTTAGATTTTAATATTAAAATTATGTTAAGAAGTACAATGCACATATGACTCTATGAGTGGTCGCACTGGCTGGCTGCTACGTAGGGCAGCAATTGACAACAGTATGCTGTGTAAGTCAGATAGACAGTTAGACACAGGCCTGATAGAAAAATACAATTAGATTACACTAGCATAATGATTTAAAGACTTTTTTTTGGCAATTTAAAGAAAAAGGTTAAGCACATACATATGAGTCGTGGCTGATAGCCTTGGAAGGGCAGCTATTAAAAACAGTAGGCTCTGTAAGTCAGATACACACACGCCTGATAGAAAATACTATTAGATTACACTAGAAAAATGATTGAAATTATTTTTTTGGGGGGGAAATTAAAAAAAGGTTAAACACATATGAGTCGTGGCTCATAGACTAGGGAGGGCAGCAAGTAAACACAGTAGGCTCTGTATGTCAGCAAAACACACAGGCCGGATAGAAAATTATATTAGATTACACTAGCAAACAAATTTAAACTTTTTTTTTTAATATTAAAATTAAGGTGAAGAAGAATAGATATGAGTGCTGGGTGGCTGCCTGGCACAGACCAATTAACCAAAAGACTGAAAAAAAATGAGGTATATTAATGCTGAGTGAGCCTGACAGACACAGGTCTGATAGTAAATGTAATTAGATTACACTAGCAAAATATTTTTTTATTTTTTTTTAAATTTAAAATAATGTTATAAACGGATATTAACACTGGTGGCTGCTGGCTGGCACAGAGCAATGAACCAGAGTATATGCTGTGTGACACTGGCCTGATAGAAAATGAAAAAAAATTACACTAGAAAAATAATTAATTTTTTGGTTAGTTAAATTTAAACTAATGTTGTTAGGGAGATATCAGTGGTGGCAGTAGTCACAGCATATTCTGTGAGCCTTAAACACACAGACTGAAAGCCAAGCAAATGCTAATAAAAAAAAAAACGAAAAAAAAAAAAAAAAGGGCACGTAATATAGCCCTAAAAAGGGCTTTTTGGGGTGCTGTGCTTGCAGCAGAGATGAGTGGAGTCCTTCTGGACTGTAAATACACTAGCCTAGCTATGTTTTTACTATTAATGTCAGGAGCAAAAACACAACACGTCCTCTCATTAAGAAAGCAAGGTCATTATGAGTCTAAAATGGCGGATTCCGAGTAGCTGGGAGGGTCTGTGAGGGAGTGTCTGATGTTGATTGGCTCTAATGTGTCAGGCGGCTGTGACATAAAGGGTCAAAGTTTCCACAATGATGACACATGGGGGCGGATCGAACATCGCCATGTGTTCGGCCACAAACGCGAACACAAACAAGCTATGTTCACTGTGAACCGTTCGCGGGCGAACAGTTCGGGACATCACTACTTAAAAGCCTCAAATATAACACCAGTCTCCCAGATCTGCAAACCATCTTAAAAGTCTCAAATATAACACCAGTCTCCCAGATCTGCAAACCAGCTTAAAAGCCTCAAATATAACACCAGTCTCCCAGATCTGAAAACCAGCTTAAAGCCTCAAATATAACACCAGTCTCCCAGATCTGAAAGTGTGTTTGTAATGCATCCCTGTAATGTTTTATTCTTTGTATAGCACTGCATCATCTGTTGGCAATTTATAAATAATTAATAATAATAATAATAATAATAATGGCATTTAAAAGGTTCTTATTGGTTCTTAAGACTCTCAAGTACTCAGTTTATTATCACATTTTCTTTCTTTGATTTATTTGTTCACTTTTGTGATTATACACTGATTGTAATATACTTGTTTTTCTTATTATAGTTTTGCGAATTGACCTATAAAAAATATTTTCTTTAATCAATATAGCATTATTATATTGAATGGGTCAATTACACTTTATCATCATTTGTGAAACTTAGGACAATCTAAAGACAATTTAGTTGCATAATTACTCAGTAGTCAAGTCCAAGATGGGTTCTGGTATGCTTGACCCTGTTGTGTTACAGAGAATAGAAGGTGGACAGCTTGTGATATAGCTGAACTAGTTCAATTAAGAGGAATCACTTTGAGAGGCTAGGTCATAGAGAGGAAGAATAAATGGTTCACAGCTAGAAATACTGGCTGGGCATGTAAAATTCTGACCAGAGGTAGGGCCGCAGAGAAAGGGTGAAAGGGGTGGCAGAGAAAAGATAGAGGAACACAACCTGTAAGATGCTCTGGACCAGTGCATGATGGTGTGAGACTGGTGGATGTCATCAAAAGGGACATACATACGATCCAGATCACTAAGAATACTACATCTAACAGAAGCTTATGGATGAGGAAATATACCTGCATAAATATGACTTTAAGATTTTATCATCTGCTACCAGGTTATTTGCCAAATCCAGAAGTTTTCAGCCAATTAATTTGCTTTTCAGTGGAATGGTCTAGTCCACAATTGTAATGCTTGTGTGATATTTCTTTCCCTATCAGACCAATCCTGGCCAGTAGTCTTCGTATCCCAGCATCAAGTGGTGAGATAAGGAAATATCCCAGAACAAAAAAAAAAATAAAAATAAATGAAGATGCAATCCAATACTCACAGTAGAGATGAGGAAAACAGGAAAGTGGTCCCAGACAGAGTGAGGAAGGCACCAGGTTGACAGTCCAATCCTTCAGGGTACCAAGGGAAATGTAGAGAGTAATAAATAAAGCAAAGTCTGGCAACAGGCAGCTAATCCAAGGAATCAGCAGTTTAGGGGTTAAAACAGAAGAGTGTTCAGAGACAGCAGAGTTCAGCAACAATAAGGCAATCCAGCAGTTCAGGGGCTAATCAGTAGAGTGGTCACAGACAAGCAGAGTTCGGCAACAATAAGGCAATCCAGCAGTTCAGGGGTTAATCAGTAGAGTGGTCACAGACCGCTGCTCTATAACCTGTCTGCCTGCTCTGAGGAGGCGGACAGACATCGCCACAATTCAACCCAATCGAATACGATCAGGTTCATTGACACCCCTGTTAGCAGCCGATTGGCCACAAATCTGCAGGGGGTGGTGTTGCACCAGCAGTTCACAAGAGCTGCTGGTGCAATGATAAATGCAGAGAGCATATTGCTCTTCGCATTCAGCGATGGCTGTCGAACATGATCCACTGATCGGATCATGTCGGACAGACACATAATAAATAGACCCCAAGAATCTCTGTAGTTCTTTCAATGTTATGGGTTGAGGCCATTCCAAAACTGCAGTTAGCTCTGTACGATGCATGGAAAAACCCTCTTTTGAGATAACATATCCAAGGAACTGAATCTGAACTTGATCAAATTTGCATTTCTCCTTTATGGCTACCAGAGCATTGTCTCTGAAACAAACAAGAACCTGTTTCACATGCTCATGATGCTCCTCCAGGGAAGTGAAGAATATAAGGATTATGGGGCTCTGAGTCTAAACGGTCGCACGATCTCATAGCTCCTGCTACCTATTACTTATAATGATATATTAGACCGTTTAGCTCAGCTGAATTGATCCTCACAGGGTACCTCATAGTTCATGGTCCTCAACGGAGAAGCCTGAAGACTGTGGAACATAATTATGTGAAGCTACCCGGCACGATCTTGTGGCGCTATTAGCCAGGGCTCCTGAAGGCAGCCATTTTTCAACTCCATGAGGGAACTCACGCAGGAGAGAAGGGTAACTGGCAATATTTTCTAACATTTATTATCCACGCAATTTGAGCTTTTATACTCAACATATCTGGCAGTGCTGATACTGCACCTTCTTATCACACATGAATTGAGCCTTAACACTGCTCTTGCTGAACAATGATGGGCCGTGAATGAATAGAGGTGCGACTAAATCTACAGTGCTAGTCCCCCACTTAAGCCACATCAGTTTAGCAGCCAATCCTGCATAGAGACAAGCGAGCCTTAACGGAGAAAAGATATCCACAAAGCCAGTATGACGTCCTATGGTGAATCTGTAACTACCGCTATATTTACGGATATTAAAGAACATTTTAAGATTCTAGCTATGGAAGTGGAAGCATTCTTTGCCTCTAACTGCAAAACCCCTGTGGTGGCTGAATATACACCAAGGACCCAGAAGCCTCAAGAGAAGAACTCGCTCTCCCAGATGAGCAGTCCTGAGCCTCTTGATACCGGGCCTCACATCTCTCACGAAGTCGCCTATACGAGAATGTTAAATCTAGCAGATGTGAACTATGACACCCACCAGCCCTTGCTTCTAGCCGATATCACTGAGAGTGAATACTTCTGCACCCACAAGCTGTCAGTCTGGGTAAACCACATTCCAATAGCCTTCATAACGAACACTCATCACTACCAGTAACCAGTACAGTCAGTAGCAGGTACGATCAGGCAGTAAAGAGTTTAGGCATTTTTATGATTAGTAAACTGATTTGCTTCCTAGACCGAAGATACAAATAACACGAAGTGTGGGGAGAGGTGTAGAAGTGTAATCACAGATGTACTTCACATATGCTTATAACCAAGCTATACAGTCTATTTACTGGTATAATGGTGGTATACACACAATGGTGAGCACAATAACAGGAGAAACACCCACTAAATGTATCCCACAAACTTTAGCGGTGTGTACAAGAAGATGAGCTATGCTCACAAGCCGTAATTTCGCCAAAATGTTCCTTGATGGCTATTAATGCATAATAAAATCAGGACACATACCTGTCATCCTCCGGATTATATAAGGCAAGTGTTAGGGCTGGCTGTAAATCAGTCGTATCTTGTGACCACCTTATATGGAGTATGTGAGAATTTGAACGACCACTGTATCCTACAAAAGACGCATCTGTTCGGATAGGTGCTCCATAGAGCCACAGAGAGCACAGATGCAGGCATTTTGACGTGGTTGGAATGAAAGATCGTGTGCTGGTCACTAGCCAACATATTAGTGTCATTGACATAAACATTAATTTCACTGTATGTTCCTTCATTTTTTCTTTTCAAAAATTGCTGTAATGTTTTCCAAATATATCTGTTTCTTGTTATCAAGTAACTAATCATTTTGTATTAACAGTTAGTTACACCTCAATTTATTTACTTATGTATGTATTTATTTACAGGGAGTGCAGAATTATTAGGCAAATGAGTATTTTGACCACATCATCCTCTTCATGCATGTTGTCTTACTCCAAGCTGTATAGGCTCGAAAGCCTACTACCAATTAAGCATATTAGGTGATGTGCATCTCTGTAATGAGAAGGGGTGTGGTCTAATGACATCAACACCCTATATCAGGTGTGCATAATTATTAGGCAACTTCCTTTCCTTTGGCAAAATGGGTCAAAAGAAGGACTTGACAGGCTCAGAAAAGTAAAAAATAGTGAGATATCTTGTAGAGGGATGCAGCACTCTTAAAATTGTAAAGCTTCTGAAGCGTGATCATCGAACAATCAAGCGTTTAATTCAAAATAGTCAACAGGGTCGCAAGAAGCGTGTGGAAAAACCAAGGCGCAAAATAACTGCCCATGAACTGAGAAAAGTCAAGCGTGCAGCTGCCAAGATGCCACTTGCCACCAGTTTGGCCATATTTCAGAGCTGCAACATCACTGGAGTGCCCAAAAGCACAAGGTGTGCAATACTCAGAGACATGGCCAAGGTAAGAAAGGCTGAAAGACGACCACCACTGAACAAGATACACAAGCTGAAACGTCAAGACTGGGCCAAGAAATATCTCAAGACTGATTTTTCTAAGGTTTTATGGATTGATGAAATGAGAGTGAGTCTTGATGGGCCAGATGGATGGGCCCGTGGCTGGATTGGTAAAGGGCAGAGAGCTCCAGTCCGACTCAGACGCCAGCAAGGTGGAGGTGGAGTACTGGTTTGGGCTGGTATCATCAAAGATGAGCTTGTGGAGCCTTTTCGGGTTGAGGATGGAGTCAAGCTCAACTCCCAGTCCTACTGCCAGTTTCTGGAAGACACCTTCTTCAAGCAGTGGTACAGGAAGAAGTCTGCATCCTTCAAGAAAAACATGATTTTCATGCCGGACAATGCTCCATCACACGCGTCCAAGTACTCCACAGCGTGGCTGGCAAGAAAGGGTATAAAAGAAGAAAATCTAATGACATGGCCTCCTTGTTCACCTGATCTGAACCCCATTGAGAACCTGTGGTCCATCATCAAATGTGAGATTTACAAGGAGGGAAAACAGTACACCTCTCTGAACAGTGTCTGGGAGGCTGTGGTTGTTGCTGCACGCAATGTTGATGGTGTACAGATCAAAACACTAACAGAATCCATGGATGGCAGGCTTTTGAGTGTCCTTGCAAAGAAAGGTGGCTATATTGGTCACTGATTTGTTTTTGTTTTGTTTTTGAATGTCAGAAATGTATATTTGTGAATGTTGAGATGTTATATTGGTTTCACTGGTAAAAATAAATAATTGAAATGGGTATATATTTGTTTTTTGTTAAGTTGCCTAATAATTATGCACAGTAATAGTCACCTGCACACACAGATATCCCCCTAAAATAGCTAAAACTAAAAACAAACTAAAAACTACTTCCAAAAATATTCAGCTTTGATATTAATGAGTTTTTTGGGTTCATTGAGAACATGGTTGTTGTTCAATAATAAAATGAATCCTCAAAAATACAACTTGCCTAATAATTCTGCACTCCCTGTAGCTAATATCACGCTACCTTCCTTTCATAGGAGTTAGTTAAGAACACTCACTGGGAGCTAATGTTGTCTGAAGTTATTTCCGTTGGTCACGATTAGGAAAGGGGTGTGTACCCACTGACCAATGGGAGGAAGGGCCGGTCATTTTATATTGCACAGTATACTATTTTAAAACTAGGTAATGAGTAAGGCTACACGCTGAAACACGTTTACCTGTTTGTTGTCCGGTCCTTTGACATATTATTTTTGTATTAACCCGGGGTGTTTATCCCCTCCACACTTGTGTAAATTTGTATTTTGCTTCACTCTTGTAGCGCTACGGCGCCATCTGTAATAAACAGACTTTTATTTGCAATTACCCGGTCTATGCTCCTCCATTTTCCACTTTATTGTTTGCATGTAGACCGAAGATACCTTGGAGTGTGTGTCATACAGACTGGGGTTGGTTAGGCTGTATGTGGTCCATATCGTTCAGGACTTTCACTGACAAATATGTTATTTCCATGCCGTTCTCATATTATGACTGATAACACAGTGTGTAGAGTGATGTCCTCAGAAGTGTCTCTGCACATGACGATGCTTTCTAATTTTCTAGAGACACTTAACGATCTTACAGGACACTGACTACAGCCATCTAACTACCAGTTAACTCACTCACTTACTCTGTGAATGCATGGGAACTGCCGGTTATGAGCTGTATGGTGATTGAGAGACAGCTCCTGTTATGGCTTTTTTCTATGGTTTTACTCTCACATACTGAAAGTTAGATGTCCACTTTGATAGCCTAAGCTTATTTATCACTATCATTAAATAATACTATTTAGCTATGTATAGCATGCAGTAGGGAGAGGTATAAATTGGTTATTAATGTTATTGCCTGTGATATGCCTATTAACTGGAGCCGCTATACCTTTGGGCTTAGCTCCTTAACTTAATAATACAGCTCTGTTCCCTACGATACAGTTTGCATGTTTTATAATATGCAACAGCACCTCAACCTATTGCAGCTTATTACCCTAGCTAGAATTCATGTTATTAGTCACCTGAGTATGTTTACTTTGGATTTGCAGCTTTCCTTATCTAAGTCAACAGGTTTAGTTAGCATAGCTAACACCCATTCCTATGTATATCTACATTTACCTAGTTAAACGATTCTCTTAGTGACATATCAATGTCTCAATACAGCTCACATGATAGGGTCTCTAATGTCATTTGCCCCAACTCCAAGGGAATCTTCCCTCTATTTCTTTGCTACTGACTTCTATAGTTCTTTGGTGACAATTATAGCCTATAGTTTAGGGTACAACTGCTCACACAGCATTAGCTAAACCTATATATCTTTATATGATGCTGTTACATGCAGTATCCCAGACATATCATAAGGTACTTTATATATCTCAACATCACATGTTAGGATCTACCTAGATGTCCCCACTACTTATAATCAGCCTTTCTTATAGAGCTAGTCTCGAGAAGGCCGAATCTTTATATGCAGGACTATGGACATTTATTATGTTTGGTCCACATACCCTTCAAGTATTTAATGACAGTCATGTTTTGTTTTACTGTTTTATTACTATGGTTATGACTGTATATTATGCTTAAGTAACTATATCAAGTGATGTATTTTCCTTATTACCCTATATTAGTAATTGCCCTGATTAGACCTCTAGACTGGGTAACACACTGAATAGCTCTAGGCTAAACAATTAATAGTCCTTCTACCTGAACACAGATATCTATCATTAGAAATAACCATCCCTATATCTATACTATTTACCCACTACCCTTTCTCCTGGTTACTCTACTCTTTGGGTTGACTCCGCCTTCCTCCCCCATCTTCCCCTATACTTTGAGTGGCTTTTGCCCACTGATTTTCTTCCTCTCCTCTACACTCTGTGGCCCAAATACGGCTGTTACAAAAGCCAACTCTCCACATCTTGTATTTACTAGAATAGAAAGTTACTGAGTATCCTTCCTTTAGATGTGGTGATTATTTCTTATTTAATATATCATAAAATGGAGTTTCATTTTTTATGGCCCAAACTCCCTTTTCTTTACCTCATCAAGACATGATGTGTAATCTCCTATTAGCATACTAAGGTACGTTTTTTTTTTCTTTTTTCTCCCCATAAGGGACAGTTCTTATTTCTAATAGTCAAATACTTTTATTAATATCTATGTATTTCCCAATAACAGAACACAGATTTGATATGTGAAGCTACAACATTTGTCCTGTCTTATTGGGTTATCCTTCATGTAATGGCAATGTATATTATGTCCTGATGTAACTGTTGGCAATGGGCAAATTATGTATATCTTTTTGCCTTTGAACTCCAATAAAAAATTGTCTTTAAAAAAAAAAAAGAATATGAGGATTATATTAGTATAGTACGATTAAGGAGGTCACGGAAGACGTCATTGATGAAAGCTTGAAAGACAACAGGGGCATTGCACAGCTCAAAAGGCATTACTAGATATTTATAGTGCCCTGATCTCATGTTGAAGGCAGTTTTCCATACATGTCCCAGGAAGATGCGATTGAGATTGTATGAGCCACGAAGATCTAGTTTCGTAAAGTAACATGCATTTTGGAGCGAATCATATAATTCAGTGATCAAGGGTATAGGATAGCGGTTCTTAATAAAGATGTTGTTTAGGGTTCTGTAGTCGATGCAAGGTCTCAAACCACCATCCTTTTTACAGACAAAAAAGAAACCAACCCCAGCAGGAGAGGAGGAAGGACGAATAAAGCCTTTAGCTAAGTTTTATTGGATGTATTCCTCCATGGCTTTAGTGTTGGCCTTAGACAGTGGATAAGTCCTTCCTTGGGGGCTCTGGGAAACAGGTCAAGTTAGCAGTCGTAAGGGCGGTGAGGTGGTAGCACATAAGCTGCTTTCTATTCAAACACATCCAAAAATTCTGCATATACCGAGGGAAGGGTAGAAGAAGTCTGAAAGTTGGCTATAGGGGTGTGAAGCTATGGAGTAACCTTAGCCAACCTAAGTAGCCAACTGTCCCTCAGTCCAATCAAATTGTAGATTATGCTTGCGTAGCCAAGGAAGACCAAAAATAACTGGTTGTACAGCCAAATGAATAACCACAAATTGCAATAGTTCAGAATGTAGGACTCCCACAGTCATTGTAAGGGGTGCAAATTCAAAATGGATTAGGCCTGATCCAAGGGGAGTGCCACCCAGAGTGGTTATTTTGAGACACTGTTTTTTCTGAAGAAGAGGCAAACCTGCGTGAATCATGAAACTGTGGTCTAGGAAATTTCCAGCTGCCCCAGAATCAACAAAGGCTTGAACGTAGACAGAGTTCTAGAGAAAGGTAAGGGTAATGGGTACCAGGATCCGAGAAGAGTGAGGGCAATTGGTAGTGGCCATGCTTAGAGATACCCCTCTAAGCGTTGGCTTTTCCTGGCCGTATATCACAATTGGTTGGTGTTGGTGTGAATTAAAGCCACAATAAAAGCATAGTCTTAACCTCCTTCTTCTCTGTCTTTCAGATTTAGAGGACTTAAGGGAAGAGAGATCCATGGGTTCCTCCTCAGAAGCAACTGGAGGTGCAGGAGGGGTGGAGGAGAGTCTAGTGGTTAGATGGGTAGGAGGAAGAGAAGGCAGGATTCTGCAAGTTCTCTTTCTATCAGCTTGTCACTCCTGAAAGTATGAATCCAGACTGATGCAAAGCTCTATAAATTCATCCAGGGTAGATGGAACATCACGATAAGTGAGCTCATTCTTGATGTGTTCATGTAGACCTCACCAAAAGGCCACCCTAAGAGCACTGCAATCCCAACTGGTCACATGTGCCAAGGTGCAAAACTCAATGGCATATTGGGCCACAGGTCTATTACTTTGGCGGAGATCCAAGAGAGAGTGTTCTGCAGCAGAAGTGTGACCAGAGGTCCCAAACACAGAAGACACAGCAGAAACTAAGGTATCGTTCAGGAGTTGAGCACTTTGTTCCAATAGGGGAGAGACCCAGGCTAGGGCCTTAACCTTCAAAAAGGAAATAATAAAGGTGACCTTTGACTGATGGGACTGGAAGGTATGAGGGTCATTGTGGAAATGCAATCTGCACTGGTTGAGAAAATCCCTACAGTCGGTAGTACTATCATACTTGTTTGGCAATGGTATCTGGGGTATGTTACCAGAAGCAGGAGAGGAGGTTGCGGTACAAGCAGCAGGGGTAGGCTGTGTGGCAACAGGAGCATTGTTTTTCTCTGCAACAAATGAGGAGAGCATAATAGTAATAGTCTCCAATTTGGAATCCATACTTTGGAGGTGTGAGGCATGGATTCCCAGAATTTAACCTTGAAGTGAGATTGCTCTAGCTACCTTATTTAGGTTTATGGCCCAAGTATAATGTAATGCCTGGGGGATATTTCCCTATCAGACCAATCCAGTAGTCTTCTTATCCCAGCATCAAGTGGCAAGATAAGGAATTATCCCAGAACAAAAGAAGAAATTATAAATGAGGATGCAATCCAATACTTACAGTAGAGATGAGAAAAACAGGTAAGTGGTCCCAGACAGGGCAAGGAATGTACCAGATAGACAGTCCAATCCTTAAGGGTACCAAGGGAAATGCAGAGAGTAATAACAAAAGCAAAGTCCGGCAAAAGGGAGGCAATCCAAGGAATCAGCAGTTCAGGGGTTAAAACAGGAGAGTGGTCAGAGACAGGCAGAGTTCAGCAACAATAAGACAATCCAGCAGTTCATGGGTTAATCAATAGAGTAGTCAGAGACAAGCAGAGTTCAGCAACAATATGGCAATCCAGCAGTCCAGGGGTTAATCAGTAGAGTGGTCACAGACAAGCAGAGTTCAGCAACAGAAAGGCAATCCAGCAGTTCAGGGGTTAATCAGTAGGGTGATCACAGAAAAGCAGAGTTCAGCAACAATAAGGCAATCCAGTAGTTCAGGGGTTAATCAGTAGAGTGGTCACAGCCAAGCAGAATTCAGCAATAGAAAGGCAATCCAGCAGTTCAGCAAACAGAGTAGTAAAATGTAGCATAAAGGGAAAAGGGGAAGAAATAAGCTCAACTATATATAATAACAAACTAAATGTAGGGGGTGTGAGAGAGTAGGTAATATTGCTAATTTGCTCTAAATGGTGCCACCCTTATAGTAAATATGAAATATATAATCAAGATAGAAAAAATACCAGGGTATATAAGATTACCCTAGAACAGCAAGGGAATAAAAGGCACACATAAAAGACTTTCAAAAATGTATTAATAATAAGTTCCCAAAAATACACTTAAGTATATAGCAATATCTTATCTGTCAATTTCAGTCACCACTAAAGACAGCAAAATCTAAAACATTTAAAGTGCACTGAGACCTAATTCTTTCCCTATACTATAAATCACCAAAAAACATCATAAACAATAAGGGGTTAACCAAGAAACTTATGTTTATAACGAATTGTACATTGAATCTAATGTTTATAGGACATATATGGTAAGTAGGCAAAATACATGTTATACATATGGCTGCAGTCCAAACAGAGGTGAACTATATTATGTATCGAAAAGCGCTTATTTTCACTCTTTGTATGTACCAGGGAATCTCCTCTTAAGGCAAATAAATGTGCCGCAATTAGTACTGCTGGATAAAGAGTCTCTAGCAAGTGTAACGATTCAGTTGGAAAACACAGCATATACAGCATATACTTAGCTTAAGTCCTCCGGTTTTTGTTGTTTCCACTTGTCTTCGGCTTGCAAGCACCTGTGATGATTACTTGGCGTGTGACGTCAACAACAGTGGGAGTGGTATAGCGTCACCAGGGACTGTGAGCGGCTGTAAACAGGAGGATCCAGTTGAATCAAATTTGCATTGTAAGTTATGCCAAAGGCTTTGACAAAAGGCTGTATCGCAAAGTTATGTGTATGTTCACCTATCGTATAGGCACATCTTCCATTGCACTCCAATGGCACACTCCTCAAACCACTTACTCCACTGTCGGAGTCACACCGGAAAAATTCGTAGCTCACTTGAAATGTACAGCTGCATGTATAGAGCCAAAATGTCTCTGAAGAAACATGAGATTCAGGGAAAAGGTCTAGACAGGTGCACTAGAAATCCTGGCCCACGGTACATTCGACAGGTACCTGGGTTCTCATAAACACATAGTGCCAACGCACGTTTCTCCCCCACCTCCAGTATGTGTTACAGGGGATCATCAGGGCATGTAGAGTCCTCAGTGGACTTCCTCTTTTATGCAGATACCTAATTGCTTACAGGTGTTTTTTCCCAAGTATCCTTGCAACACCTTAAAGCTGTATCACTTTTAACCCTGTATTCAAAAAAGCCTCTCAAAACTCAAAATTGTGTTAGAAAGTAATAACTAAATATATTTTGGTTCAACCTAATTCCTGGTTACCCCCAATACTTTCAAATACACAACAGAAGAGAGATAGAAATTACCCTCTATCCTGGCGCACACTTCAAACAGATGTTTATTATATTTAAAAAATGAAAATTTATAAAAAGTGGACAAATTCAAGCTTATCGTTTAGACCTTTTGGGAATCTAGTTCCCAGTCTGTAGATCCATTTGGCCTCTTTTTGCAGGAGGACCCTATCATTATTACCACCACGTCCATTTGTGATGCCTTTATCTATTATGATAAACTTCAATGAATCTACATTTTTATTATGTACATTACAAAAATGCCTGGCAACATTAGTTTCTCTGGAGTGAAGAATATCGTCTCTGTGCTCCTGTACTCCTGTCCTTCACCAATCTTTTCGTTTTTCCAACATAAAAAACCGGACAGGAGCACCGCAGAAGATATATCACCCCTTCCGATTTGCAGTTAAAAAAGAATCTTATGTCAAAAATCTTTCCATCCTGGACAGAGAATTGTTTAGTGCTATCCATGTGGGCACAGTATACACAGTGCCCACATGGAAAGCTACCCTTAATACCTCTGTCCTTTCTCAGCCAATCAGAGGCCGAGGGGCCCCTTGAAAATTGGCTCCTCACCAGTTTGTCCTTTAAACTCTGTGCTTTTCTAGCTGTCAGCAATGGGGTATCCCCCATCACACTGTTCACTTTTTCATCAAGGGATAAGATGTGCCAATTTTTCTTAAAAACTGACCTTAGACTTTCCCATTGATTATTAAAATTAGAGATAAATCTAATTTTGATATTTTCATTTTAGAATTATTACGATATAGTAAATCATCCCTAGACATATTTCTGGCTTTCCAGAGAGATTTCTTGAGGCACTTATTGGAATAACCTCTTTTTAGGAATCTATCTTTCATTAGGGCTGCATGAATGTCAAACTTGGAAAGAGAGGAGCAGTTTCTCCTCAGACGGAGGAATTGGCCATACGGAATCCCTTTTTTAAGGTGGTTCGGATGGCTACTATCTGCATGTAATATATTGTTAGTTGCGTTCTTTTTCCTGTAGTTTTCCGTCACTATTCTTACTCCCTCTTTTTTCAAAGTCACATCTAGAAAATTGAGTTCTACTGTATTGGTTTCTGACGTCAGGATGATGTTCTTGTCGTTGTGGTTAAGGGCAGCAACGAATTCATTGAATTCTTCTGCCGTCCCATCCCACAGGACAAGAACATCATCCACATATCTAATCCATAGTAGCACTTTGTCCTCAAAGATCCTTGAATAGTACTCAAAGATCTCTGATTCCCTCTGGGACTGATATGTCAGACTCAGAATCAGGACCCTCAAAAAACTCCCTAGTAAATACACAAACAGAAGGAGGAGGAAAAATAGAAGGGGAAAAAGGAAGAGACCCTTATGGGGGGCAAGGGAAGGAAAAGAGATATCCTACCAGAGAAAAGAGAGGGAGAGGGGACCAGGCTCCACAGAGCAGGGGCAGGTACAGAGGGAGGGGATTACGCAGGGGCTTTTAAAAACCCCAATGGATGAGGAATTACAGATAGTAAACCTTTCCTCTTTTCCTCTAAACCTAGCTCATATCGAACTCCTTAAAAAAGGTATGTCCTTTTGCCCCAATACACCAATTGACAAGTTTGAGGTCATAAAAGACCTACATCTTTTTGCAAGAAAGATTGTCCTGTCTGTCATTATGAAATCTAAATCAGATAACAACTATATGTTAGATGCAACTGATCAAGTGGCCCTTAATGATTTAGAGTTACTTCTTGCTGAAAACCAAGCTGTTTTTGATGATGACACACAGAGAGAATCTTTGGTGGATAGAAAGTATACCTTTAAACCAAAATCAACATATATGCCTTCACTTTCCCTGGTTCCAGCGGTTAATCTATTTGTAAAACAAATGGAAAGAGATATAGAAGATATATCGAGCCAACAAACTTTTGACAACCTAAAACCAAGGGAAAGAATAGCACTAAAAGAATTAAGTATGGCCAAAGGTTTGGTGATGAAGCCTGCCGATAAGGGTGGTAATTTGGTGTTACTTGATGAGCATTTATATGTGAATGAAGTTAAACGGCAGCTGAATAACAAAAAGCAATATGAAAAAATTGGTGGCAACCCTTTGGTCCATATCCAAAATTCCCTTTTTAAACTTTTGAACGATGCAAGAAGCAAAGGGGTAATTACCCAAAATTAGTTCAAATTCCTATATCCTGAGCACCCAGTTATGCCTGTTTTTTATGTATTGCCAAAGCTACACAAAAATATGCAGTGCCCCCCGGGAAGGCCTATAGTCTCGGGAATAGGGAGTGCCATGGAAAAAATTGGGGAGTATGTTGATAAATACCTACGACCCTTTTTGCTAACCTTAACATCATATGTTAAAGACACAGCCGACCTTTTGAGAAAGTTGGATGGAGTAGAAGTAAATGAAAAGACCATTCTGGCATCTCTTGATGTAGAGGGTCTTTACTCCTCCATACCACATAAAATAGGCTTAGCAGCAATAAGGAGGTTCTTAGAAACTAGAGGACCAACATATGCTGAACACACCGAATTTGTCTATTCCCTGTTAGAGTTTGTCTTGAAAAATAATATTTTTTCATTTGACGGACAGATCTTTCGCCAACTGTGCGGGACAGCGATGGGGGCAGTTTGTGCCCCCACATACGCATGTCTACATCTGGGCCTTTGGGAATCAGAGATCTTTGAGTACTATTCAAGGATCTTTGAGGACAAAGTGCTACTATGGATTAGATATGTGGATGATGTTCTTGTCCTGTGGGATGGGACGGCAGAAGAATTCAATGAATTCGTTGCTGCCCTTAACCACAACGACAAGAACATCATCCTGACGTCAGAAACCAATACAGTAGAACTCAATTTTCTAGATGTGACTTTGAAAAAAGAGGGAGTAAGAATAGTGACGGAAAACTACAGGAAAAAGAACGCAACTAACAATATATTACATGCAGATAGTAGCCATCCGAACCACCTTAAAAAAGGGATTCCGTATGGCCAATTCCTCCGTCTGAGGAGAAACTGCTCCTCTCTTTCCAAGTTTGACATTCATGCAGCCCTAATGAAAGATAGATTCCTAAAAAGAGGTTATTCCAATAAGTGCCTCAAGAAATCTCTCTGGAAAGCCAGAAATATGTCTAGGGATGATTTACTATATCGTAATAATTCTAAAAATGAAAATAGCAAAATTAGATTTATCTCTAATTTTAATAATCAATGGGAAAGTCTAAGGTCAGTTTTTAAGAAAAATTGGCACATCTTATCCCTTGATGAAAAAGTGAACAGTGTGATGGGGGATACCCCATTGCTGACAGCTAGAAAAGCACAGAGTTTAAAGGACAAACTGGTGAGGAGCCAATTTTCAAGGGGCCCCTTGGCCTCTGATTGGCTGAGAAAGGACAGAGGTATTAAGGGTAGCTTTCCATGTGGGCACTGTGTATACTGTGCCCACATGGATAGCACTAAACAATTCTCTGTCCAGGATGGAAAGATTTTTGACATAAGATTCTTTTTTAACTGCAAATCGGAAGGGGTGATATATCTTCTGCGGTGCTCCTGTCCGGTTTTTTATGTTGGAAAAACGAAAAGATTGGTGAAGGACCGAGTACAGGAGCACAGAGACGATATTCTTCACTCCAGAGAAACTAATGTTGCCAGGCATTTTTGTAATGTACATAATAAAAATGTAGATTCATTGAAGTTTATCATAATAGATAAAGGCATCACAAATGGACGTGGTGGTAATAATGATAGGGTCCTCCTGCAAAAAGAGGCCAAATGGATCTACAGACTGGGAACTAGATTCCCAAAAGGTCTAAACGATAAGCTTGAATTTGTCCACTTTTTATAAATTTTCATTTTTTAAATATAATAAACATCTGTTTGAAGTGTGCGCCAGGATAGAGGGTAATTTCTATCTCTCTTCTGTTGTGTATTTGAAAGTATTGGGGGTAACCAGGAATTAGGTTGAACCAAAATATATTTAGTTATTACTTTCTAACACAATTTTGAGTTTTGAGAGGCTTTTTTGAATACAGGGTTAAAAGTGATACAGCTTTAAGGTGTTGCAAGGATACTTGGGAAAAAACACCTGTAAGCAATTAGGTATCTGCATAAAAGAGGAAGTCCACTGAGGACTCTACATGCCCTGATGATCCCCTGTAACACATACTGGAGGTGGGGGAGAAACGTGCGTTGGCACTATGTGTTTATGAGAACCCAGGTACCTGTCGAATGTACCGTGGGCCAGGATTTCTAGTGCACCTGTCTAGACCTTTTCCCTGAATCTGTTTCTTCAGAGACATTTTGGCTCTATACATGCAGCTGTACATTTCAAGTGAGCTACAAATTTTTCCGGTGTGACTCCGACAGTGGAGTAAGTGGTTTGAGGAGTGTGCCATTGGAGTGCAATGGAAGATGTGCCTATACGATAGGTGAACATACACATAACTTTGCGATACAGCCTTTTGTCAAAGCCTTTGGCATAACTTACAACGCAAATTTGATTCAACTGGATCCTCCTGTTTACAGCCGCTCACAGTCCCTGGTGACGCTATACCACTCCCACTGTTGTTGACGTCACACGCCAAGTAATCATCACAGGTGCTTGCAAGCCGAAGACAAGTGGAAACAACAAAAACCGGAGGACTTAAGCTAAGTATATGCTGTATATGCTGTGTTTTCCAACTGAATCGTTACACTTGCTAGAGACTCTTTATCCAGCAGTACTAATTGCGGCACATTTATTTGCCTTAAGAGGAGATTCCCTGGTACATACAAAGAGTGAAAATAAGCGCTTTTCGATACATAATATAGTTCACCTCTGTTTGGACTGCAGCCATATGTATAACATGTATTTTGCCTACTTACCATATATGTCCTATAAACATTAGATTCAATGTACAATTCGTTATAAACAAAAGTTTTTTGGTTAACCCCTTATTGTTTATGATGTCTTTTGGTGATTTATAGTATAGGGAAAGAATTAGGTCTCAGTGCACTTTAAATGTTTTAGATTTTGCTGTCTTTAGTGGTGACTGAAATTGACAGATAAGATATTGCTATATACTTAAGTGTATTTTTGGGAACTTATTATTAATACATTTTTGAAAGTCTTTTATGTGTGCCTTTTATTCCCTTGCTGTTCTAGGGTAATCTTATATACCCTGGTATTTTTTCTATCTTGATTATATATTTCATATATATAATAACAATTAATATCTTAACCCAATCATAATAAAGAGGTGCAATCTGGTAAGCAATTTATATACAAAACAAAAAAAGAGAGAGAGAGAGAGAGAGAGTCTACCGGTATAAGGTCAATCCCAAAAAAGACCAGGGTTGCTGCACACTATTAAAAAGATTTCCAAAATAACACACAGATTATACTAAATGTGATTTAATAGTGCAAATATATAAATAAATAAAGCAACATGAATTCATAAATAAAACACACACAAAGACTCACATAAAAGACAACAACAACACATGGGCCCCACATTGAGGAGTTACACATTGACGAGGAAATTGCGCAGAAACCAGTTGGTTAGCAGGTATCACCAGTACCAGCATACAAAGCCACCAGACGCTGTGGTAAGACATAATGCGCTACTCCTAGGTTGTAGAAATTACGTAATGTCTGCCTTGAAGTGTAATGTGTTTTACAAGTTGCTAGATTTAAATGAGGCAAGCTTTAGTTTGTTTTATGGTTCATGTTTTGTTAATCCCATAAACACCTTCCAGTATTAAATAACATTTAGTATAATTTGTGTGTTATTTTGGTAATTATTTTAAAAGTGTGCAGCAACCCTGGTCTTTTTTGGGATTTACCTTATACCGGTAGACTCTCTCTCTCTTTTTGTTTTGTATAGTAAAAAGTAAAAGCACCCAGGTAGCACAAGACAACCTATACTTGGGCAATGTCAGTAAGGGAGAAAGTACTAACATAGACCCAGGTTCGTGCCAAGGGAGATGTCCAGGAGTGGTGGTGACGTCAGATCCAATGCGCAAGAGCACCCTAGAGTCCATTGCAATGGCCATGGTAACAGAAAGGAGCCACCTGCGTCCATGGCAAGGGCCATGGGAAGCAGAAGGAGCCGTCTGCGTCCATGGGAAGTGAAAAAATCCACCTGCGTCCGTGGCAATGGCCACAACAGAGCGGGCGGCATGACAACAAGATTCTGAACAGACACCTGGTGGCAAAAAGTTGAAGTTTAATTATCTTTCACTGTATTTTGAGTGATGGCAAAATCCATACATTTTATCCATTTGCCACTCAGTGTACCTAAGGAGATAAAGTTGTTTTTTTAGGAAGAACAAGCTTAAATGGTTGACAATAAGTTTATTTGCATCATTAATGTTTATAGATCCTTTTTCTCAAAGCATTTATAACTTGCATATTTTTCATATTACTTTCACTTTTGACAGGTTTGATGTGGTTGAATTCCTTCGAAGGTGTTTTTTTAGATAAGTATCTCTATCATTGTTTAATAGACATATGTACATATTTATTTATATATATATATATATAAAGTCCAGAAGAGAGCACTCTCACCTCATTATTCTGCTGCCAGGGTGCCAACGATTAAATACATACAACATAAGGAGGCACTCTCTGGTCTTTTCAATAAGTGACGTTTAATGTATCAAGTGTCAATAAGTGAAGCTCCCCTTCCTCAGACAAACAAACACAAACCACAAGTGGCAATTTAAACCATATAAGCCCCTCCCCCAGTGAGATTAATTGCGCCAAAAACCGTAACAATGGCAAACCTCTCAGTAAACAAAGGCATCCGAAAATAACTATTTCATTAGATACACATTACACAAATCTATCCATCATATCTATCAGTGTATATGATCCTGAAAAACAATAAGTGGAATAAACTATCTAAACAACAAAAATAATAAGGTGACCACAGTAATAATGTGATCAGGTGAAATACAAGCAATACTTATTCATTAGAGTTATCAGTTTATGTAAAAGCATATTGGATCATGTCACATTCACAAGGCATATACTTAAAGCACATAATTCACAAAATTCATAGACAAACGCTAAAAATTTATTTTTATTTAGTTTTCATTAGTTAAATAAATAATTTTGTTTCGGCAAATTAGTTATGTTAAGTTAAATTGTTTTTTCAGATCCGTTGGCTTTTTCGGATCCATTCTTTATTCATATGCATTATTCTGTTCTGAAGTTTAAAATAGAATAATGCATATGAATAAACAATGTATCCGAAAAAAATGAACGGATCTGATCAAACGATTTAACTTAACATAACTAATATGCCGCCGATTGCCGAAACAAAATTATCTAAAACTGCCGCCGCCGCCACCCACATCACCAACACTAAATAAAGCTACTAACCCCTAAACTGCCACCCCCACATCATCAACACTTACTAAACTTATTAACCCCTGAACCGCCCCCCCCCCCACATCGCAGACACTAACTAAACCTATTAACCCCTAAACCTTTGTTTCCCGATATCACCGACACTAACTAAACCTATTAATCTTTAAAAATCGCCGACACTAACTAAACCTATTAACCCCTAAACCGCAGTTCCCCCACATTGCTGACACTAACTAAAACACTAAATAAACTGATTAACCCCTAAACCGCCATTCCCAAACATCGCCGACACTAACTAAACCTATTAACCCCTAATCCGCCGTTCCCGACAATAACTAAACCTATTAATCCCTAAACTGCAGTTCCTTGACATTGCCGACACTAACTAAGCCTATTAACCCCTAAACCCCAGTTCCCCGACATCACCGACGCTAGTTAAACCTATTAACCCCTAAACCGCTGTACACCCACATTGCCAACACTAACCAAAACACTAAATAAACATATTAACCCCTAAACTGCCATACACCCACAAGGCCAACTAACTAAACCTATTAACCCTTAAACCGCCGTCACCCACATCGAAACAACCTAAATTAAAATATATTAACCCCTAAACCTAACACTCCCTAACTTTAACATAATTAAAATAGACCTAAATTAAAGTTACAATGAACTAACTACCTATTTAAAAATAAATACAAACTTACCTGTGAAATAAAAATAAAACATAAGCTAGCTACAATATAACTATTTACTAACTACCTAGTTAAAATAAATGCCGGTACAATATAACTATTTACTAACTACCTAGTTAAAATAAATACAAACTTACCTGTGAAATAAAAATAAAACTTAAGCTTACACTAATAAAACCTAACATTACTAAAAATAATAAAACCTAACATTACTAAAAATAAAAAAACCTAAGATTACTAAAAAGTTAAAACTACAATTACAAAAAATAATAAAAACTAAAATTACAAAAAATAAAAAAACTACCATTGCAAAAAATAACAAACAAAATTATCCAAAACAATAAAAATTATTATTATTATTATTATTATTATTATTATTATTATTATGTATCAGCCAATAGGAAAGAGAGCTGCTTAAATCCTATTGGCTGTTCAAATCAGCCAATTGGATTTAAGCAGTTCTCATTCCTATTGGCTGATTTGAATTTTTCAGTCAATAAGAATGCAACTGTATCGCAATATAAAAGGGGTACCTTGCATTGAATCTCAGTGTGCGGCGGAAGATCACATGAAGAGGACATCCACGTTGGACCGATGGACCTGCACCTGGACCTCCGTCTCCGTATATAAAAGGTGCCGGTCCCGCGAGGGATGAAGATGGAGCCGTCTGGATGAAGATGCTTTGCTGCTGGGATGAAGATCTTTTGCCGGACTTCAGTAACTGTGATTACCGATTTTGGGGTTAGTGTTAGGTATTTTATTTGTTTTTTTGAGGTGGTTTTCTTTTTAAGATTAGACCTTTTTTTTAATGGTCCGAAAAAGAGCTGAATGGCCTTTTAAGGGCAGTAAAAGAGCTGAATGCCCTTTTAAGGGCAATGCCCATACAAATGCCCTTTTCAGGGCAATGGGTAGATTTTTTTTTTTATTATTTAGGTTTTTTTTTATTTTATGGGTTGGGGGGTGGGGGTTTGTAATGTTAGGGGTTGTTTTGTTTTTATATTTTGCAAAAGAGCTGTTAACTTTAGGGCAATGCCCTACAAAAGGCCCTTTTAAGGGCCCTTGGTAGTTTATTATAGATTAGGGGTTTTTTATTTTGGGGTGTTTTTTTTTTTAAACGGGGTATTAGAATAGGAATAATTTTTATTGTTTTGGATAATTTCATTTGTTGTTTTCATAAATTTTTTAGTAATCTAAGTTTTTTTATTTTAAGTAATGTTAGGTTTTATAAGTGTAAGATTAGGTTTTATTTTTATTTCACAGGTAAGTTGGCATTTATTTTACATAGGTAGTTAGTAAATAGTTAAATTGTAGCTAGCTTAGGTTTTATTTTTATTTCACAGATGTTTGTATTTATTTTTAAATAGGTAGTTAGTTAATAATTGTAACTTTAATTTAGGTATATTTAAATTATGTATATATGTGTGTGTGTGTGTGTTTTTGTTTATTTGTTTTTTAATTTTGGATGAATCAATCATCATGAAAAAAATATTTAGTTTTGTTCCAGATTAGTTCCAGTGGTTATTTTGTCATCGCAATGGTACAGCGTGTCTGGGACAATGCAGCCAGTTAGGGTATGAATTGTTTGTGATGACTTTGTCATTTTTGGCAGATTGTTCCAGATTAGTTCCAGTGGTTATTTTGTTCAGCTGCATTTTAACATCATCATTTGTTTGTTAATAAAAAAATAATTAACCTCGTTTTATCTATGGGAAATATCTTCAGGGTAGCATTGGAGCAGGTGAACATCAGTTTAAACTTAAATGAAGTTGAAGCATTAACTACTCACAGATCACTTATTATTTTTAAGATGAAGAAATTTTGAGGTAAAATATTTTCCTTTTTAAATAGAGATGTCCAGGTGATTTTTTATAGTCAGCTTTTTTACAGTTATAGTGCATCACATTCAAGTGATTTAGTATATAGGTATCATGTTCCTTTAACATTATTAAAATATAAAATTTTGCAACCTATGCTCAGAAAATTAGAGCACCTTCACTATTGAGCTGAAGTATGACACTATAGGCCAGATTATGAGTGGCGCGCTAACTGTAGCGCGCAAGCAATATCGGGTTCATCACGGGTGTTTGCATGCATCTGAAACAGCACACATATTACAAGCTGAAAGTAAATGCGTTTACTCAAGCGCAATTGAATATAACGTGTGGGTTAGCGCAACCTCAGAGCTTTGTTTAACTGTTTTGCTCAAATAAAAAGTGACAAAAAATATATCAAAAATACATGTAAAAGTACAGTTACAGTACATGATGATATATCTATGGTAAACACGGAAGTTTCATAGAAGTTGACTATAATGAAAGTAGCTTGGATGTATAAGTTGTCATGACTAATATTTGTAAGGCACAAACAACAGCTTATATGACATTGATCTGTATTATGTTAACCACACCATACACTCTACACTGTGAATGGTATTTGTATGCTGCACATAGGGTGTAATCACCTAATGATTTTGACATGACCACTAGCTGTATGGACGCTAGTTCATGTTACCATGACAACTATAAGTGGGATACAACTAACAGTTCCCATGCGTTCGATCTATAAGATTTTGACACACATGAAGCACTATGAGGTAGTGTGCTATATCACATTAACCAAATACTACAGGTGGATTAACACTAGGGGTATTATGATTGCCATATGTGATATATTGTTTATATTGTTTATCTGTTGCCATGTTGACCACTTCCTACACATGTGGCCCACGTGATGTGTCACATTCCGGTGACGTCATCGCAATGGTACAGCGTGTCTGGGACAATGCGGCCATTGTTGGAATGAATTGTTTGTGATGACTTTGTCAGCAACTGTTTTTAGGTTCATGTTTATGAACCATTTTTGGCATTTGACAAAGGTGCTGTAATGGCACCGAAACATTATGTCTTTTTTTATATTTGTAAATAAATGCTAAGTGTCATGTATCTAACACCAGCGAGTGCCTTTCTTCATACATTGGACTTTCTATTACTTTATATAGAGCACCCTGGCAGTTGGTAAAGTTGTGGGACTGTGCTTTTCCTCTTTGTGTGTGTGTGTGTGTGTATTTATATGTGTACATATGTATTTATGTACAGTCCTGTCCAAAAGTATTGAGAATGACACAAATATTCATTTTCACAAAGTCTGCTGCCCCCGTTTTTATGATGTCAATTTGCATATAGCATGTTATGAACAGTGATTAGATCAATTGCAATTAATTGCAAAGACCCTCTTGAACTTAATCCCCAAGAAAAACATTTCCACTGCATTTCAGCCCTGCCACAAAAGGACAAGCTGACATGATGTCAGTGATTCTTTCATTAACACAAATGTCAGTGTTGACGAGGAGAAGGCTGGAGACCACTCTGTCATGCTAAATGAGTTAGATTTACAGACTGGAAGCTTTAAAAGGAGGGTGGTGGTTGAAATAATTGTTCTTCTTCTGTTAACCATGGTTACCTGCAAGGAAACACGTGCAGTCATCGCTGCTTTGCACAAAAAGGGATTCACAGGCAAATATATTGCTGCTACTAAGATTGCACCTAAATCAACCATTGATCGGATCATCAAGAATTTTAAGGAGAGCGGTTCAATTGTTGTGAAGAGAGCTTCAGGGCTCCTTAACTCATCCACCTCCTCTTAGGTGGCGGACTGCAATCATCCGGACAGATACGATCGGGATGATTGACACCCCCTGCAAGCGGCCGCAATTATGCAGGGGAGAGGCATTTCACAAGAAATGTTTGTGCAATGTTAAATGTCGATAGCGTATGCTGTTGGCATTTAGCGATGTTGGGCAGACATGATTCGCAACAGCGAATCATGTCCGCCCACCATTTGATAATTCAGCCCCAATATATCTATATAATTTACAGTATGTTTTTTCATTTTTAATAATTTATCTGAATTTGTTTTTAAATTTTATATGTAATATTTCAATAACGGACCATGTGCGCTAATACGACTGTGTTAAGATCTAAATTGAGAATATGATGCGCAAAGCGCATATTTCACATTCCTATGCTTGTTATATTGAAGAGAATGCACTTTTATATATATATATATATATATATATATATATATATATATATATATATATAAAATGAAAACATATTAAAAGTATAAAGTAACAAACACTAACGTCACTGTAAACAACATTTTATGAGTGTAAAAAGCAATGATACATTATTGTTTGTGATCTTTTAGGCACCTTGAGTTTTAGGGCCTGATAATCAAAACTTTCCGGCATGGAGAGAAATCTTGAAAAATCTATGGGGGCCTTTTGTGCATTATTTTGCAATTTAAATGCCTTTCCTTGGCATGCAGATCTCTGCATAGCAAGATGAACAGCACTTATCCTAAAATGATCCATTCAAATATTCTTTGAGGGAACTCACAGTATTTACAAAACTTCTTAGATAATGTCACCAGACCAGAGAACTTTAGATCATCAGCTTTTGGCCCCTTATTATTTAATCATATAGGGCCCTAAAAGCTTGTGTGGCTGTAGGTAGGGACCCAGTATGAAAGAGACCATGACATAGTTCCTGGCTTAAACCATTTGTCCAAATACAGTTATTAACTTTTCTATTTTTGCTTTTAATCTTAGTGTGTGCTTGCAAGAGAGTGCAAGTATTTTTCTGTGTTTTGTTAATTGTCTTGTTTTGTAATTTTTCCTATGCACCCAGGCTTTGCACCCAGGCTAGTTAGGGGTTAACTACCTGGGTTGCTTGATGCTGTACAGCTGTCTGTGAGTATCCAAGGCTCTGAGGTTTAAAGTGACTTAGGATGTGTACCCAGTCCAGTTTGAGGGTATAGTTCATTTCCCTGATTTGTATGTCTCTAGGGAAATTATATAAGGCCTCTAAACCCTTGTGTGTATCTCAGTTTGCTTGGTTGAAAGCATGCATTGTGTGACTGTAGGTAGGGACCTTAACATCATTCTGGGCTTAAACCATTTGACCAAATGCTGCAACTAACTCTTCAATTCTTGCTTTTAACCTTGCTTTGTGTTTTCAAGAGAGCACCAGACTTTCTGTGTGTTGATATTATTTAGTTTTGTAATTTTCCCTATAGACTTTGCATCCAGGCTGGTCAGTAACTGGGATGCTGGGAGCTGTACAGCTGTCTTTGAGTATCCAGAGCTGTGAATTTTAAAGTGACTTAGGATGTGTATCAAACCCAGTTTGAGTTGTGTGTGTGTGTGTATATATATATATATATATATATAGTGCACAAAAAGGAAAGAAGGTTAGAAAAAGAGAAATGTCATATAGTGTAATAAGGTTGTAAATCAGTCTTCAAAAATAGAAGAAAATTGCTTACTTCGTTAAACCTCAAATGTATGAGTAATCTGGTGTGCCTGGAGGGGTTATAATCTTTGCTGTGTTTAAGATGATTCTTTTCTTGTCACGAATAGTGAGAGAGAAATATACTTTTAATTTCCTTTTATAAAATATTTCCACTGAAAAAGGATTAAATAATAAAAACTTTAATATTTATTTAGAACTTTTATTACTTTGTGACTCTGGAGCGAGTTACACTATTTAAAATGCCTTAAAAGTGACACTGTACACTAGACTTTTCTTTCCATATGTATTGTTTTGTTTATTTTTTAATAACATTGTGCTGATTTTCAGACTCCTGCTTGCTCCTGTTTGTGTAATGGGTCTTTTCATATACTGGGGAGGGTCTGATCTTTATGTTTTCTCAGCCCCTTCAGTGTGTGTCCAGCCTAACCTTATCAACTGAGCTAAATTTGGAGCTTCTAAGAAAGTTTTTTAAAGGTTTTATACTGGATTTTTAGATCAGCACCTGTAAATATTCTTATTTATAGTAGTGCCTATTACTTGCAGTTATATCAAATTAGTGTATACTGTCCTTTAAAAATATATTTTTAGGATCAAAGACCGGTTTTATATACACAAATCTCTTACCTTACTTATTGACTTACCAGTGCATTAATCTTTGCAAAAACAGCCTCGGGGGTATATTTATCATACCCCGGGCGGACATTATTCGATATAGCAAATCAGTCTGCCCCTGCATCGTTAAATGCAGACAGCATACGCTATCGGCATTTAACATTGCACAAGCAGTTCTGGTGAACTGCTTGTGCAATGCCACCCCTGCAGATTCGCAGCCAATCTGCCGCTTGCAGGAGGTGTCAATCAACCCGATCGTATACAATCTGGATGATTGCTGTCCGCCGCCTCAGAGCTGTTGGATGAGTTTAGGAGCAGCGGTCTTAATTTGCTTCCTCTTTGAGATTTGCTACCTCAAAGTGCACATCGCACAATTAAGTAATTCAACTCCACATTTGTTTCAAAATAATTTGTGTAATGTAATTTGTAATTACAAGCATACACACATCATTAGGTAGCAAAATTTGGGCTATATTACAAGTGGAGTGCTAATTTAACGTACAAACGCATGTTAAATAACCAGCCATTACAAGTGGCTCGCGGTAGCACTTTGTGCTCAAATTCATTAACCATAGATCAGATCTCTGGTTAATGAAAAAATGTAACCGAATTTCCCCCCAAAATAAAGTGTACTGTTCCTTTATTTAAAGAAATTTTATTTTTTATTTTTTAATAACTGCATAAAGTAGTTATAAGGGGTTAAAGTGAGGGGATGTGGGGGTGTTATAAAAAACCCGGCACTTAAAAGTGCCTTTACATAGGGCTCTATGGGAACTGTGTTATCACTGTAAATATATATGTATATTCTTACATACATATTTAGTTAGGTGTTAATATGTGTACATACACATTTAAACACATAATTATAAATGTATATATTCATATATATTTTCAATATGCTGCCCAACTCTGCACAACTGCCCCCTTCACTGCACTAGGTCCTTTGCCATGTCTATCGTCATCAGAATAAGGCTCCCATTGGAGCGTTTGCGTGAGCCAGTATTGCTGAGTAGAGCGCAAAAATGTGTATAGACTGGGCTTGCAAAAGAACAATTTTGCACTCTGCTGACAATCTGGCCCTTTGACAGTTAAGTCACTCCCGCATTCCTCATGAATGGGGTGACGTAGTACATGAGCGCATGTGCAGTAATGCGGTGGCATATTTCAACAGAGGAGAAAACCTTTATCAGCACATTGCTCATCTGTTTGCGAAGGCTGATAGCACATATATATATATATACACACACACAATGTTTATAACTATATAATTATATAAGATAATTTTTTGATCATCCAATAACATATTGTGCACTGCCTTTAAAGCCTAGCAGCATCAAGTGTTTATTTGCTCAAGCCTACAATGCATAACATCAATCATCTGATGAACCAAAAATAACATGCATTTTTTTTATTTATTTTTTATTGAGGTTGTTGGGAAACACATAGTAAAATAGACATGTTACAACAAATCCAAAAGAACATTCACTATTATTATGGCGTAATAGCAAAATCTAATTTAAACATGTTAAATTCACATGAAGTTAGGTATATTGCAGAAAAAACAATAAAAACATTTACTGCAATGGTATTGAACATGTTATATTAGAACCTCTCGTTATGGACCTCTCTCACTGTACAAAGGGTAAAATTGGCATATTAGTCTCTCATAGTAGATTTATCATGTGTAGATAGAGTCAAAAAAAGTTTCCTTATAGTAAGAAGCATGCAAAAAGTTCACAACATAGTGACATAAATTTACTTGTAATCCATCATGTTTGGCACTTGGAAGGAATGTAAAGGATTATTGATTTATGTAAAACTGGGTCCTTTAACCAACTCCCACCATCGGTAATACCATAGAAGCAGATGAAAGAAGGCTTAGGACATTTGGAGCTGCATGAAGAGAACTGTTGAAATGACAATTAAGGGTGCCAAGAAATAGGAGCGAACAGTGAGGTGTAACCTGGTACCTGAAGGGTGTGATTCTCGGTTCACTTGATTGCCCCAGGGACTCTCTCATATCAGTTCCTCCTGATTGTGGATAAAGGGAGGTAAACAAATGTTGGCAGGTAGTATGCTTGGCTGTTGCCACATTGGCCCCCGGCCCCGCCCCAGCCCCGACCAGTTGCATCGAAGTGTGACCCGGTGCCCCCATAGCAATCTCTGGGCCTGGGGCAGGACACTGCTAGGAGTGATAATGGGGGTTAAATTGTGGCTTTGTCCAGGCAGGCCACACCCGGGGTACGACCGGGTTACTGTAGGCTCTTACAACGACCCAATCGCAGGAACAGGATGGTAGAGGATCACCCTCTTCTTCCAGTAGTGGTGTGAGGATATAAGATGGTCAAATGGATTCATAGAGAGGTATGGCAGATATGTCCTTCCGTGGTAGGAATACGTGATTAAGGAGGCTGTTGAAGCAATCATCTATGAGGTGTTCTAGCGAGGTAAGCGCATTAATAATTTTGACATCCATTTTGCTCTAATTAAATACAGGCTTCTCATGCAGTTGGGGTCTTTTCCTAACCACAGCCGACAAAGAATTAGCTGGAGTTCAGGTTCTCAAGCCATAATCTAGGCAATAGCATAAATAGATTTAGTGTCATTAATAACAGCAGGTCCAGAGCTGCTTTACCCGGCTGGCCTAAGATTTACAACGACTAGATCAGGTCCCAGGTAGCTTAGGTGGGAGAACTCGGTAAAATTCGAGAGAGGAGACAATAATGAATTTAGATCTTGTTGATGTTAAGCAGGATGAGAGATAACTACCATGATAACCGGCGGATTATCAGAAGAGCCCTGGGAGCTTTATTATTTGTGACTTTCCATGGCTGCTTCCTAGCCACGCCCCCAACATGCATTTTTGTATTTATAACCTTATATAGTTATAAATATTTTAGGCCAGATTACAAGTGGAGTGCGAATTAATGCTCCAGATCAGAGTGTTAACTGCACTAGAAGTAAGCTTTTTGCACTTGTCGGGTTGCGCTCGTATTATGAGTTGAAAGTAAACTGTTTTCACTCTTACGTTAACCCGATGAGTGCAAAAAGATGAACTTAGAATATCGAGTGCAAGTTCACATATTCCCCCATAGAAGTAAATAGAGAAAAAAAAGTGGTAAAAAAACCGAACACCCAACTCTCGCACAAACCCGGTCGCATATTCTCATGTGTGCTAAGCTGACATGATTTCACATTCCAATGTTCTTCACATAGCAGAATTTGTTTTATTTATTCATAAATATATATATATATATATATATATATATATATATATATATATATATATATAACAACAATTAAAATTATGGGGAGGCGAAAAGTGAGTTTAAAATCCTCCACTAAATACAAAATATAGAGAAAATAACTCATTGTGTAAACCATTTACAAATCTAAACAAGTCAGAAGACTTGCTTTAAACACAGAAACTCTCTGACTACACTGTTTCCAATGCAGCAAAGGATTCTGGGTAAGATATGCAAATGAGGTTCACAATGACTCACCTTTTCACTTTTAGTATGCCATAGCACTGCTGCATTACACAGCTTTAATGCTTAGCTAGGGTTAGTACAGTTATTTAGACCAATCCCAGGACAGCTGTTTCGTCATTATTGCCACTCATCAGCTGGGAGTAGGTTAAATCACTGCTTGGTAAAGTTCATTTCTGGGGGAAATTCAACAACAATTAAAATTATGGGGAGGCGAAAAGTGAGTTTAAAATCCTACACTAAATACAAAATATAGAGAAAATAACTCATTGTGTAAACCATTTACAAATCTAAACAAGTCAGAAGACTTGCTATAAACTCAGAAACTCTCTGACTACACTGTTCCCAATGCAGCAAAGGAATCTGGGTAAGATATGCAAATGAGGTTCACAATGACTCACCTTTTTACTTTTAGCCTGCTTTTTAAAGACAGACTTCCCTTTATGCCATAGCACTGCTGCATTACACAGCTTTTATGTTAGCTAGGGTTAGTACAGTGATTCTAACCAATCCCAGGACAGCTGTTTTGTGGTTTTTGCCACTCATCAGCTGGGAGTAGGTTGAATCACTGCTTGGTAAAGTTCATTTCTGGGGGAAATTCAACAACAATTAAAATTATGGGGAGGCGAAAAGTGAGTTTAAAATCCTACACTAAATACAAAATATAGAGAAAATAACTCATTGTGTAAACCATTTACAAATCTAAACAAGTCAGAAGACTTGCTTTAAACCCAGTTTTCTCTCTCTCTCTCTCTCTCTCTCTCTCTCTCTCTCTCTCTCTCTCTCTCTCTCTCTCTCTCTCTCTCTCTCTCTTTCTCTCTCTCTCTCTATATATATATATATATATATATATATATATATATATATACTGTATATATGAATGTTTTTTGGTACAATATGTATTTATACTTATATACATATGCATCATTATACTGTATATATATATATATATAATATATATATATATATATATATATATATATATATATATATATATATATATATATATATATATAGAAAGTAAAGTAAGGTTAACTGCAACATCCAGAAATGTCCAAAGATAAATACTTAAACAAAGTTCTAACTCCGGAGGATAAACGTTCAAGAACCAATGGGTTAACAGAAGAACATATCACAGCTCAAAAACTGATCAAAGTAATACTGATATCCAGCGAATTTCCCCTATATACGCTCACTGTACATTAGTGATAAACTGCAGCATATTATTTCACAGCTCCTGAGAACAGCAGGGTTATATATACTTTTACCACACACACAGGTATCAGGTAATTAAAAGGGGGGAAACCGTGTTCCCAAGAGGCACTACCTCCTCAACTCACCACCACACGGGTGCACCGATTAACCTTTCGTCTCTGTGTGTATGATCAGCGTCCCTAGAGAGCAAAATCCCAGAACTTGCTTATCCAAATGCTGCAGCGTCTTCGACAAAGCGTCCCACTATGCGGGAGGGGGTGTGTTCCGGTCCTCTCTCACCATGTGATATCCGTGGACCAATCCAAAGGAGGATCTGTACTGCTTGAAAAAACCTCCGTGAACTTTGGAGCTTAGAGTCCTTAGACCGTTGCTGCAGCCCAGATGTAAGCACACAGCCAAGGAAATGATTATGCAGACAATGGTCAATGTAGATAAAACTTCATCTTTATTGTGCAAAACATAAAAGCATTCCAGGGGTCAGCACAGGCACACAACAACACGAAAGTCCGCTAACATGTTTCGGCCCTCAGGCCGTAATCATAGCTAAAGGACTGTGCACCTGTGTTTCTTAAAAAGCAACAGGATCTCACTGATTGGTTAAAATAAGGAGCATGTTGTGTGGAGGTTAACCCTATGGGAACCCACATTAATTTACATACATACATATGTGCATTGCCCATCTAAGAATCTAAACAGTTTAGTACTAAATAAATGGCATTAACTGTAGTAAATAAATACATTATTTGTGCTGGGAAAAGTGGATCCAATATGAGCTTAATAAACAATTTTCAATATTGATGCATAAATAAAAATTTAAATGCAATAAAGGATCCATGAGAACCATAATACATTGCAATCCCTTATATAATTTCATAATTTCATAAGGTTGTCATCAACATAGTTAATCACACCAGCATACAATTTATGTTGTGTAAAAATATACAGCTTAAACACCAGATATTACAAAACTAGAATATCAGCATATGGGATACTTAAACAGTGTAACATCATTTGCTACAAGAAAGAATTTTATAAAAAGAACAAAATAAAGAATTAATACCATATATGGTGATAATAATACATAGTATATAGTAGCTGAAGTGCTGAAGGCTTTAGAATGTCAGCAAAAAAGGACTTTGGAAAGATGTTTAACCATCATTATTAGGACTTTGTGATAAACCTTGGTTGAGATAAATTACTGACCTACATTAGCGGGCATAAGAAGTAACAATACAAGAAATTAAAGGCGCATATTCATATTATATTTGCACCCTTAATAATGCACACTATATAGAGCAGGGAACCAGGGATACATGATGGCAAAATGTTTATACCCTAAATAGTGCACACTATACATATAATCACAACATAGTGGTTTGCAGGGTATCGAGAATACAAAAAGTAGGACATATGAAAGATGTTAATAATGACAATAATTATTGTTATTATTATTAAGACTTAATGATACGCCTAGTTAATAACCTATATTAACCAGTATAAAAGGTCACAATAAAGAACACTAAGGGCGCATAGTAATAGTCTATTTGCATATTAGAACATTTGCACCCAAAATAGTGCACATTATGCAAATAGGAGCACTAGGACGCATAATATTAATAGTGTATTATATTACCACCCTAAATCGTGCACATTATACACCCAATAAAAAACATGATGAATTGCAGTAGAGAGAGAGGGCAAATGAGAACACAGCACCACAGAAGAGGGGGGGGGACACTATTCCCAATAATTAATCAGGTCATATTCTGAATTTAGACCCATGGGTACACGTGTTTGCAATTTGAAAATCCAAAACATTTCCCTCTTCTGTAGTAGCCTGTCTCTATCGCCTCCTCTAGGTGGACAAAATACTCTCTCAATGGCCTGCCACCTTAGTGTTTCCACACTTTTCTGGTGACGTTTCGCAAAATGTTGCACCAGAGGTGTTGAAGCAACACCTGCCTGGATTGTGGATAGATGATTCCGAATGCGTACTTTTACCTCAGTGGTCGTGAGCCCAACGTATTGTAAATGGCACATAGTGCAACTTAGAACATAAACTACATATGTTGAGGTACATTTAAGGCACGATTGTATGGAATAAATCTCTCCAGTGACTTCTGATCTGACACTATCTGATTGTAATACATATTCACATAGCCTACATTTATTCAGGCACTTAAAGATGCCTTTATGAGTCAGCCAGAAGCTCTGTCCTTGGTCAATTTTGGGTAAAACAGAAGGAGACAATAAATTACCAAGTGTGGTTGTCTTTCTATAGGAGCAACGTAAACCTTGTGCAATGCAATGCTCAAGTTTGTCTTCAGCCGCCAAGAATGAAAAATGTCTTTTAATAATTTTACAAATGTCTATTCCTGACTGTACTCCGTGACAAAAGTCACTCCTTTATGCTTATTGATGGCTTTGGACTTATCATTAGTGCCTTCTTTGCTTAAAACCATAGACCTTTCCAAAGAATCAACCTGGCTCCTGGCCTTCCTAATCACTTTGGCACTGTACCCTCTGTTTTTTAATCTTTTGGTCAAATCATCTGACTGCTCAGCACATTTTT
This sequence comes from Bombina bombina, assembly GCF_027579735.1. NCBI lineage: Eukaryota > Metazoa > Chordata > Amphibia > Anura > Bombinatoridae > Bombina > Bombina bombina. The sequence goes on along the minus strand of NC_069501.1, from coordinate 1,175,374,011 downwards.
GTGGCAAAGAGCAGTTGCGTTTTACCCGAATAAATTGGCCTTTGGCCACAGCAAACGGTACATGCCTAGGGTGGCAACTCTGAGTGTGTAAAAGGGTATTCCCAGTTATGGGCTTCCTGTAGATCTCTGTCTCTACCTTTCCATCCCTTGTACCTGTAATAGTAATAGTAATAGTAATATCCAAGAAATTTATCACATTGTCCTGTAAGTCACACGTGAACTTAATTCCAATATAATAATTAATAAATTGTCTGAATTCGAAAGAAAAATCAGAGTAAAACTCCAAAAAGAAATTGACCGCTACCAGACCCTCCTCGTGCGGAATGGAGGAGTATAGTGCAACCACATCAATTGTGGCCAACTTATAACTGGGCTGCCAACTCAGCTGTTCCACTGTACAGATGATGTCTTTAGTGTCTCGGATATAGCTATACAGCCCTTGGACCAAAGGTTGCAAAAGACTGTCCACCCACTGCGAGACATGTTCCATTAATGACCCTATTCCACTAACAATAGGGCGCCCCCGGACTTCCTCAAGTGATTTGTGAACTTTTGGCAGATGGTGGAAGATGGGCACTACCGGATGGTCGACCATTAAAAACTCAAACGTTTTTCGGTCATAGTGCCCATCCTCCAACCCATCATCAAATATATCCAAAAGTTCCCTTTTGAACTCAACCGTCGGGTCCCTAGGAAGTGGAATGTAGTCATCAATGTTATTCAGCTGACGCAGAGCTTCATTTACATAGTCCAATCTGTCCAGAACCACGACAGAGCCCCCCTTATCAGCTGAGCGTATGACTATGTCATGATTGTCTTGAAGCTCTTTAAGGGCGGCCCTCTCTGGACTGGACAGATTGGGAGCTTGATACCTAGTAGAATGTTTAAGTTTAACTAGGTCGCGCTCTACACGCTTGAAAAAAGTTACCAGTGTGTTACCCCTTGACTGGATAGGGTAAAACATAGATTTATTCTGAAAACTACTAGATGCATTAGTAATTTCTTTACTAGTGTCAATCAAAGCCTCCCTAGACAAACTTTCCATATTAATTACATCACAGGTTTCATTAAATGTCAATTTACTGGTATGCCGACCTTGAATAGATACATTCAAATCGGAGTCCACTCTATTGCCTGCATACTCATGCGATTCAGTAAAAAAATGTTTCTGCAAAGTCATATTACGTATTAGTTTATTTACATCAAGGATGGTATTAAAAATATTAAAGTGATTTGTAGGTGCAAAATTAAGGCCTCGGCTTAGAAGAGAAATTTGAGAATCTGTAAGTGTAGATTTAGACAGATTTATAACATTATTTATTTGTACTTCTGTTTCCCTCTCCGGCCCCTCAACTGGTAATGCCCCTGGTTCACCTGTCCTATCCCGGTGCGTTGGGGAGGAAGAGAAAAAACCTGTTCCATTTTCCTCTGATCATCTACAGATACCTGTGCTTGAATTGCCACCGTGCCAATACTTTCTTCAACATAATTAGAGGCAGAGTTGTTAGACTCAGCATATTGTGTTCTATTAGTGGCCACTTGCAAATGGTGTTGGTCTGAGGAAATTGGAACATTTGTATTTTGTACTACAGATAAATGAACATTTTTGAGAATACATCTAGGAAACTCATCTCCACTAGACGCACCAATTTCCTCCCCTGATTCAAAGTCAGTATCAGAGTAAGTTACCCTTTTAATCTCTGTGTTATGTGTAGATGTCTGACCTTTAGCCTTATTGTTACTGTTGTTCCGTCTATTCCTAGACCTTCCCCTGCCCTGTCTTCTGAATGTAGCCTTATCTGAGCATTTCCAGATATAAACTGAATTATTACTGTAATCATTTTGATCCCTTACAAATTTTGTGTGCTTGATCTCAAGAACTGAATCCTTCACTTTAGCTACCACAGTTTTAAGAATAGCATCAAATTTAGCAAAACTAGCTTCTAGCTGTCGTGAATTCATCTCAGTCTGTAATTCGCCTATCTCCTCTCTGATATTCTTGAGGAGATTTGATTTGTAAGATATCAATAACAACATTAAACGTGTTGAACAGTCAGATAGAATATCGTTCCAGGCATTAATAAATACAATATCAGTGACATCAAACGTAGGGAATTTACTAAGTCTCAACCCACGTGGTATAATTTTTAATTTAAGGTAAGTCTCTAATGTCCATATGTCCCATTGGAGCTTATGCTCCCTTATCAAAAGCTTCTCCAATTCTTCAAATAAAGCTGATAATGAATAGTTAGATTTGTCTGTTGAAAAAATTCTTTCAATTTCATTAGAAGTACAGTCTCTTTCAGAGATAGTCAATAGAGAATAAAAATGTGTGACCTCCATGGAGAAAGGTGCAGGACTGCTCAGGTTAACGGATAAAAACAGTAAAGTGCAACTGGGCAAAGCACTTAAAATTAGGAAAGTAAAGTAAGGTTAACTGCAACATCCAGAAATGTCCAAAGATAAATACTTAAACAAAGTTCTAACTCCGGAGGATAAACGTTCAAGAACCAATGGGTTAACAGAAGAACATATCACAGCTCAAAAACTGATCAAAGTAATACTGATATCCAGCGAATTTCCCCTATATACGCTCACTGTACATTAGTGATAAACTGCAGCATATTATTTCACAGCTCCTGAGAACAGCAGGGTTATATATACTTTTACCACACACACAGGTATCAGGTAATTAAAAGGGGGGAAACCGTGTTCCCAAGAGGCACTACTGCCTCAACTCACCACCACACGGGTGCACCGATTAACCTTTCGTCTCTGTGTGTATGATCAGCATCCCTAGAGAGCAAAATCCCAGAACTTGCTTATCCAAATGCTGCAGCGTCTTCGACAAAGCGTCCCACTATGCGGGAGGGGGTGTGTTCCGGTCCTCTCTCACCATGTGATATCCGTGGACCAATCCAAAGGAGGATCTGTACTGCTTGAAAAAACCTCAGTGAACTTTGGAGCTTAGAGTCCTTAGACCGTTGCTGCAGCCCAGATGTAAGCACACAGCCAAGGAAATGATTATGCAGACAACGGTCAATGTAGATAAAACTTCATCTTTATTGTGCAAAACATAAAAGCATTCCAGGGGTCAGCACAGGCACACAACAACACGAAAGTCCGCTAACATGTTTCGGCCCTCAGGCCGTAATCATAGCTAAAGGACTGTGCACCTGTGTTTCTTAAAAAGCAACAGGATCTCACTGATTGGTTAAAATAAGGAGTATGTTGTGTGGAGGTTAACCCTATGGGAACCCACATTAATTTACATACATACATATGTGCATTGCCCATCTAAGAATCTAAACAGTTTAGTACTAAATAAATGGCATTAACTGTAGTAAATAAATACATTATTTGTGCTGGGAAAAGTGGATTCAATATGAGCTTAATAAACAATTTTCAATATTGATGCATAAATAAAAATTTAAATGCAATAAAGGATCCATGAGAACCATAATACATTGCAATCCCTTATATAATTTCATAATTTCATAAGGTTGTCATCAACATAGTTAATCACACCAGCATACAATTTATGTTGTGTAAAAATATACAGCTTAAACACCAGATATTACAAAACTAGAATATCAGCATATGGGATACTTAAACAGTGTAACATCATTTGTTACAAGAAAGAATTTTATAAAAAGAACAAAATAAAGAATTAATACCATATATGGTGATAATAATACGTAGTATATAGTAGCTGAAGTGCTGAAGGATTTAGAATGTCAGCAAAAAAGGACTTTGGAAAGATGTTTAACCATCATTATTAGGACTTTGTGATAAACCTGGGTTGAGATAAATTATTGACCTACATTAGCGGGCATAAGAAGTAACAATACAAGAAATAAAAGGCGCATATTCATATAAATGTAGGGTATGTGAATATGTATTACAATCAGATAGTGTAAGATCAGAAGTCACTGGAGAGGTTTATTCCATACAATCGTGCCTTAAATGTACCTCAACATATGTAGTTTATGTTCTAAGTTGCACTATGTGCCATTTACAATACGTTGGGCTCACGACCACTGAGGTAAAAGTACGCATTCGGAATCATCTATCCACAATCCAGGCAGGTGTTGCTTCAACACCTCTGGTGCAACATTTTGCGAAATGTCACCAGAAAAGTGTGGAAACACTAAGGTGGCAGGCCATTGAGAGAGTATTTTGTCCACCTAGAGGGGGCGATAGAGACAGGCTACTACAGAAGAGGGAAATGTTTTGGATTTTCAAATTGCAAACACGTGTACCCATGGGTCTAAATTCAGAATATGACCTGATTAATTATTGGGAATAGTGTCCCCCCCCCCCCTCTTCTGTGGTGGTCTGTTCTCATTTGCCCTCTCTCTCTACTGCAATTCATCATGTTTTTTATTGGGTGCATAATGTGTACGATTTAGGGTGGTAATATAATACACTATTAATATTATGCGTCCTAGTGCTCCTATTTGCTTAATGTGCACTATTTTGGGTGCAAATGTTCTAATATGCAAATAGACTATTACTATGCGCCCTTAGTGTTCTTTATTGTGACCTTTTATACTGGTTAATATAGGTTATTAACTAGGCATATCATTAAGTCTTAATAATAATAACAATAATTATTGTCATTATTAACATCTTTCATATGTCCTACTTTTTGTATTCTCGATACCCTGCAAACCACTATGTTGTGATTATATGTATAGTGTGCACTATTTAGGGTATAAACATTTTGCCATCATGTATCCCTGGTTCCCTGCTCTATATAGTGTGCATTATTAAGGGTGCAAATATAATATGAATATGCGCCTTTAATTTCTTGTATTGTTACTTCTTATGCCAGCTAATGTAGGTCAATAATTTATCTCAACCCAGGTTTATCACAAAGTCCTAATAATGATGATTAAACATCTTTCCAAAGTCCTTTTTTGCTGACATTCTAAAGCCTTCAGCACTTCAGCTACTATATACTATGTATTATTATCACCATATATGGTATTAATTCTTTATTTTGTTCTTTTTATAAAATTCTTTCTTGTAGCAAATGATGTTACACTGTTTAAGTATCCCATATGCTGATATTCTAGTTTTGTAATATCTGGTGTTTAAGCTGTATATTTTTACACAACATAAATTGTATGCTGGTGTGATTAACTATGTTGATGACAACCTTATATAATTATGAAATTATATAAGGGATTGCAATGTATTATGGTTCTCATGGATCATTTATTGCATTTAAATTTTTATTTATGCCTCAATATTGAAAATTGTTTATTAAGCTCATATTGAATCCACTTTTCCCAGCACAAATAATGTATTTATTTACTACAGTTAATGCCATTTATTTAGTACTAAACTGTTTAGATTCTTAGATGGGCAATGCACATATGTATGTATGTAAATTAATGTGGGTTCCCATAGGGTTAACCTCCACACAACATGCTCCTTATTTTAACCAATCAGTGAGATCCTGTTGCTTTTTAAGAAACACAGGTGCACAGTCCTTTAGCTATGATTACGGCCTGAGGGCCGAAACATGTTAGCGGACTTTCGTGTTGTTGTGTGCCTGTGCTGACCCCTGGAATGCTTTTATGTTTTGCACAATAAAGATGAAGTTTTATCTACATTGACCGTTGTCTGCATAATCATTTCCTTGGCTGTATATATATATGTATGTATATATGAATATCCATAACATACTATTAAATACTTCCCTATATAACTAATAGTTACATTGTAGCTAGCTTATGGTTTATTTTTATTTTACAGGCAAGTTTGTATTTATTTTAACTAGGTAGAATAGTTACTAAATAGTTTTTTTAGTTAGTATTTTATTGGGGGGGTTGGTTGTGTGGGTGGTGGGTTTTACTGTTGGGGGGTGTTTGTATTTTTTTTTTACAGGTAAAAGAGCCGATTTCTTTGGGGCAATGCCCCGCAAAAGGCCCTTTTAAGGGCTATTGATAGTTTAGTTTAGGCTAGGGGGGGGGTTATTTTGGGGGGGCTTTTTTATTTTGATAGGGCTATTAGATTAGGTGTAATTAGTTTAAATATCTTGTAATTTGCTTTTTATTTTCTGTAATTTAGTGTTTTTTTGTGATTTAGCTAATTTAATTTAATTTATTTAATTGCATTTAATTTAGGGAATTGATTTAATTGTAGTGTAGTGTTAGGTGTTAGTGTAACTTAGGTTAGGTTTTATTTTACAGGTAACTTTGTATTTATTTTAGCTAGGTAGTTATTAAATAGTTAATAACTATTTAATAACTATTGTACCTAGTTAAGATAAATACAAACTTGCTTGTAAAATGAAAATAAACCCTAAGATAGCTACAATGTAATTATTAGTTATATTGTAGCTAGCTTAGGGTTTATTTTATAGGTAAGTATTTAGTTTTAAATAGGAATTATTTAGTTAATGATAGTAATTTTATTTAGATTTATTTAAATTATATTTAAGTTAGGGGGAGTTAGGGTTAGACTTAGGTTTAAAGGGTTAATAAATTTAGAATAGTGGCGGCGACGTTGGGAATGGCAGATTAGGAGTTAATAAATGTAGGTAGGTGGCAGCGATGTTGGGGGCAGCAGATTAGGGGTTAATAAATATAATGTAGGTTGCGGCGATGTTAGGGGCGGAAGATTAGGTGTTAATAAGTATAATGTAGGTGGCAGAGATGTTATGGGCAGCAGATTAGGGGTTAATAAGTATAATGTAGGTGACGGCGATGTTATGGGCGGCAGATTAGGGGTTAATATTATTTAACTAGTGTTTGCAAGGCGGGAGTGCGGCAGTTTAGGGGTTAATATGTTTATTATAGTAGCAGCGATGTCCGGAGCGGCAGATCAGGGGTTAAACAATTTATTATAGTGTTTGCGATGCGGGAAGGCCTCGGTTTAGGGGTTAATAGGTAGTTTATGGGTGTTAGTGTAATTTTTAGCACTTTAGGTATGAGTTTTATGCTACGGCTTTGTAGTGTAAAACTCATAACTACTGACTTTAGAATGCGTTACGGATCTTGTCGGTAGTGGCTGTACCGCTCACTTTTTGGCCTCCCAGGACAGACACGTAATATCGGTGCTATGGAAGTCCCATAGAAAAAAGGGTTTACGAAGTTTACGTAAGTCGGTTTGCGGTAAGGCCAAACAAGTGTGCGGTACACCTATACCTGCAAGACTCGTAATAGCAGCGGGCGTAAAAAGCAGCGTTAGGACCTGTTAACGATGCTTTTTTACCTTAACGCAGAACTCGTAATCTAGCCGAGTGTTATCTATATGGCCCACAGTGTCTTGTTGTTAAAAGCAATTTAAAAAAAACGTATGATAAGAGGCAGCCCTCAAGGGCTTAGAAATGAGCATATGAGCCTACCTAGATTTAGTTTCAGCTAAGAATAACAAGAAAACAAAGCAAATTTGATAATAAAAGTAAATTGGGAAGTTGATTAAAATAACATCTACTATCTGAATAATGAAAGTTTAATTTTGACTAGACTGTCCCTTTAATATTGCATAAAATGACATGTTTTCAGCTTATATATATATATATATATATATATATATATATATATATATATATATTTATATGTGTTTTACCTCATATTTACTGTACATATATCACATGCCAATGTTCTTCACTTACAGGGTAATGTCCTTTTTATTCTTCAAAACATATTTCTATTTATATGTGTATATACGCATACCTACATATCTATGCCTGTAGATATAGAGTTATTGATATGTATTTTACATGAACAATATCAGATATATATAGAAATATATATTTAATAATAAAAAGTACATTATTTTTTATATGAATGCATTTTGCGCATTGCGTTTCTCAATTTAGATCTTAACGTGGTCGTGTTAGCGCACATGAAAACTTAGTATTCTTAAAGGAACACTTTCATGATTCTGATAGAGCATGACATTTTAATCCACTTTCTAATTTACTCCTATTATCAATTTTTCTTCATTCTCTTGCTATCTTTATTTAAAAAAGCAGGAATGTACATCTTAGCAGCCAGCCCATTTTAGGTTCAGCACCATGGATAGTGCTTGCTTATTGGAGGCTTACATTTACCCACCAATAAGCAATTATAGCCCAGGTTCTCAAACAAAAATGGGCCGGCTCCAATGCATTACATTCCTGCGAGCAAGAGACGAAAATTTTATAAAAAGAGTAAATTAGAAAGTTGCTTAAAATTGCATGCTCTATCTGAATCATGAAAGAAAAAAAATGGGTTCAGTGTCCCTTTAAGGCACGTTATTGAAATATTACATATAAATATAAAAAAAAATGTAATATTAATTATTAAAAAATAATAGGCATACTGTAAAATTCTAAATAATACATTGAATATATCTATATATTCTGCATTATGATCCTTAAAGATAAAATTAATCTATAATTTTTACAAAAAGTTGGAAAAAATCTAATAGAAGTTAATTTATATTTTTTTTTATTCATGTTGAATACATTTGCATTGTTGTAAAAAAATGGGTTTACTGTCTCTTTAATCTAGTATACTTTATACATTAATGAATCTAGTGCACATTATAAAACATTTTATAGCAAACATTGTGTAAGGACCTTTTTATGAACTAAGCTATTATGTTAGAAAAAAATCTTATGTTTGTTTATATCATTGTTAATTGTTGAAAATAAATTTATATTACTGTTTTTATGTTTGTAGTAATAAATTGCATTATCAGATTGGGATTCATAGTGCGCTACACATTGCTCTACACACGTTAGTTTATCATATGAAACCATAGTTTATATGTTCAAACAGATGCCCTTTATATATATATATATATATATATATATATATATAAATTTAAATTAAAGCCATTCCATATCTATCTATATACCTATCAATCAATCTATCTATATATCTATCATCTATCTATCATCTATCTATATATCTATCTCTGTATCTATCATTCATTTATTTACCTAAATACACACCACAATTACTATATCATTATTACTTCTATCCACACACTTATATAAATTATAATTAGAGGAAATATATGTAATAACTAAGAGACAAATCCAGGAAAAAGTGGCGTCATTAGCCAGTTTCCTCTGTATGGAAATTGCTGAGTGTACCTGAAATATCTGGTAGAAATAGGTTGTATATTGTCATGTCTTATATAGAAAAAGGTAACTTGCAATTGAAAATTGCTTTCCATGATGTTAAAAAGTTTGCTACTAGATTTAATTTAACTTATAAAGTAATTGTGTAAAATAGATTCTTTTTTCACTATCTTTTCATTATCATGAGAATTGAAAACATGTTTTATAGAATGCCACATATTAAAAAAAGAACGAGGAAAAAAAGTTTAATTGTAATCCTGATAACACACAGTTAAGAAAATGTCACCTACAATATGCTCTTTTTTAAACAAAAAATATGCCAGCAATAGAGTCAAAAGTAGAGTTGGTATCATTTACCTCATTAGATGAAGTAAAAATTGGAGGTCAACCAGCAAAAATGTCATTTCTTTTTAGACATCTTCTTTTACATTTCAAATTGTAAAGCCCATTATATGGTTGAGTTAACATTTTCAGATTTTATTTCAGTAACTAGCAATTAGAAATTAAATAGATAATATCACACATGCCAAATATTTTCTAAAATTTGATTTAAGATACTTGTATTGGAACTTTAGAATAGTTAGAAACAAGTGTTATTATGGTGAGCTGAAATGTATTGTCTTCAGATACTTAAAAGCAGGGAACACACTTTGCAGGACACACTGTTTTCAAGGTAAAAACTGCCTTTATAGAATGAGGGCAGGGGGCTTCTTCGTACGGCAAGATTTTTTTTATAGAATCTCACAAGCACAGAGCTTCATAGAATCAGACCCTAATTTCTTTCTTTAGTCTGCAATAAGACCTCCAACCATGCACCCCTAGTATTTATATTTAGGTACCCTTTGCAGCCACAGACTTGCTTATTAACCAACATTTTTGTAGGTACTGCACTGTTGGCTAGCTTATTTATTTATTTTAGATTTAGAGAAGCCATTAAGCAAGCAAGCTATAGAGATTAAAAAAAATAACTGCTTTGCCAATACATAGCTTATATTTGTTCCCAGTTCTCTTTAATTCTGACTATCACATTTTTTTAGGCATATTTTGGAAGCGTCCCCATTCTGTCACTATTAGTTGGATATTTCTATTCTGTAGAATTTATAGTAAGCTGAAAGAGACTACACCTGTGTGGCACTGGTCTGCTGAACAAGCAAGTATATTTTTCCATCTGATGTTTATTCTCAGTTAAGTGCATTCCTCATTTTTCATGCAAATGACTTTGGGTTCCCCCAAAGAGAAAAAAGGGAAACCAATGTAGACTCCTTACTAACATGCCTGATATGCAACGGTGCCTCACTGACAAGGCCCTGAGAGGCTGAAATTCGGATTATCCTAAGTTATAAAGGTATAATCTAGATTTTATTAAAGACACAGACGAGTATTTTGCTTTCTTTCTTTTACTACTTAAATGCAGTATTTAAAAGCATATAGAAATTAATACAAATAGCTGTCAATATTTGAAAAAAGACAGTAAAAACAGTGTACAGACCAGTGACCAATAGAAAAGGAGAACTGGTTAAACTAAAACAAAGTGACCAATCAGCTTGAGAATATATCCTATAAACTGTCCAATATCAAATAGCAAATCCTCTTTCTTGATATTAGATGAAGGAAAAGTCCAGTTCATGATGATCAAATAACACCAACCAAACAGGTAACAGAAAAAACTGAAGAGTATAATGCAGAAGACGAAAACCATCCAAAAGGAAGAATTCCAATGATGTGAAGGAGAACACCACCAACTTGAACTTTGTAGAGGATGAGATGAGCTTGATAGAAGGGATGATTTGTCATTCAATGATGTCTTGTTTGATTGGTAACTAAAATAAATATACAATGAAAAGAGTTAATAATATTATAATATATATAAAGGGAGGGAAATATACACATTAATGAAGAGGAGGGAAAATACTTGTCTCTGTGTCTTTAATAAAATCTAGATTATACCTTCATAATTTAGGATAATCCAAATTTTATTACAAGACCAGAGACTCATATTTTGCTGGTTTAAAGCAACTAACAAAATAAATTAAGCGAGGCATGTTCAATGGGTTTAAAATAAAATTGTTCAAATATTGAATCTGAAGACCAGTCAGCTGCATCCAAAATTTGTTGAAGGGTAGCAGCTTTCAAAAATGCTTTAGAAGCGGCTGATCCTCTGAAAGAGTGAGCGAAAAAAGATAAATCAATACCTGCTTCACTCATAACCCATTTAACCCATCTAGCAATAGAGGTAGAAGATACAGGATGATGAGGAGGAACAAAAGATAACAAAAGTTGATTAGAAGAAAAAGTTTGAAAAGAAGAGGTTCTACGTTCATACTCTTTTAAACATAAAACCACACACAAAAAAGGTTCAGCAGGTAAATAAGGATAAAATATAGAAGTTGAAAAAGATTTAGTTGTTTTAGAAATAAAGAAAGTTATGCCTTCTGGAGTGAAACGTTTAGAATTAAAATCTAAAGCTCTAGCATCAGAAACTCTGCGAAAAGATATTAGACATAAAAGAGTAGCTAATTTGGCAGAAAGTTGTTTAAGAGATAAAGATTTGTTAGAAGGCCAAGATTTAAACAGAGAAAAGATCAACATCCCAAAAGGAAGAATATTTAGGAGCAGGAGGTCTTTAAGTTTAATAGCTTTCATTAATTTGCAAATTAAAGGGTGTTGACCCACGGGAAAATTATTGATAAAAGAATGTTTAGCAGAAATAGCAGATCTAGAAACATTAATAGTTCTGTAAGATAACCCTGAATCAAAAAGAGACGTAAGAAAATTCATGATAGAAATTACATCAACTGAAAGGGGATCCAAACCTCTCTCCAAGCACCAGCTAGACCATCTGGTTCATGCGGAAAAATACAATTTTTTGGTCCCAGGGGCCAGTGAGTCTTGGAGGAGTACTTTAGCTTGTTGTGATAATCCTTGGAGAGAAGATGATTGCCCAAAATTGACCAGGCTATGAGACTGTATTGCCATTAGAAAATCCATTGCTCCCTTTATAGCATGCAATATTATGTCCCACCACTAGGTGTCCCTACTGAACAAAGGATGAGCTGTACATTTTCCAAAATGGAGATTGTTGGAAAAATGCCATGTGCTTTTAGCAGGAAGTGACATCAGTCTAGGCATCCTGTGTATAGCCACCCCCCCAGACAACTTACTTCCTAGTAAGTCTATTGGCCATTCCATATGGTTCCTCCCTAGTGGGTGTTAACAATATCCTAATTCCTCCCTTTTGGATAAAAGGCCAGGACACTGAGAACCCTGGAGACTTCCTCTTGGATCGTGAAGATGCCAAGTCCTACCAGGAAAGCTAAAGAACTGAGGGCCCAGGATGTGGCACGGAGTCTCCCTCACATGTGTGTTTGTCTGTTTCCTGCTACCTGGTGTAAGCTGCTGAACTCAATCAAAGCTAAGTAATTTGATGTTTTGTCATTGTTATGTATTTAGATGCTATTTTTACTAGATTTAATTACTTACAATCATATGTTTAATGTCTAATCACCAAGTTATTAAAAATTGTTATTTTTAATCTTTACTGAGTTGTCTTCAATCCGTATTATATATAGCTGTTAATATATATATATATATATATATATATATAAATATATATATATATATTTATCATATGCGATTGGCTAAAATACCTTTTTTTGTGTTACTGACTTTTACAATTGGCGTAGTCTGGCAGGATTTCACTTGATCGCTAGATATTAATACGTGAGTGGAGAGCAAAAATTCTGAAATTTTGGTGTATAATTTACATTTATTAACATTATTTACATTTATTTGAGCCTAAACCGTGAATGTTTAGCCATTTAGCAAATACAATGTTAAAAAACAGAAACAGTGCTGCTTTGATAAGTAGAGATAGTAGTTGTTAAGAAAAAACAACAAGGAAGAGGCGCCAATGGTGCAGATCAATGGTGGTTCTTATAGGTAGCCGATATTAGATGAACACAGGGTACTCACATGTGAAAAAGGCAATCAAGTATGCCAATAGGAGCAGGCTGGATTTCATCAGTAGTCCAGCTAGCTGATAATGGAGGCAGCTCTCTAACGACATCCAATAGGAGACGATCTATAAATGAAAGCAATAGATAGAGGCGCCAATGGTGCAGATCAATGGTGATTCAGTAACACTTAAAGCTAGTGATATACAGGGTACTCACATGTGTAAAAGGCAATCACTTATGCCTATAGAGACAGGCTGGATTTTAACAGCAATCCAGCTGGCTGATCCAAGGTACAAAGGCAATGTGTGGGTGTCAAAAGTTAACACTCTAGAAGTAGCATAGCAGTATACCATACACAGCACTCAGAGTGGATTTACATAAAAACATATTTATTAAAAGGTATAAAAAGATTTACCACTCATCTCAGTGCCAAATTAGATATGGCTAGTGGAGAAACAGTGCAACGCGTTTATCAGATAGACTGTTTCCTCAGGCATCTTCCTGATCGATTTAGTGAATGCGTTCTTTTCAATCCCCATTGCACCTGAGTCACAAGACCAGCTCGCTTTTACCTGGGGAGCATGCCAATACACGTTTCAAGTGGTCCCTCAAGGCTATGTGCATTCTGCTACAATTTGCCATGGATTAGTTGCCCGAGACCTAAGCAACCTCACTCTGAAGACCCCAGTTTTTCATTATATTGATGACATCATGATCACGGGATCTAAAGAAGAAGTAGAAGAGGCGCTTACTATTCTTGTCAACCACATAACCAGTAGAGGATGGGCCATTAACAAAGAAAAAATCCAAGGCCCTACTCAGGAAGTGAAGTTCCTAGGAATGGTATGGGCTGGCCCCATCCGGAAAATACCTCAGCCTGTTCTTGACACTATCCAGAATACACCTGAGCCAAAGACTTTGAAGGAGGCCCAGAAATTTCTTGGGGTTTTGGGGTACTGGAGAGCTTTTATACCACATCTAGGACTTTTGTTGCGCCCCATATACAATGTTACCCGGAAGAAATCAAACTTTGTATGGGGAACAGAACAAGTTACAGCCTTCTCAGCAGCTAAAAAAGCAGTATTACAGCATCCGGGGCTGGGGCCGGTCCGTGAAGGAGCTCCTTTCCATTTAGATGTAATGGTCACTGACAATGTCATGGGGGCTATGGCAGCCAAATGAAGATAAAGGGAAAAGGGCAGTGCCAATTGGGTTCTGGTCTAAGCAATTGACTGGAGCTCAGCAAAGATATACACCACTGGAAAAGAATCTTCTAGCAGCATACATGGCATTGCAGCATGTGGAACCAATGACAGGACAAAGTCCAGTATCTGTGAAGACTGATTTACCTATTGCAGGATGGGTGAGAGATGAAGGACTACCTATTAAGACTGCTGTAGCACAAAGTCAAACGTTACTGAAGTGGAAATGGTATCTGCAAGAGAGAGGAGGTATACAAGCCTGTGAGATAAAAGAACTGACTAAGCTTCTCACTGGTTTAGTGACATATGAGACCCTGTCCAATCCTAATGTACATGAAGTACCTCTCCTGGAGCCATCTCCAGTCAAGACTGCCCCTCCATTTGAAGAGCTTGGCAAAGAACAGAAGATGAATGCCTGGTTCACTTATGGTTCAGCTATTGTGACCCACAAAGGCAGACATTGGACTGCGATAAAATACAATCCATGCCAACAGATTGTAATTCAAGAAAAAGGGACAGGTGGTTCCAGCCAGTATGCTGAACTGACTGCCATAGCCATACTGATGGAAGAGACTACAGATCCAGAAATTTACATCTACACTGACAGTTGGGCAGTATACAAAGCATGTACACCATGGATGCCCAATTGGAAGAACAACAGGTGGTTAATTCATGGAAAACCAGTTTGGGGAGGTGAAGACTTATGGGAGAAGATTTGGAAAACAGCCCATTTACGACTAATCCACATTGGACATGTGGACACTCATATGAAAGACAGCACTGGAGAAGAGAACCCCAACAAAACTGCAGATGAATTAACCAGAATAAGAGCAGTGGAAAATATTGATCCAGTGGATCCAGTATTGCTTCGGATGGCAGAGTGGGCTCTTGAAACATCAGGCCACAGGGGAAATACAGCAACACTAGAGTGGGCACGAGCCAGAGGACTACCCATTACTCTCCCAATGGTTGTGCAAGCACAAATAGCATGTGAGATATGTAACGAGATCAAGAAGTGGCCACTCACTAAACATGCTGTGGACATTTGAACAGAGGAACCAAAGCTGGGCAGATCTGGCAAATGGACTACCTTGGCCCATTACCAAAGGGCAGAGGAGGTTTAATGTATTGTTGTACTGCTGTGGACACATTCTCTGGGATATTGAGAGTACTACCCTGCAAGCATGCAAATCAAGCCTCAACCCTTCAAATGCCTCAGACTCTAGCTGCCTATGGACTACCATCTGAAATCCAGACAGATAATGGAACCCATTTCACTGGACAGCTTGTGCAGCAGTGGTCACATGACTCAGGCATTAAATGGATCTTTCACATCCCCTATCACCCTCAAGACTCGGGGTTGATTTAAAGGTGCAATGGGCTTTTAAAAGATCAAATTCGGAAGCTATCCCCAAGTAGGACATTAAGGGGATGGGATAGGGTCATTACACAGGCAGTTATGATGCTTAATAACAGGTCAAAAGGGAGGTTCTCCCCATATGAGAGACTGACTGGACAGATGGAAACACTGACTGTGAATTTGCAACTGTGGTTCCATGGAACATCTTCCCAACAAGTGGGGAAGAACAAATTCAAAATAGTCAACCAACATTTATTAGAGGTTGCAGAGGGGGGTGAAGGGGGCAAGCACACCCTTCCCATGGGAGGTACCGTACCGGAGGAAGCTGATGTAACATTTACATTAGCTGATGATTTAAGAGATAATGAATGGTTGACCACAGGGACTATTAGTGTAACAGAACATTTGTGGGAGATCTTTTTGTCCAGGGGGTCCCCAGGGCAGATCACACCAGGCACTGTTCTGGGTCTGGTATCTATCTGGATACCCCAACCAATCCTTGTTACTTGGGAACAAGGCAGCACTGTGCAGTCAGGATCCAAAGTGTGGGTATTACCCTGTGCGGGTGAACAGGTCAGGCAGAAAGGAGAAGTTTTATCAGATGGGCCTGGGGATACTAAAGTTGTATTGTTAAGTGGAGGTACTCACCCTGTCTTTTATCCTTCCAACAGGTTAGTGGCAATATAGACCGGACAGATTCATGGTCCTCCAACTCATTCTTGAACCTGCTTGCAAGATACTCAAAGGTGTTGAACAGCACTGACTGCTGGATATGTGGGGCCATCTCATTCAGTGAGGAGAGTGGATACCCTTTCATTGGAGTGCCATGGTCATTGGAGGAATTAAAGCACTATAATGCAACAGGATTTGGCTGGTACAGAGAAGTTGGGGAGCCACACTCGGAAGGAAGACTCCACATCATAAATATCCCACAGGAAGGTGCTGTTTGAATCAGCTCCCATAAAAATGGACTTAATGCCACTAGGTTGGGATATTCTAATTGCACATCTGCTTGGGTAAAAGGCTATGGTAATGACCAACATTGGGGAATGTCAGTGAATGAGTCTTCCCCTGTAATCAAAATTGCTACTTTCACTCCCCATGGTGCCATTAAACGCATGAACTTTCCTTTTATAGCCACCATCATGGACACTTGTTTTAGTGGACCCCCTGATAATAGCTATAGTATCCTTCCCCGAGGAGTATATTTTCTATGTGGATCTTGGGCCTACAGGTGGTTACCATGCTAATGGGAGGGGGAGTGCTACATTGGATCTATCATCCCAGCAATAAGGAAAAGAGATCACCCTCCAGAAGGCCTTATCAGAAATAAAAGATGGAGTGAATTCATAGGAACCCATGAAGCCAACTCAGGTGTGGTATTTGCAAGCTGGGGGGTATATTGGGCATTCAACAGAATTGAGGCACTCGTTAAATTGTTTGAAGATGCTCTGGATGCCTCAGTGGACTCAATCAATAAGCTAACCCAAGAACAGGTGCAGATTAGGGCAGTGTAATTACAGAACAGACTAGCGCTGGATTATGTTCTAGCTGCAAAAGGAGGGGTGTGCCTTGATAGGAACTGAGTGCTGCACATACATTGTGAACAATGCTGGAGACATTTCTCATGACTTGTCCAAGATAACGAACATTAAAAAGAAGCTCCAAGAACCACCAAATATCGGGCTTTTTGGGTGGTTGGGGAATCTAGGGGCTACATTTATTCAAGGAGTAATAATGATTGTTGTTATTTGTGTAATTTTATATGTTTTTGTAAAGTGGGTAACATGTATCGGGAAACAGATGACACATAGGGCTAGGCCCATAAGAGAGGTTTATGATTTATAGAGATTGCATATATATATAATGGGACCAACAGGTGGTTTGTATTGCCATTAGAAAATCCATTGCTCCCTTTATAGCATGCAATATTATGTCCCACCACTAGGTGTCCCTACTGAACAAAGGATGAGCTGTACATTTTCCAAAATGGAGATTGTTGGAAAAATGCCATGTGCTTTTAGCAGGAAGTGACATCAGTCTAGGCATCCTGTGAATAGCCACCCCCCCGACAACTTAATTCCTAGTAAGTCTATTGGCCATTCCATCTGGTTCCTCCCTAGTGGGTGTTAACAATATCCTAATCTCTCCCTTTTGGATAAAAGGTCAGGACACTGAGAACCCTGGAGACTTCCTCTTGGATCGTGCAGATGCCAAGTCCTACCAGAAAAGCTAAAGAACTGAGGGCCCAGGATGTGGCACGGAGTCTCCCTCACATGTGTGTTTGTCTGTTTCCTGCTACCTGGTGTAAGCTGCTGAACTCAATCAAAGCTAAGTAATTTGATGTTTTGTCATTGTTATGTATTTAGATGCTATTTTTTACTAGATTTAATTACTTACAATCATATGTTTAATGTCTAATCACCAAGTTATTAAAAAAAAAAATATTTTTAAATCTCGACACTAAGCTGTATGCTAAAATTTTGGCCAATTGCCTCGCTAAAATCATTCCCGCCTTGGTCCACCCTGACCAGGTGGGCTTTATCCCCTGAGAGAGGGCCCCGATGCGACAAGACATGTACTCGATGTTCTAGTTGGAGCAGCAGACCTAAGGACCCCCATACTCGCCCTGTCATTGGACGCCAAGAAGGCCTTTGACAGGGTGAGATGGGATTACCTGTGGGAAACCATGAGAGTGTTTCAGTTCCTGACAAAGTTTATCACAGCTATACAGGCCCTCTATTCCAATCCCTCAGCTACGGTCAAGGGTGTAGGCTTCCAATCTGACCCTTTCCAAATCTCCAATGGGACTAGGCAGGGGTGTCCCCTTTCGCCCTTACTGTTTGCACTCTCAATAGAACCCATGGCTCAAGCAATTAGACTAGATCCGAATATTATGGGGTTCTATTCATCCGACTCACAGCATAAAATCTCGCTTTATGCCGATGACATCACACTACTCTTGACACAGCCTTCTAGCTCCCTCCCCGCTGTCTTTGACTTACTCAAGTTATTTTCTACACTAAGTCATTATAAATTGAATCTCTCCAAGACTGAAGTCCTACATTTAAACATACCACCTCCTGACTTGGTTAGCCTACAGAGTTTATATAAATTCCACTGGTCTGCGCAGTCCATTAAACTATTAGGTATACATCTCAGTATGGATACTTCTATTATCATTTCCAAAAAAATTTCTGATAGGCTCCCCGAATGGCGTAAACTCCTAGATTCGTGGGAATACCGAGAGATTTCTTGGACAGGCAGGATTGCTGCGATCAAGATGTCCTTTATTCCTAAAATCACCTACTTGTTTAGGTCCCTTCCGATAAATATCCCCAGGACTATACTTAACAGATTGCAGAGTCTTTTCACATCTTATGTTTGGAAAGGTAAAAAACCTAGGACAGCTACGCAGACCTTACAAAGAAATATTATTAAAGGAGGGTTAAGTTTCCCTAATGTTATATTATATTACCAAGCAGCTCGCTTGACTCACTTATTAAATTGGAGCTATACGGCTAACGCAGCTTCTTGGAGAGCAATTGAACAGTCTTTCCTACCAGTCGGTCTTCTTTTGGAGGATTTGCCATGGGTGCCCACCCATTATAGGAAAGACCTTAAATTGATCCACCCTGTAATTTCCGACACATTACAATTCTGGGACCTAACCAGACACTCCCCTAGTATTGCTCCTCACCCTTCACCATGTCAAACAATCACTAGTGTTCTGGCCTGCCTTCCAGACTCACACATTCTCTCATGGGCCAAACTAAATGCTAAATATATATCTGACTTATACGCTGGAACTTGGTGCCGGCCTCTCTACACAAAATATACAACTCACACTCACCTACCTGCTGGAGAGGCTGCGGCCTTATAGGCACTCAGAGCCACATCTGGTTGTATTATCCTCTCCTCACACCCCTCTGGGCTCAACTTTTTAATATTCTTCGACAATTGGACATCACACTGCCTCTCAGCCCCCAAACATGTATACTCCACCTAGACTTTCCCCCACTTTCCACAGCACAAAAATGCCTAACCATATATCTCCTAATGTCCATTAAACTTGAAATAGCGAAAGCATGGAAACAGAGATCCCCTCCATCTATAGGCAAGTCATAGCTACTGTCACTTACCTCCGCAATATAGAATCATATGCATATAAGGCCATCGATGCACTAGATTCCTACCTTGATATATGGCGTCCATGGATAGAGAAGGTCCCCAATTAAAATTCCTTACGTAAATTTGAATAGCTCTACCTGATTTTCTTCCACCATCCCTCTCCCTCCCCCCCTTGACTACTTCCCCTCCCCCTTCTTTCCCTTTTTTTTTTTTTTTCTTCCACCCCTGGTTTTATACGAGAGTATCATGTATGTAAAGTTCTGCATCTAATGTTTAATATCAGAAAATGAGAATTAATGTTGGTAACTTTGAAGACTGATCTACGCTAGTTTCCTAGCGGTGTTTTTGCCTTTATTGTTAGTTTTCTTTGCTTGCACAGGTTAATCCCTTAATTTTGTCTTCAATTACTTTGACAATATACGTGTACGAACATATTGTTATCCCTGTGTGGATGTTATGATTATATCTGTTTGTACCTTATTTTCTCAATAAAAATCTTTTTTTAAAAAAAATAAATAAATAAATTGTTATTTTTAATCTTTACTGAGTTGTCTTCAATCTGTATTATATATAGCTGTTAATATATATATAAATATATATATATATATATTTATTTATTTATTTATTTATTTATTTATTTATCATATGCGATTGGCTGAAATACCTTTTTTTGTGTTACTGACTTTTACAGAGACAAAGAGATCCTTGAATGATAAGATAGTGAGAAAAACCTTCTGGATCTAACAATAGAAGAGGGAAAATAGGAAGAAGAACAGGATGGTTGACAGATAGTTCTAAAAGAGATGGGTACCAAGGTTGAGATGGCCAAAGCGGAGTGATTAGAAGAATTGAAAGGAGATCCCGTCAGACTACTGAAATAGTTCTCTGAATCATGGAGAAGGGGGGGAAAAGCATACGCTGTCTGGAGAGGCCAAGGGTGGAGAAATGCATCGATCGCCAGGGCATCTGGATCTGGACGCCAACTGAAGTAAGGCTGAATTTTAAAATTCAGTCTTGAAGCGAACAGATCCATTGAAAAGGGTCTTCTGAGGGACTGGAGCAAATGAAAAATCTGAGGATCCAGTTTCCAATCGCTCGAGTCTGTCAGATAACGAGAACCTCAATCCGCTGCAACATTGGATAAACCTGGGATATATTCTGCTTTGACAGAAATATTTCTGTCCAAGCAAAGATTAATAAATTCTTTCATAATAATGGATAAATCTCTCGATTTTTTTACCACCGAGACAATTCAAATAACGTACTGCAGAAATATTGTCCATTCTGAGTAAAATAGACACAGGAAAAGAATCTTTGACAAAACTCTTGACTGCAAAAGAGCCTGCCAAAAGTTCTAAGCAGTTGATATGAAAACATTTTTCTTCTGAAGACCATTTTATGGCAGTGATTGAAGGGCCGCAATGAGCTCCCAGCCCGAACGACTGGCAACGGATTCTATAATTAGATCTGGAGTCTTCCCGAAAATGGCTCTCCCATTCCAAGCTTCTATATGGGAGAGCCACCACGAAAGTTCTTCTTTGGCTTCTGAAGATAGAGGGATCAAGTGAGAATATGAAAGACCTTTTTGAAGATGAAAGATTTTCAAACGTTGAAGTTCCCTGTAATGAAGAGGAGCAGGAAAAATAGCCTGACTAGAGGATGATAGTAACCCAACTATTCTGGCTATAGTCCTGATGGGAACCAAAGATAATGAAAGAGTTTTTGAAATTTCTTTCTTGATATTCACAATTTTCTCTCTGGGTAGACTGAGTGTAGAGTTCAATGTGTCTATTTGGAAACCTAAAAAGGTTAAAGATTTGGATAATTTTGGATTTCTCTTTGTTGACTAAAAAACCCAAATTTTCCAGAATATACATAGTAAGATGGAGTTGTGAATTTATAATGACAGAATTCTGATTCATACTCAAAATATCGTCTAAGTAGATAATGAGGCGAATGCCTCGAAGATGAAGCCAAGTAATTATAGGTTTCATTAATTTGGTGAAGATCCAAGGGGCTGAAGATAAGCCGAAAGGCAAGTGAAACTCCAAATATTGTCTTCCCAAGAAAAAGTGAGAAATGTCCTGCTTTCTTGAGCTACAGGAATTGTAAGATAAGCGTCTGTCAGATCTAATCTGACTAGAAAATCGTTGTCTAGAAGGCAGTCTCTGAGAAGATGAATACCTTCCATTTTGAAATATTGATAGACAACAAAAGAATTTAAGGATCTTAAATTTATAACTGGTCGATATTGACCATTTTTCTTTTTTAAGAGAAAAAGATTGCTGAGAAAACAATTTTGAGGATTTAAAGCCGATTCTATGGCTTGTTTTGATAAAAGGCTTGATATTTCGTTTTGAACCAAAATTCTGTCTAAAGCTGAAAATTTTATTGGAAGAGGAAGAGAATTTTGGAAAGGAGGAGATATAAAATCTATAAAAAGACCTCAAATTGTGTGCAAAAGGAGATATTCTGCCTTCTACTATGTTTTGGGAAGAAACTTGAAAGGGAAGACAAGAAAGATTTACCTTGAGGGGTGTGGGATCTTTGTCTTGAACTATGAAGTCTTGTGTTCCAAAATCTCCCTCTGGAAGGGAAGAAACCTGAGGAGGTTGGATTCTGAAATTGCCTTTGTTGCTGGAATTGTTGATTTGAGAATTGAGACTGATTGGGGTATGAAGCACGGCCGGGAAAGCGGCCTCTACCTTTCCCAGCCTGCTCAGAAAAACGATCTTGATAAAAGACCTTTTTCATAGACATTCTTACTTTATTTAAATTGGAAAAAGTGTTAACATAGCTGTTTAATTCTATAATGAAAGTGTCTCCAAATAAAAGGCCATTAGTATCAGGATGAATTTCATTTACAGTAAAGTCACAAACTCTGGGGTCAATTCTTCTGAGAATGTTACGTCTACATTCTGTGTACATTGCTGAATTAGCATTACTTATAAAACTGAGCATCCTTTGAAGCCATTCTCTCACAATGACTGGATCTAATAAAGAGTTGTCATAAACTGCTTGCTCAGATAAATCAAAAAGTTTTGATAAGGGGCCAATTGAATCTAACATTTTATCTTGACATATTTTCCATGCCCTATCCATCCCTTTTTTAAGTTTAAATCCTGGGGAACCTATAAATTTTAATTTTTTTGGGTCAACCTCAGATATACAACTTGCATTATTAGGGAGAATGGGTCTGGGACATTCAGCCCTCATTTTATTATGGTAATCCCTTTTTAAAGGCTGACTGAGTTGATAATCAATGAAGTCTGCAATGTCTGAGGAAGGGCACCACTCTGCAGATCTGGGATGATGTAAATCATCGGCGTTGAATCTAGGGTTACCTAGACAATCAAAATATTTTTCTTTTTCAGAATCAAGATGTTTAGATTTTTTCAAACATTTTTTAAATTTTTTAATCTTCAGAAAAGGCAAAGAATCTTCAGAGGAAGATTGAGATAAATAATCCTCAGACTTCAGAATCCTCAGAATCCAATGAGGAATCAGAATTATAATCTGTATCAGAACAAACATCAAAAGAATCTTTATTGGCCAAAGCCTCTCCCATTAGTGACCTCTTGGGAGTAGAGGATAAAGCAGGTTTTTTCCTTCCTTTCCTGCAAGGAACAAAAGAGCCAGCAGCAAGTTGGCGAGATTTTTTAACCAATTTTTTACTTACTTTAATAGCACTAGAAACAGTTCTTTTTCTTTTAACAGACTTTTTTTAATTGGATTTATTGATTAAAAAGGTGATTTTTTCTAACATTGAATTCATAGAGACATCTATCATTTTTTGAACACCTTCAGAATTAATAGAAGGGTTTAAATCAGAAGTCTGAGACATATTGAATGACAAAATAAAATATGTATTTTAAAAACCTTTAAGTTAATAAATTAATTTGTTTGTTAAAATGGTTAATAAATAAAAAAAGTCACTAAAAGAAAATGAATTATAATTAAAAATGACCCCAAAGAATTTGACAAAATATATACTAATATTAAAATATATTATAAAAATGATGTTGTAAATATATGATAAAGTAATAAAATATTTGGCCAGCAGATGGAGACACAGACTATATAAGTAAAATAGTTAAATAAATATAACCGGAGTGATTTGTTTATACAGAAACGCAACAAAGTTACGATTATGACAGGAATATGCCACAGCTGTTTGGATGAAGGTAGAGGGCGGGAAACCGGATTCGGAACTACGCAGGAGAAAATGGAGACTCACTGCGCATGCGCACTAAAGCCGACAGTCACAGGATGGACGTCGGTAAGCAAGCTAAAACGGAAGAAGCAGGGAAACAAAAGTAAACACTTTATTAGCACTAAAAGACAAGATAATGTCGGAGGGGTTAGATGTGAAGGCGGAAAGGAGAATAAGAGTATATAATAATGAAAATAAATAAACCAACGAAAAACATAGGATTGAAAAGTAAAAACGAAAACCGGATAACATATAGACCATAAAAGAAAAAACAAGAATAATAATAAATAACTAATAATAACTTATAACAGAAAAATAAAAACTGGTTTATTGAATTTATATTTTATTACAATGAA
Organism: Bombina bombina; assembly: GCF_027579735.1. Taxonomy (NCBI): domain Eukaryota; kingdom Metazoa; phylum Chordata; class Amphibia; order Anura; family Bombinatoridae; genus Bombina; species Bombina bombina. The sequence goes on along the minus strand of NC_069501.1, from coordinate 1,175,349,702 downwards.
CACAATACTTATCTTTCCTGAAGCAGTAAAAGAAAGAGGATTTGCTATTTGATATTGGACAGTTTATAGGATATATTCTCAAGCTGATTGGTCACTTTGTTTTAGTTTAACCAGTTCTCCTTTTCTATTGGTCACTGGTCTGTATACTGTTTTTACTGTCTTTTTTCAAATATTGACAGTTATTTGTATTAATTTCTATATGCTTCTAAATACTGCATTTAAGTAGTAAAGGAAAGAAAGCAAAATATGAGTCTCTGGTCTTGTAAAAAAATTACCTCTCACATTTGTTGCTTTCTTTCATTCAGAGAAGAGTCAAAATTGATATGTTAGAGGGCATTTCTACGGTGTCAAAGTTAGAATGAACTAAAGTTATCTCCACCCTAAGTGGCATTTTTAGTGCCTCAAGACCAGACTTTTCATTCTTACGAGCTGAATACAGTTCAGCCATAGAAGTCATTTTATGTGTCTTGCTACTTCTCTAAACAAGATATATCTTGAGAATTAAATTGTCACCTCTATGCTGATGACACCAGATCTACCGCTCCATCCCTGCTCTCTCTCCCTCTGTCCTTTCTCATGTCAGCAACAGCCTATCTGATATCTATTCCTGGATGGCCTTTCACCACCTAAAGATTAACATGTCTAAAACTGAGCTCCCTCTTATCCCCCCCTCAAGCTCTACGCCGACTTCTAACTTCTCTATTCCTGTTGACGACTTTACCATTTCCCCATCCCCCAAGTCCGCTGCTTTGGAGTTACACTTGACTCAAATCTATCCTTTGTCCCCCATATCCAATCGCTTTCTACATCCTGCCACAACCATCTATGCAATATTTCCAAGATTCGCCCTTTTCTGAGTGCTAACACCTCAAAGCAAATAATCCACTCCCTTGTTATTTCCCGACTTGACTACTGCAATAACCTTGCTGGCCTTCCTCTTTCCTGCCTCTCCCCCCTTCAATCCATCCTAAATGCCTCTATCAGGCTGATCCACCTTTCCCGTCGCTTTGTATCTACTGCACCTCTCTGCGAGTCCCTTCATTTGCTCCCCATTCACAGCCGAACTAAATTCAAAATTCTCACCCTTACATACAAAGCTCTCACCAACGCCGCTCCCCTCTACCTATCCTTTCTAATAAACAAGTATACTACAGCCCGCCCACTAAGATCCAACAATGACCTGCTCCTTGCATCTGCGGCTATCACCTCTTCTCATGCTAGACTGCAGGACTTCTATCGTGCAGCACCTACCCTCTGGAACACTCTCCCTCATGTTGCCACCCAGCTCAATAATAAATTAATTTCACTTACCTAACATTTCCCTCATCTAACTCTGCATTAACATCTTTCTCAATCTTGCAGTCCTCACCTCCTGTTTCTCAACCGCCTAACCTTCTAGATTGTGAGTTCCCACGGAACTAGGGCCCTCAATCCCTCCTGTATGTGTCTGTAAATTTTGTCCTTTCTCTTACAAGTTTTATATCATTGTTTTATTTAAATGAATTGTATTCATGGACAGCGCTGCAGAATATGTTGGCGCTTCATAAATAAAGTATAATAATAAGTAATCAGCACTCACCATCACCTCTTTACTGCATGTGCAACGTGGAAAATAGGGTCACTACATAAACCCAAATAGCCAGTCCACAGCACCATGCCAATTCACAAAAACTTTATTGGAACATAAGGGTCATGGTCCAAACAGGAAACGTTTCTAGAACATGTAAATCAATGAAACTCTGAAGAACAAGGTTAAAATGATTTCCCTCTATCAAAGTCCTGATCATAGCTGCTGTTTATGAGAATAACAATGGCTTTTGATAATATAATCACTTAAAACTATAAACCATTATTTATAGTTTGCTTTAATTCCAGCTCTGATATTTTTAAGGTCAACATTTAATCAAACTTTTCACTGTTTACTTTTAAATCTTCACTTTACATTTTATTTTTGGTATTTCTTAATAACTGAATTATGGGGTTTTAATGTCCATTCATTTATAATGATCTAATCAATGTCATATGCTTATGCATTTAAATATATTTATGGATTTTTTTTTCAGCATGGCATTATTAAATATTAATTTGCCCTTTCCTGCTGTCATTATTGATAGAGGTAAATAATTGCATGCTTATAAACAACAAAATAAGAACATGCACCTTTGTAGAATTTTATATCTAGAATTAATAATAGGATTATATTAAATTGGTAATACTGATTAGTCCATAATTCTATATTATTCTATAATTTGGAAAGAGATGTTTTTATTTAAGTATATAAATCCAGTATCATCCTGCACTATAACAGAAAGTAATCAATTAATTGATCATGTGGACAAATGAAAGTCATGTGCCATAAAGCTTAATATAAATGTTTTAAAAGCTTGAGATCATATTACTGATTACATTTACCAGTAAATGCAAACAGAAATTATTTAAAACATCTGTAATTCAACCTCACATTGTAACTTTGGAAAAGTAAATAAGTAGATTTGCCCATGATCGTGTAAAGGCATGAAAACAATGTTGTTTTTATAATATTAAAGGGACAGTCTAATCAAAATTAAACTTTCATGATTCAGATAGGGCATGCTATTTTAAGAAACTTTCTAATTTATTTCTATTATAATCTTTTCTTTTTTCTCTTGGTATCTTTAGTTGAAAAAGCTGGAATGTAAGCTTTTAGGAGCTGGACCATTTTTGGTTCATCACCTGGGTAGGGCTTGCTGATTAGGGTCTAAATGTAGCCACCAATTAGCAAGCACTACCCAAGTCCTGAACCAAACAAGGGCCAGCTACTAAGCTTACATTCTTTAAAAAAAAATTAAGATACCAAGAGAACGAAGAAAAATTGATAATAGGAGTAAACTAAAAAGTTGCTGACACACGTGCCTGCTACTTTAAATGTGTCATCTACTTTATATGTTTCATATACTTTATATGGGTCTGCTAAATCATATGTGTCTGCTACATCATATGTGTCTGCTACTTTATATGTGTTTGCTACTTGATATGTGTCTGCTACTTTATATGGGTCTGCTACATCATATGTGTCAGCTACGTCATATGTGTCTGCTACTTTATATGGGTCTGCTACATCATATGTGTTTGCTACTTTATATGGGTCTGCAACATCATATATGTCTACTACGTCATATGTGTCTGCTACTTTATATGTGTTTGCTACTTGATATGTGTCTGCTACTTTATATGGGTCTGCTACATCATATGTGTCAGCTACGTCATATGTGTCTGCTACTTTATATGGGTATGCTACATCATATGTGTCTGCTACTTTATATTGGTCTGCTACATCATATGTGTCTGCTACATCATATGTGTCTGCTACTTTATATGTGTTTGCTACTTGATATGTGTCTGCTACTTTATATGGGTCTGCTACATCATATGTCTCTGCTACGTCATATGTCTCTGCTACATCATATGTGTCTGCTATGTCATATGTGTCTGCTACTTTATATGGGTCTGATACATCATATGTGTTTGTTACTTCATATGTGTCTGCTACTTTATATGTGTTTGCTACTTGATATGTGTCTGCTACTTTATATGGGCCTGCTACATCATATGTGTCTGCTATGTCATATGTGTCTGCTACTTTATATGGGTCTGATACATCATATGTGTTTGTTACTTCATGTGTGTCTGCTACTTTATGTGTTTGCTACTTGATATGTGTCTGCTACTTTATATGGGTCTGCTACATCATATGTGTCTGCTACGTCATATGTGTCTGCTACATCATATGTGTCTGCTACATCATATGTGTCTGCTTTGTCATATGTGTCTGCTACATCATATGTGTCTGCTACGTCATATGTGTCTGCTACTTTATATGGGTCTGCTACATCATATGTGTGCTACTTTATATGGGTCTGCTACTTTATATGGGTATGCTACATCATATGTGTCTGCTACTTTATATGGGTCTGCTACTTTATATGGGTATGCTACGTCATATGTGTCTGCTACTTTATATGGGTCTGCTACATCATATGTGTTTGCTACTTTATATGGGTCTGCAACATCATATATGTCTGCTACGTCATATGTGTTTGCTACTTATATGTGAAATCGTGATTTGGCTAGCCCAATCTTGATTTGTGCTAAATTAAAAAATTGTGCAAGGGGGCGTGGCTAGGACTCGGTCATGACAAGACGCAAAATATGAAGCTCCTGGTTTCCCCATGCTAATCTATCAAATCTCTTCTTAATACATTGACATCCAACCTTGAAAATATCTCATCTGGCTGCTATATTATTAGCTGATAGTAAGGATGTCAAGATAATTTCATTGGACTCACCAGGAGCGTATTCACCCAACTTTGAAAGCAGACGGATGCCCATTTCACCTCGCTCCTCCACTGCATATCCCTAGACCGGGAAGATATCACAATCATCTTAGAGTGCGATCCTGAGAATTCACCTTTCACTGTTACCTGCCCACAGGAGACCCTGCCGTGTATCTACCTTTCAGCTGATCTACCTATAATGGCTGTGCAGACAACCAACACAAACCCTCATGATGGCATCCTTACTACTCTGCAGAGTTATCCCGACCTTATCCCTGACACCGCCGCTGTTGCCCCAGGCCTTGCTCCGAAGCGGCCGATCAGGGTGGGGCTTGATGCCGACATACCCGCTGCAATATCCCTATCCAGCGACACGTGGGTCTATGCTCCGTATGGAACCACTAGCTTAATGTCAGTCCACGTAGCTCCAACGAGGCACGCAGCTAATCTTGGACGGATGGAGGGCCTCACGTAGGGTGTCAGTCACAGGATTGTAAGCACCACTCTCTTCCCCACAGCGAACAGATCAAGGTCTACACACCCTGCGACTTGCTGAGTCCTGAGAGAGCTCTTCTCTGATCATTGTGGCAAGTACTTGAGGAGAACTGGTATCGGCTAAATTTTTAATTTGCAGCTAGGGACGTCAGAGACTGTATTCACAACCCCTACGATGTTCCCTTTTGTTTAAAGCAACTGCTCCCTTAAATTGAGATACATGGGCTGCACAGCCCTATATACTACTGGACTTAAACTAGCACTGTTCCTAATGTTGAAGTTAAGTTTCTCTGGTGTTATATTTAGTGCCCTTCCAGTTTCTCAAGAGTTAAGATTTATTAGCGTATATGTTTCTATATTTTATTGTGACTCACTTGATGTCATAGTTTTGTACCACGTTTCATCCAATGCTACCTTAACACCTACTGTCTCACAATGTAGATGATAGGAGACATATATCTTCTTTCATCAGGGCTCTAACTCATACACCTTAAAAGCTTATATCTGGGACTTTGTTTAATATCTATTTACTTGTGACATGTATTATTTTCATGCAGCTCCAGTGTGTTTCAATGTAAATACCCTCTTGCTCTCAGCACCTGCTCATTTAAATTTAAAAATAAGGGTTTCTAAACCCACAACACCATAAGACTTAAAGCAGTACTGTACTTAATGAGGATATTATAAACGTCTGATGTTATATTCAGTACTATTCACACAACCCTTAAGCTTAGATATATTAACATATTTGTTCCTTTATTTTATCACAACCTAAATGATATAATGGTATTGTTTTATGCTCCCCCTAACTTAACCCCACTACCCATTACTTGAGACCTGAGGTAGGGAGAGATATACCCTTTTTACTTAGGGCCATGATTTACACCTGGCACAGACTTATAACTAGGTCATCATTATATGTTTATTCATATGTCTTATGTATGACCGCAGGTTGGGATAGAGTTGTAGACATTTACATAGCCATTAGGATAGGACTTTTACACTTAGCAATTGACCTTATTTAACTAGTGAGCTACTGTTGCATAGTTTACAAAATATCTCTTTTTCAATTGTGATTGTTCAGAGTACCATGTCTAATTATTATTTATGAGGGCTTAGCTCTCCGTAAGCTGTCTGTTTAAATTAGGATTGCTACATAGCGTGACTCTCCAGGCTAGAAAAACATAGCTACATGTCTACCTGTCTCATTGGCAGCCGAGGCACAACTAAGGTCACAAACAGGTTGCATATTGCATAAGGTTACTATACCCCTATGCTTAGATGTTACTACTAACCACAACCTAATACCACTTCTATGGTCATTTAAACCCTCTCTGACTAGGTACAGATGGTAATTGGTCCATTGCACGAATATTAAACCTTTCTTGTTGATGCACACGTATAACCTTATTCACCTTTAGTAGCCTTCAACCTCACACCCCACCCTTGAAGTAAGCAAACCCCTAACCAAAAGATTCATATGCCCCTTAAACACTCAATTCTATGAAATTACTATTCCAGGGCTTCTTGTCTATATCCATAGACTAGTTAGATCCTAGAAGTACCCACTACCTCCCTGGGGAATGTATCTCAGAATGACTAAGGGTCTGGTCACGTCTACTTGCTCATAGATTTATTGTCATTTCTATATATGTTTATTAAGAACTAGAAAATTGAGTTACCGCACTATATGTCGTCCGCACCTCATAAATGTGCTAACCATTAACATCTTCTAGACAATGACTTCTGTGGCAATGTATTGATAAATGAGTCTCGGATTCTACTCAACAGTTTATGGTGTTGTAAACTCCCTATAATCTATGGTTGCTTATGTTGTGTTATTCTATTGTGTTAGTCCTCTAAATCATACATCTCATGGACTATATAAGGACTCCAATGAGAATGCTACCTGTCCATAAGCTTCATCATAATAACCCTGGCCACGCTCCCCCCTTCCTCCCTTTTAACCTCCGAGCAGCTCTTGCCTGCTGATATCCCCCCAATTCCTTATCTATTTTATCTACTATAACATACTAAATGTAGCCTCTAACAAAAAAAAGAAAAAAAGATCTTTTTAAGCTCAGTCCACTTACTTTTTCATTGGTCGATACATAGACTCGTCTATGACATGCCTATATTTGAAAATGCTTGTTCCTATCCTGATACATAGTGGTAGATCCTTATACGTATATAGCGGGAGCTTTATTAGGTATTTTCCCTTGTATATTTTCTCTATTCCCTTCAAAGTAATCACTACAGACATAATGGATTTACCAATTTATTGTATGGCTTATTATATACTGTATCAACCTACATATATTATATACGTACATTCACTGTTATTGTAACTGGACAAAAGTTTTGTATTTTAATTATCTAATATCTCAATAAAAATATATTTAAAAAGTACAGTTACACTCATAATATCACTGTCTAATAAAAATGATTCTCAAAAGAAATTGCACACAAAAGTTATAAGGGCTCAATGATAAGAGATTGCGGGTGTTATAAAAAAAAGGCATTGAAGGGCTTCAATATTGAGATACATGTATATATATATATATATATTTTAAAAAAATAAATAAATAAATAATAAACAAAGCAGCGCTGCACTCTCTAAATAAATAAATCTAAAGGTACCCAATAAAATATTAAATAACAATACAATGATATTAGAGATAAGAAATAAATCAAAAGTTCTAAAATATAAAACATTTTACATTTACCTCATTTACCACATGAATATGAAAAATAATAAATAAAAGTCAATCTGTATTGTAAAACACTTGTTATGGTACCGTCTCTAGTAGATAAATAGAATAAATCAGGTTTCTGAAATCCCAAAGGTTTCTCCAGAGATGTCCTTGTTTTTCAGCAAGTGTGGAAAACATTCCGGTTATATTCTGCAGCTGCTGCTCCTCTTTAAGGTCAGTTCAAACCAATAGTAAAAAGAAGATAGTAGGTGAAAATAAGCACATAGGTAAAGTTGTATCCTTGAGCAGCGTCCAATGAAGAAAACAGCTTCTGTGATTATAAGCTTTTTATTAATGTTTAAAACAAGCACTAGCTTTGTATATATTAGCCGGCTACAGCAGGTGGAACCTATAAATTGAGAACACACCTTGCCTAGCCGTATGGCAATGCAATTTTAATACAATGTAAGCTAGTCAAGTATAAAATGCATAAAACATATAAACCCCTTAGCTATATTGTTGCTGCAACACACTGCTAGCTAACAAAGCTTCACAGGAGATTATGGCCCCTCGTTATCAAGCCGTCAACCTCAAATATGCTGGAATTCCGCAACGTATTTGTGGCGAAGCTGATTCACCTAAGTTATCAAGCCCTGCTGCCCGGCAAAAGTAGAATATAGTGACGTAAGCTTCGATGCCCCGGACTCAGTCCGACACAGATTGATTCTTACGTCACTCCAGATGTTCCGAATGCAAGTTCGGCACAATCTGACTACTTTTGCTAGTTATAAAATGACTAGCAGGCACGCTCGGCACTTTTCCGGCACAGCGTACCTGGTTTTCAATCCGCCGCCCTGGAGGTGGCGGATCCCATAGGAGTCAATGGGAGTCTGACCATAGCAAAAGTTCATGTTCGCTGCTGCCCGACATCCCATTGATTCCTATGGGAGCTGTCTACACCTAACACCCTAACATGTACCCCAAATCTAAACACCCCTAATCTGCCCCCCTACATCGCCGCCACCTATATTAAACATGGTAACCCCTAAACCGCCACTCTAATAAACTGATTAACCCCTAAACCGCCGCTCCCGGACACTGCCGCCACCTACATAATACCTATTAACCCCTATCCTGCCCCCCCATACCGCCGCCACCTATAATACATTTATTAATCCCTATCCTGCCAATCCCGTACCCCGCCGCAACTAAATAAATTGTTTAACCCCTAAACCGCCGCTCCCAGACCCCGCCGCAACCTATATTAAACTTATTATTTTTATTTTTTTTTATAATATTTTTATTGAGGTTTAGTTAAAGACATGCATGGATCATAATAACACATTCTTATGTCACATGAGATAAGGCTACAATTGTACAGGAGTAATAAAATAAACATGTAAGAGACGTATAACCAACAATTTACATAGGCCTAGATTTGGAGTTCGGCGGTAGCCGTCAAAACCAGCGTTAGAGGCTCCTAACGCTGGTTTTGGCCGCCCGCTGGTATTTGGAGTCAGTGATTAAAGGGTCTAACGCTCACTTTTCAGCCGCGACTTTTCCATACCGCAGATCCCCCTACGCCATTTGCGTAGCCTATCTTTTCAATGGGATCTTTCTAACGCCGGTATTTAGAGTCGTTTCTGAAGTGAGCGTTAGAGCTCTAACGACAAAACTCCAGCCGCCTGAAAATAGCAGGAGTTAAGAGCTTTCTGGCTAACGCCGGTTTATAAAGCTCTTAACTACAATCAGATTGAGCTCGCATTCTATTGGCTGTTCCGATCAGCCAATAGAATGCGAGCTCAATCTGATTGGCTGATTGGATCGGCCAATCGGATTGAACTAGATTCTGATTGGCTGATTCCAATCAGAAAATTCCTACCTTAATTCCGATTGGCTGATAGAATCCTATCAGCCAATCGGAATTCGAGGGACGCCATCTTGGATGACGTCCCTTAAAGGAACAGTCATTCGTCGTTCAGTCGTCGGTCCGGATGGATGTTCCGCGCTGGATGTCTTCAGGATCCTGCCGCTTCGCTCCGGATGGAAGAAGATCGAAGATGCCGCTTGGAGAAGATGTTTGCCGGTCCGGATGTCCTCTTCTTGCCGGATAGGAGGAAGACTTTGGAGCCTCTTCTGGACCGGATTATGGATCGCCAACCCCCGCTTGGGTTGGATGAAGATGTTGGAGCCAGGACGGATCGGTGAACCTGGTATGGTGAAGACAAGGTAGGAAGATCTTCAGGGGCTTAGTGTTAGGTTTCTTTAAGGGGGTTTGGGTTAGATTAGGGGTATGTGGGTGGTGGGTTGTAATGTTGGGGGGGGGTATTGTATGTTTTTTTTTACAGGCAAAAGAGCTGAAATTCTTGGGGCATGCCCCGCAAAGGGCCCTGTTCAGGGCTGGTAAGGTAAAAGAGCTTGTAACTTTTTTAATTTAGAATAGGGTAGGGAATTTTTTATTTTGGGGGGCTTTGTTATTTTATTAGGGGGCTTAGAGTAGGTGTAATTAGTTTAAAATTGTTGTAATATTTTTCTTATGTTTGTAAATATTTTTTTATTTTCTGTAACTTAGTTCTTTTTTATTTTTTGTACTTTAGATAGTTTATTTAATTGTATTTATTTGTAGGAATTGTGTTTAATTAATTTATTGATAGTGTAGTGTTAGGTTAATTGTAGGTAATTGTAGGTAGTTTATTTAATTATTTTATTGATAGGGTAGTGTTAGGTTTAATTATAACTTAGGTTAGGATTTATTTTACAGGTAAATTTGTTATTATTTTAACTAGGTAACTATTAAATAGTTCTTAACTATTTAATAGCTATTGTACCTGGTTAAAATAATTACAAAGTTGCCTGTAAAATAAATATTAATCCTAAAATAGCTATAATATAATTATAATTTATATTGTAGCTATATTAGGATTTATTTTACAGGTAAGTATTTAGCTTTAAATAGGAATAATTTATTTAATAAGAGTTAATTTATTTCGTTAGATTTAAATTATATTTAACTTAGGGGGGTGTTAGTGTTAGGGTTAGACTTAGCTTTAGGGGTTAATACATTTATTAGAATAGCGGTGAGCTCCGGTCGGCAGATTAGGGGTTAATAATTGAAGTTAGGTGTCGGCGATGTTAGGGAGGGCAGATTAGGGGTTAATACTATTTATGATAGGGTTAGTGAGGCGGATTAGGGGTTAATACATTTATTATAGTAGCGCTCAGGTCCGCTCGGCAGATTAGGGGTTAATAAGTGTAGGCAGGTGTCGGCGACGTTGTGGGGGGCAGGTTAGGGGTTAATAAATATAATATAGGGGTCGGCGGTGTTAGGGGTAGCAGATTAGGGGTACATAGGGATAACGTAGGTGGCGGCGGTTTACGGAGCGGCAGATTAGGGGTTTAAAAAAATATGCAGGGGTCAGCGATAGCGGGGGCGGCAGATTAGGGGTTAATAAGTGTAAGGTTAGGGGTGTTTAGACTCGGGGTACATGTTAGAGTGTTAGGTGCAGACGTAGGAAGTGTTTCCCCATAGGAAACAATGGGGCTGCGTTAGGAGCTGAACGCTGCTTTTTTGCAGGTGTTAGGTTTTTTTTCAGCTCAAACAGCCCCATTGTTTCCTATGGGGGAATCGTGCACGAGCACGTTTTTGAGGCCGGCCGCGTCCGTAAGCAACTCTGGTATCGAGAGTTGCATTTGCGGTAAAAATGCTCTACGCTCCTTTTTTGGAGCCTAACGCAGCATTTAATTAAACTCTCGATACCAGAGTTAAATTTATGGTGCGGCCAGAAAAAAGCCCGCGGAGCGTTAGCAGCCCTTTTACCGCCGAACTCCAAATCTAGGCCATAGTTTGCAAACATTAAACAGGTAAGATGCTAATCTTTCAGGAACCTTCTATATGGCATAATAGATTACTCTTGGGCCAACAAAAGTAACAGGAAATAATGAAGCGAAAGAAGGGACTTGTAACCAAGGAGACCACTTTTGGATCTCAATGATAAACCTCTATTTTTTAAATTTAATAGCAATTTTTGTTCCTGAGGTCCTGAAGATTCTTACAACATAGGACATGAGGGGTAATAACTAGGAATACTAATGAATCCACAGGACTACTCATAACAAGTTATATAAATTACTAAAGTAGATAAGGGAAAAAAGGTACTATAATCCAAAATCCAAACCTCCTTAATAATATTAAGTAGGAACCATATTAAGTCAGATAGATCCAGTAGTCTGATTAAAATAGGTGGGTTCCGTATTATTATGCACTTTGGATTAGAGATGGGTATCAAGGGGTGGAGGGAGGTGCGGCATAGACAAGAGAAACCGCTTTTTTAATTCTCCTAAAGCTAGGAGACATATTATAGAGTAGTGTAGTAGCAGGGGGGGGGGGGGGAGGTAGTAAAATAGATACTGTGGGTGGAATATAAGCCAAAGAAGACTTTCAAGGTATAAAGCACTGATTGTATAATGTCACTAAGTTGGGGAGGAGAGCAAATGAAACTGTAAAGAAATCAGGGTGTGTGTAGAGATTATAGGCTCATCCAGCTAGTATTATTGATCAGTCCTGCTGATCTAGAGAAAGTAGGCGAAGTCAGTAGCTTGATATTTAGAGTACTTACTAAGGGAGTAAATAGGTTGTAGATAAAATAAGTAGTATATGTGGTTTAAATGCTAAAGAGCTCATTTTGGGTTGGAGAGGAGGTAACAAAGTAAATATGAGAGGCAGCAAATACTGAGTGGACAGACTGTAGAGGAACAGGACAATGTAATCGTATATATAACCTTATAAACATAGTAGTAAGCAAGGGGAAAATAAAAATAGACTGGATACCTAGTAAGGTAATAGTATTTCTGGCATGTGAGAGCCTATTTCTAACTTTTACGATAGGAGTGATATCAGTTTCTTGAGCAGAAGCTCTATATCCAACAATATGAAGACACTAAATTACAAATAACAACAAACTAGGTAGAGAGCATATGTTAATACACAGCAGGCATTTGCTAATATGTACCAGACTGAAAGATTAAAGTGAATACATTGAGTGAAGTGTGAAAATGTCAAAGTGAGGTAGAGTAGGTTTACACTGTTATAATTTCTATGGGGCACAAAGTGAGAGATTGCCCTGACTTCTACCTGCGATCTCGGCCGCTGATCGCATGAATCAAAATAACCCCAATGTACTAAAGCAATGGTTCACTCAACTCATAGCCTCACTGCTCAGAAAGATTATAGGCACTTAAATATAATTAGCTGTACTACAGTGAGGGGAAACACAAGAACGGCTACAAATATCCGCACACTGTATAATATAAGGAATGAAAGTGTCTTAGCTGTGGCGGATTATTTAGGGTGTCAGGCATTAAATTCCTAACTTAGCCTGGATATAATATAGCTAGGGAGGCTTCCCTGTAAAGAATTCTCAACATATGCAATGAAAACAGGAGCTAATATAGATATCATATACAATTAACATGTCTCAACATCATAAAAACTAATGAAACTGTGCATATCTCCGTTAAAGCTACACAGAGACATTTTAAAACGATATTTGTTGGAGTGACTATCTGTAGCTGGGCTATGTATGCACTATCGGGTCCTGCACAGAAATATGCAAGGGAGTATAAGGAAACATTTTAACATAGCTCATGATAAATCATCCGAACATATTATGTGTAATGACATATAAAACAGATATATGTATCGTTTACAGTATATGCTAGTCTCAGTTGTTACCATGCAGTTCACTTGTGGTAGTAGTCTGATAAAAGTCACTAGTTTAGAGAAGATCCGCTGCCCTGATTGACCGTATGTGACTTGAGATACATTAGTGCAAGTCTACGTTCTTACTGTCTCCAATGTCTCGGTCACTTGTATGGTAATTAGTCCTCAGCCTATGCCGGAGCGCCAAGCCACATCAAAGACAGCAGTAATATGTCCCAAAGACACGTTATCGCAATGTCTCCTCACCTTCAAAGCTTCCAGATAGCCCATCTCCAAACTAGATGCATCACTGCCACTTTGTGCCAGATAAATTTGTATTGGCGCAGACAAGTTCATGTGAACACCTGGGATGGTCCCAACTGAGGTGCCCAGCTTGTGAGAAACTTCCTCGCTCCCAAACAGCATGGCTCCGTTTTGCATGCTCTTGCTGAAAACTATCACAGTATTCTTACCAATGGCGTCATCACAGGGAGCACCCGGTTCTGATAATAGCGTTGGGTAGTTATTAGGTAGAAAGTTCCTCTCCAGCACAGTTAGGAGGATTGGTTTTAGCTGAAGGAACTGAGCATGTAGCTGCTGCAGTGTCTCCTCGTTCCACGAGATAGTCGCCATCTTGGGTGTCAGTAATCCCCAGCAGCCACGCAGACAGTATTATTCAGAGATCTTCGAAAGTAGTAAAAACAGTCCCTCTGCCACTTTAGGGGTAATTTTTCAGTCGCTGGTAGCCTGCACTCATCCAGACTCCTGATTACCGCTGCTGAGTTGGTTGTTTCCAGCTAGTCTGCATGAGGCGCACGGATTCCAGAGTGTGCTGTTTAGCTGGTGCGGTTGTTCTCTTCATGTCTCTGGCTTATCAAATAAAAGCCGTAATAAATATTGAAAGTGTCCTGAAACACCTTTTTATATACCTTGCTCTGCCCAGGTGAAGATTAAGATCAGACTTGTTGCTGTAATTTGGTATTTATACCTTCAAATTAAATTGTTTTTTAGGAGCCCATTAAATGTACGTCCTGCTCCTTCTATGGCTGGCTCCGCCCCCCCTATATTAAACTTATTAACCCCTAATTGGCCCCCTCTACACCGTTGCCACCTATAATAAATTTATTAACCCCTATCCTGCCCCCCCTATACCGCTGCCATCTATATTAAACTAATTAACCCCTAAACCTAAGTCTAACCCTAACACCCCCTAACTTAAATATTATTTTAATAAATCTAAATAAAATTAGTATTATTAACTAAATTAATCCTATTTGAAACTAAATACTTACCTATAAAATAAACCCTAATATAGCTACAATATTACTAATAATTATATTGTAACTATTTTAGGATTTATTTTTACAATTACACCTAACACTACACTATCATTAAATAAATTATTCCTATTTAAAAATAAATACTTACCTGTAAAATAAACCCTATCAGCTATTTTAGGATTTATATTTATTTTACAGGTAACTTTGTATTTATTTTAACTAGGTAGAATAGTTATTAAATAGTTATTAACTATTTAATAACTACCTAGCTAAAAGAAATACAAAATTACCTGTAAAATATATCCTAACCTAAGTTACAATTAAAGCTAACACTACACTATCATTAAATAAATTAAATTAATTAACTACAAATACCTACAATTAAATACAATTAAATAAACTAACTAAAGTACAAAAAATAAAAAAAATAAGTTAAAAAAATTAAAAAAATTACAAGATTTTTAAGCTAATTACACCTAATCTAAGCCCCCTAATAAAATAACAAAGCCCCCCAAAATAAAAAAATGCCCTACCCTATTCTAAATTACGAAAGTTAACAGCTCCATTACCGTACCAGCCCTTAAAAGGGCCTTTTGCGGGACATACCCCAAAGTATTCAGCTCTTTTGCATGTTAAAAAAAATACAACCCCCCCCAACATTAAAACCCACCACCCACATACCCCTACTCTAACCCAAACCCCCTTAAATAAACCTAACACTACCCCCCTGAAGATCATCCTACCTTTAGCCGTCTTCAGCCAGCCGACCACCGATGGAACAGAAGAGGACATCCGCAGCAGACGAAGTCATCATCCAAGGGGCACTGAAGAGGTCTTCTATCCGATAGAAGTCTTCATCCAAGGGGCGCTGAAGATGTCTTCCATCCGATAGAAGTCTTCATCCAGGCGGCATCTTCAATCTTCATCCATCCGGAGCGGAGTGGAGCCATCTTCAAAGCAGCCGATGCGGAGCCTTCTTCTTCCACCGATGCCTACTCACTGAATGAATATTCCTTTAAGTGACATCATCCAAGATGGCGTCCCTCGAATTCCGATTGGCTGATAGGATTCTATCAGCCAATCGGAATTAAGGTAGGAAAAATCTGATTGGCTGATCCAATCAGCCAATCAGATTGAGCTCGCATTCTATTGGCTGATTGGTACAGCCAATAGAATGCAAGCTCAATCTGATTGGCTGATTGGATCAGCCAATTGGATTGAACTTGAATCTGATTGGCTGATTGGATCAGCCAATCAGATTTTTCCTACCTTAATTCCGATTGGCTGATAGAATCCTATCAGCCAATCGAAATTCGAGGGACGCCATCTTGGATGACATCACTTAAAGGAATATTCATTCGGCGAGTAGGCGTCGGTTTAAGAAGATGGCTCCGCATCGGCTGCTTTGAAGATGGCTCCACTCCGCTCCGCTCCGGATGGATGAAGAGTGAAGACGCCGCCTGGATGAAGACCTATCAGATGGAAGACCTCTTCAGCGCCCCTTGGATGAAGACTTCTTTTGGATGGAAGACCTCTTCAGCGCCCCTTGGATGATGACTTCGGCCGCTGCGGATGTCCTCTTCTGTTCCATCGGTGGTCGGCTGGCTGAAGACGGCTAAAGGTAGGATGATCTTCAGGGGGTAGTGTTAGGTTTATTTAAGGGGGGTTTGGGTTAGAGTAGGGGTCTGTGGGTGGTGGGTTTTAATGTTGGGGGGGGTTGTATTTTTTTTAACATGCAAAAGAGCTGAATACTTTGGGGCATGCCCCGCAAAAGGCCCTTTTAAGGGCTAGTAAGGTAATGGAGCTGTTAACTTTTATAATTTAGCATAGGGTAGGGCATTTTTTTATTTTTGGGGGCTTTGTTATTTTATTAGGGGGCTTAGATTAGGTGTAATTAGCTTAAAAATCTTGTAATTTTTTTATTTTTGTAACTTATTTTTTTTTTTTGTACTTTAGTTAGTTTATTTAATTGTAGGTATTTGTAGTTAATTAATTTAATTTATTTAATAATAGTGTAGTGTTAGGTTTAATTGTAACTTAGGTTAGGATTTATTTTACAGGTAATTTTGTATTTCTTTTAGCTAGGTAGTTATTATTCTACCTAGTTAAAATAAATACAAAGTTACCTGTAAAATAAATATAAATCCTAAAATAGCTACAATGTAATTATTAATTACATTGTAGCTATCTTAGGGTTTATTTTACAGGTAAGTATTTATTTTTAAATAGGAATAATTTATTTAATGATAGTGTAGTGTTAGGTGTAATTGTAACAGGTTAGTTTTTATTTTACAGGTAAATTTGTCTGTATTTTAACTAGGTAGCTATTAAATAGTTAATAACTATTTAATAGCTATTGTGCCGAGTTAAAATAAATTGAAATTTGCCTGTAAAATAAAAATAAATCCTAAAATAGCTACAATATAATTATTAGTAATATTGTAGCTATATTAGGGTTTATTTTAAAGGTAAGTATTTAGTTTTAAATAGGAATGACTAATTTAATAAGAGTAATATTTATTAAGATTTATTTAATTAATATTTAAGTTAGGGGGTGTTAGGGTTAGGGTTAGACTTAGGTTTAGGGGTTAATAATTTTATTCGAAATGAGGAAGAAGGAAGGCTGAGTCCAAGTGTCAGGAAAAGAGTTTATTGCAAAAATAGGCTTTCAGAATGCAAGGTAAGCTCCAATCTTATGCGTTTCGCGCATGGGCACATGCGCTTCATCAGAGATATCTGTCTCTGCTGTTCAGGATCCATATACGGGGGTGAGTGGCCAATCAGGACAAGTGTGGTCCTTTACTCTTCAGATTTTAAAAATTATCAGCAGGTGTATAGTTTAATGGTCACCCACTACGATGTTTACATCGATCCTGTGCAGCAGAAGACTGGGAAGAACAGATAGATAATGGTTAAATGATTTTTAAAAATAGAACTTGATTGTACATAATGTTTCAAACATATATATATATGAATATCAGTGGGTGTAGTACTGAATAAAGTCACAAAGGCGAATGCCTGTCTAAGTGCTTATTGTATAATTTGCTTCAGTTTTGGTTTCTATATTTTCACATTTAGAAGTGAGCACATCTTGAAGTTAAACAGTTAGACCATATTTTAAAATCCCGTAATTTGACAAAACCCTTTATGGGGAATATTAGACTTGTAGGGATAATGTGTGGCCTAACTTTGACAGGAATTAACAATAGCCTTTAATGTGAATTACAGTACTACTCCAAACATCATCATGCATAAAAATAATTAATAATTAATTTATAACATTTCGTTGGTCTAATAGCATTTGTAACAAACTTTAATAAGTTGTATTTGTGAATTACTCCTGTGAGGTCACTAGGAAAGTGTATGTTTACTTTACTATATATCTGGGGTCCCCTAATAATATTTGGCTCATAGTTGTGTATCACAAGTGGTGTTAAATGAAATAACAGAGGTGAAAATTTGCTCTAAAAATGAGTATTGCCAATACTGAAGGAAGGAAGGTTAATAATTTTATTATAGGTTGCGGCGGTATAGGGGGGGCAGGATAGGGGTTAATACATTTATTATAATTGGTGACGGTGTAGGGGGGGCAGATTAGGGGTTAATAGGTTTAATATAGGTGGCGGCGGGGTCCGGGAGCGGTGGTTTAGGGTTTAGGGGATGTGAGGTGAGCTTAGGCGGGCGTATTGGGGCGGCGAATGCAGGAAAGTAGACACGTTGATAACTAGAGGCCTATGTCTAAAAACTGTTAAAACTCAATTTACGTTTCATTCCATTACTTAGGAACTTTTTCAAGAGTATGAACATGTGTTTGCATTCAGTGTTTTTAAAGCCCTAAACAGGATGTGGATGTATGGCTCAAAGTTTCAACTGCCCAATCAGATGTTAAAAGCATGATACAACATGATGACAGAGTGATTCCCAATAAACTAAACCTGCTAATAGCAAAAACAATACTATGCCATTTATAATCCGGTTGAAAATTTTAAAACGATTCATTTTTTAAAACACATTGAAGCTATATTGTTAACCTTATTATTGTATATTAAGAAATTGTTATTACCACCAAGGCTAAAAACAATCGCCTAGATTTAGAGTTCTGTGGTAGCCGTCAAAAGCAGCGTTAAGGGGTCCTAACACTGCTTTTGGTGCCCGCTGGTATTTAGAGTCGTGTAGGTAAGGGTCTAATGCTCACTTTCAAGCCGCGACTTTTCCATACCGCAGATCACCTTACGCCAATTGTGTATTCTATCTTTTCAATGGGATCTTCCTAACACCGGTATTTAGAGTCTTCGCTGAAGTGAGCAGTAGACCCTCTACCGGGAAGACTCCAGCTTTATGGGCTAACGCCGGTTTATAAAGCTCTTAACTACTGTGCTCTAAAGTACACTAACACCCATAAACTACCTATGTACCCCTAAACCGAGGTCCCCCCACATCGCCGCCATTATAAGAAGTATTTTTAACCCCTAATCTGCTGACCGCACACCTCCGCCACCTACATTATCCCTATGAACCCCTAATCTGCTGCCCCTAACATCGCCGACACCTACATAATATTTATTAACCCCTAATCTGCCCACCCCAACGTCACCGCTACCTAACTACACTTATTAACCCCTAATCTGCCAACCGGACCTCGCCGCTACTCTAATAAACGTATTAACCCCTAAAGCTAAGTCTAACCCTAACTCTAACACCCCCCTAAGTTAAATATAATTTTAATCTAACAAAATAAATTAAATATTATTAACTAAAGTATTCCTATTTAAAGCTAAATACTTACCTGTAAAATAAACCCTAATATAGCTACAATATAACAAATTATTATATTGTAGCTATTTTAGGGTTTGTTTATATTTTTTTATTCAATCAGCCAATCAGATTTTTCCTACCTTAATTCCGATTGGCTGATTGAATCCTATCAGCCAATCGGAATTTGAGGGACGCCATCTTGGATGACGTCATTTAAAGGAACCGTCATTCATCGTCTAGTCGTCCGGGAAGAAGGATGTTCCGCGCCGGAGGTCTTGAAGATGGAGCCACTCCTCGTCGAATGGATGAAGATATAAGATGCCGCTTGGATGAAGATGTCTGCTGGTCCGGATGTCCTCTTCTGCCCAGATAGGATGAAGACTTCTGCCATTCCGGATGTCCTCTTTTGGTCCATCGGTGCCCGGCTGGGTGAACACGGCTCAAGGTAGGGTGATCTTCAGGGGGGTAGTGTTAGGTTTATTTAAGAGGGGTTTGGGTTAGAGTAGGGGTATGTGGGTGGTAGGTTTTAATGTTGGGGGGGTTGTATTTTTTTTAAAGGCAAAAGAGCTGATTACTTTGGGGCATGCCCCGCAAAAAGCCCTTTTAAGGGCTGGTAAAAGAGCTGGTTAATTTTTAATTTAGAATAGGGTAGGGACCTTTATTATTTTGGGGGGCTTTTTTATTTTATTAGGGGGCTTAGAGTAGGTGTAATTAGCCTAATATTCTTGTAATCTTTTTTTATTTTTTGTAATTTAGTGGGTTTTTTTTGTAATTTAGTTTAGTTTATTTAATTGTATGTAATTGTAGGTAATTTATTTAATTAATTTATTGATAGTGTAGTGTTAGGTTTAATTGTAACTTAGGTTAGGATTTATTTTACAGGTAATTTTGTAATTATTTTAACTAGGTAGCTATTAAATAGTAAATAATTATTTAATAGCTATTGTACCTAGTTAAAATAAATACAAAGTTGCCTGTAAAATAAATATAAATCCTAAAATAGCTACAATATAATTATTCATTATATTGTAGCTATATTAGGGTTTATTTTACAGGTAAGTATTTAGTTTTAAATAGGAATACTGTAGTTAATAAGTTTTAATTTATTTTGTTAGATTAAAATTATATTTAACTTAGGGGGGTGTTAGGGTTAGGGTTAGACTTAGCTTTAGGGGTTAATACATTTATTATAGTAGCGGCGAGGTCCGGTCGGCAGCTTAGGGGTTAATACTTGAAGTTAGTTGGCGGCGATGTTAGGGAGGGCAGATTAGGGGTTAATACAATTTATTATAGTGTTTGTGAGGTGGGAGTGCGGCGGTTAAGAGGGTTAATACATTTATTAGAGTAGCGGCGAGGTCCGGTCAGCAGATTAGGGGTTAATAATAAATGTAGTGATGTAGCGGCGACGTTGGGGGGGCAGATTAGGGGTTAATAAATATTATGTAGGTGTCGGCGATGTTAGGGGCAGCAGATTAGGGGTTCATAGGGATAATGTAGTTGGCGGCGGTGTGCGGTCGTCAGATTAGGGGTTAAAAAAAATTAGTATAGTGGCGACGATGTGGGGGGACCTCAGTTTAGGGGTACATAGGTAGTTTATGGGTGTTAGTGTAATTTATAGCACAGTAGTTAAGAGCTTTATAAACTGGCGTTAGCCCAGAAAGCTCTTAACTACTGACTTTTTTTGGCGGCTGGAGTCTTGTCGGTAGAGGCTCTACCGCTCACTTCAGCCAAGACTCTAAATACCAGCGTTAGGAAGAACCCATTGAAAAGATAGGATACACAATTGGCGTAAGGGGATCTGCGGTATGGAAAAGTCGCGGCTTGAAATTGAGCGTTAGACCTTTACCTACACGACTCTAAATACCAGCGGGCGGCCAAAAGCAGCGTTATGAGCCCTTAACGCTGTTATTGACGGCTACCACAGAACTCTAAATCTAGGCGAATTTATTTTATAAACTACATTTGCACCCTCTTATGCCAATTTATATATGGAAGATTTTGAAGAAAATCATATATGGGCGAATAATCCCCATGGCAGTCATATAATTCATTTTTATAGATACATTGATGATATTGTAGTAATCTGGCAAGGAGACACTAACAGTGTGGAAGAATTCACCAAATACATTAATAATAATTATAATTTAAAGTTCACATATAATCTATCAAATGTATTAATAGATTTTTTAGATTTAACCTTATTTGTAAATAATGAAAATAACTTAGTGGCAGTGAAAAACTGTAGGAAATCTACAGAATGCAATGGACTCCTAAATGCGCATAGTGGTCATTTGAAATGTTGGAAAAATAATATCCCGACAGGCCAATATCAACGAATAAAACGAAATTGCACAAAGGAGACAGATTATGAAAGAGAAGCAAATATTCTAACAGCAAAATTTAGTGAAAATGCTACACTAATCAACTTTTGTCCAAAGCTAAAGACAAAATAGATAAAATGGATAGGGACAGTATGATTAAATATAGAAAGAAAAACACCAGCACTTTATATACTGATTCAAAACCAAAATTTGTAACAAAATATAATATGGCACACCACCAGATAAGAGAGATTTTAAACAAACACTGGCAAGTGTTATTATTGGATCCAATTTTAAAGAATATTTTAGGTCCTTCTCCTGAAGTTCGTTTTAGAAAAAATAGAGATATAAAAAATCACTTGGCACCAACAAAATTAAAAAATAAAGCCAAAGAAAATAATATTCATTGGTTTGGAAGCATACATGGCCTATTAGGGGCGCGATCCGATATTAGATCGTAGTTTGCGGCGCAAGCAAGGGAACTCGTGTCGCCCGCAGTTTCAGCTCGCAACTCGAGCAATCCCATATACGGCGCCATCAGATGCTAACGTGCCGTAAGTCAGATAAACCAGCGATGTCCAGAAATCTGCACAAGTACAAATTTCTGGCGTCGCCAGTGACTTGCGCCACGTTAGAAACTGCCGGCGCCTACAAAACCTGACTAAAGTCTAAATCACCCGCACTGTCTAACACGCCTCCCTAACATAGCCCGACACGTCTAACCCTCTATCCGCTATCCCCCCTCACTATCCTAACAATAAAATATGTATTAACCCCTAAACCGCCGCTCCCGGAGCCCGCCGCTACCTAATAAAGTTATTAACCCCTAAACCGCCGCCAGCTATATTAAATCTATAACCCCCTAAAGTGAGCCCCTAACACCGCCGCCATCTACCTTACCTACCCCCCTAAAGTGAGCCCCTACCCCGCCGCTATCTATTTTAAAATTATTAACCCCTAATCTAATCCCCCTACCCCGCAGCCATCTATATTAAATTATTTAACCCCTAAAATACTAAACTATCCCTACCACTAAACCAAAGTCTAACCCTACAAATAGCCCTGAAAAGGGCTTTTTTGCGTGGCATTGCCCCAAAGTAACAGCTCTTTTGCCAGCCCTTAAAAGGGCTTTTTGCGGGGCATGCCCCAAAGAATTAAGCTCTTTTGCCAGCCCTTAAAAGGGCTTTTGGCGGGGCTTTGTCACAAAGTAAACTGCTCTTTTGCCTACAATTTACATCCCCTTACACCGCGGCCACCTATAATAAATGTATTAACCCCTAATCTAATCCCCCTACACCGCCGCCAGCTATATTTACTATATTAACCATAATTATATTAGGGTTAATATAGTTATTATATTATATATATTAACTATATTAACCCTAATTATATTAGGGTTAATATAGTTAATATCGTTATTATATTATATATATTAAGTATAATAACCCTATCTAACTCTAACTAAACTCTTATTAAAATAAATCTAATATTAATATTATTAATTAAAATATTCCTATTTAAATCTAAATACTTACCTATAAAATAAACCCTAAGATAGCTACAATATAATTAATAATTACACTGTAGCTATGTTAGGGTTTATATTTATTTTACAGGTAAATTGTTAATTATTTTAACTAGGTATAATAGCTATTAAATAGTTAATAGCTACCTAGTTAAAATAATTACCCAATTACCTGTAAAATAAATCCTAACCTAAGTTACAAATACACCTACACTATCAATAAATTAAATAAACTACAAATATCTATCTAAAAATACAATTAAATAAATTAAACTAAATTAGAAAAAAAAACAAACACTAAATTACAAAAAATAAAAAAAAGATTACAAGATTTTTAAGCTAATTACACCTATTCTAAGCCCCCTAATAAAATAATAAACCCCCAAAATAAAAAAAATTCCCTACCCTATTCTAAATTAAAAATAGTTCAAAGCTCTTTTACCTTACCAGCCCTTAAAAGGGCCTTTTGTGGGGGCATGCCCCAAAGAAAACTGCTCTTTTGCCTGAAAAAAAAAACACAATACCACCCCCCAACATTACAACCCACCACCCACATACCCCTAATCTAACCCAAACTCCCCTTAAATAAACCTAACACTACCCCCCTGAAGATCTCCCTACCTTGTATTCACCCCGCCGGGCAGAACTCTTCATCCGATCCGGGCGATGTCCAATCAAGCGGCAAAGAAGAATTCTTCATCCCGGCGATGTTTTTCTCCAAGCGGCAGCAAAGTCTTCTTCCATTGGGCAGCATCTTCCATCGGGCAGCATCTTAAAGTCATTTAAAGGTACCTCATTTGTCGTTCAGTCGTCGGCCGGGATGGATGCTCCGCGTTGGAGGAGCGAAAAATGAAGATTGAAGATGCTGTCCGATGTAGGGAGGGAGATCTTCAGGGGGGTAGTGTTAGGTTTATTTAAGGGGGGTTTGGGTTAGATTAGGGGTATGTGGGTGGTGGGTTGTAATGTTGGGGGGTGGTATTGTGTTTTTTTTTCAGGCAAAAGAGCAGTTTTCTTTGGGGCATGCCCCCACAAAAGGCCCTTTTAAGGGCTGGTAAGGTAAAAGAGCTTTGAACTATTTTTAATTTAGAATAGGGTAGGGAATTTTTTTTATTTTGGGGGTTTATTATTTTATTAGGGGGCTTAGAATAGGTGTAATTAGCTTAAACATCTTGTAATCTTTTTTTTATTTTTTGTAATTTAGTGGGGTTTTTTTTTTGTAATTTAGTTTAGTTTATTTAATTGTATTTTTAGATAGATATTTGTAGTTTATTTAATTTATTGATAGTGTAGGTGCATTTGTAACTTAGGTTAGGATTTATTTTACAGGTAATTGGGTAATTATTTTAACTAGGTAGCTATTAAATAGTTCATAACTATTTAATAGCTATTATACCTAGTTAAAATAATTAACAATTTACCTGTAAAATAAATATAAACCCTAACATAGCTACAGTGTAATTATTAATTATATTGTAGCTATCTTAGGGTTTATTTTATAGGTAAGTATTTAGATTTAAATAGGAATATTTTAGTTTATAATATGAATTAGATTTATTTACTAAGAATTTAGTTAGGGGTGTTAGGGTTAGATAAAGTTAATATAGTTAATATAAATACTATAGTAACTATATTAACCCTAATATAATTAGGGTTAATATAGTTAATATATATAATGTAATAACTATATTAACTATAATATACTTAGGGTTAATATAGATGATATAGCTGGCGGCGGGGTAGGTAGATTAAATTAGGGGTTAATAATTTTAATATAGATGGCGGCGGTGTAAGGGGCTTACATTAGGGGTTAATACCATTAATATAGGTGGCGGCGGTGTAGGGAGGGGAGGTTATAGGGCAAAAGAGCTGTTAACTTTGGGGCAAAGCCCTGCAAAAGGTCCTTTTAAGGGCTGATAATAGAGCTTATTACTTTATGGATATTAGATTAGGGGTTAATAATATTAATATAGCTGGCGGCGGTGTAAGGGGTCAGATTAGGGGATAGATCAGGTAGATGGCGGCGGTTTTAGGGGTTCACATTAGGGGATAGATCAGTTAGATGGTGGCGGTTTTAGGGGCTCACAGTAGGGGGTTAGTTTATGTAGATGGAGGCGGTTTAGGGGTTAAATACTTTATTAGGGATTGCGGCGGGGGATCGCGGTTGACAGGTAGATAGACATTGCGCATGCGTTAGGTGTTAGGTTTTATTTAGCAGATCGCGGTTGACAGCTAGATAGACATTGCGCTAGTTTAGGGAGTTACGGGGCTCCAATAGTCAGCGTAAGGCTTCTTATGGCTGCTTTTTGTGGCGAGGTGAAAATGGAGTAAGATTTCTCCATTTTCGCCACGTAAGTCCTTACGCTGTATATTGGATACCAAACTGCGCGGGTTTGGTATACCTGCCTATGGCCCAAAAAACTACGGGCAACGGCAGAAATATACGCGCGTAACTTCTAGGTTACGCCGTATATAGGATACCAAACCCGCGCAAATATTGGCGTTGCCAGCTTTTGCGGGCGACAATATTTATCCGAACGACCCCATGGTTGTAAAGTAAAAAAACTGTGTGATGTGCCCTCACATTAGTAACAATCATACCAGTTTCCATAATTTTAATAAAAGTAAAGAATTTAAATGCAAAAATAGATGCACTTGCATAACAACACATGTAGTTTATCAATTGTCCTGTTCGTGCAATGTAATCTATATCGGGAGAACAAAAGGAAAAATAAAATATAGATTTAGAGAGCATTTTAATAATATAGAAAATGGATTAGAGACCCATAGTGTAGCAGCTCATTTTAAATTATTTCATAATAAAGACCCCACAAGTCTTAAAATTAAAGTTGTTGAATGGGTTCCCATTGACAAGTTGGATACCAATAGATTGTTAAGATTGAGAAAACAAGAAACTTATTGGATAAAAACACTAAATAGTCTCCAACCTAATGGTCTCAATGTAGACCTAGATATACAAGCTTTTTTTACTTAATACAGAGAAAGTTTTTTGAGTGTTAAAAATCATAAGGGGAAACAATTCATATTGCTATAAACTAATGTTTTTTCATTTTTAACATTCAAACTCTTAATTCCTTTATACAACTATAATTTTAGTATAACTAACTACATATTTTATCATGTATAGATTTTAACTTAGTATCATATTTTTTGCTATATTTTGTTCACATTTTTTATATATTATTATCAATTTGTCATGAAATATAAATATGTTTATTTAAAAGTGTTATATACATATTTTTATAGTAACAAAATTGGGATTCCAATTTACATTTAGGTTGAAATAATTCACATATTCAATGTATATCACTGAGGTAGAATTTGTTCATTCATAATAGCAACAATGATTCTCTTGACACTTGCTGAGCTGTGAAAAAGTTTTTGGGTGCAGTAGAATATTTACCTATTGATCACTATTATTAATTATTTTTTCTTAAGAATTCTACAGAAACTGTTGGTTTTAAATAATATTCTGATAGATTACGAGTTCTGCGTTAGCTTTAAAAAACAGCGTTAAGGGGTCCTAACGCTGCTTTTTAATGCCCTCTGGTATTACGAGTATGGCAGGTACAGGTGTACCGCTCACTTTTCTTACGCGACATTTGGCTACCGCAAATCCCCTTACGTCAATTGCGTATCCTATCTTTTTAATGGGATTTGCCTAATGCTGGTATTACAAGTCTTGGAGAAAGTGAGCGGTACAGCCTCTACCTCCAAGACTCCTAACGCATATAAAAGTCAGTAGTTAAGAGTTTTATGGGCTAACGCCGGAACATAAAACTCTTAACTAAAGTGCTACAAAGTACACTAACACCAATAAACTACCTATTAACCCCTAAACCGAGGCCCCCCACATCGCAAACACTATAATAAAATTATTTAACCCCTAATCTGCCTACCGGAAATCGCCGCCACCTACATTATACCTATGAACCCCTAATCTGCTGCCCCTAACATCACCGTTACCTACATTATATTTATTAACCCCCTAATCTGCCCCCCGAACGTCGCCACCACCTACCTACACTTATTAACCCCTAATCTGCCGACCGGACATCACTGCCACTATTAATAAATGTATTAACCCCTAAACTGCCGCAATCCCGCTTCGCAAACACTATAATAAATTTTATTAACCCCTAATCTGCCCCCCCCAACATCGCCGTCACCTACCTACACTTATTAACCCCTAATCTGCCGACAGGACATCGCCGCCACTATAATAAATTTATTAACCCCTAAACCACCGCAATCCCGCCTTGCAAACACTATAATACATTTTATTAACCCCTAATCTGCCCCCCCAATGTCGCCGCCACCTACCTACAATTATTAACCCCTAATCTCCTGCCCCCAACGTCGCGGCTACTATAATAAAGTTATTAACCCCTAAACCTAAGTCTAACCCTAACCCTAACATCCCCCTAAATTAAATCTATTTTTAATAAATCTAAATTAAATTTCTAAAATTAAATAAATTAATCCTATTTAAAACTAAATACCTATAAAATAAACCCTAATATAGCTACAATATAACTAATAGTTACATAGTAGCTATTTTAGGATTTGTATTTATTTAACAGGCAACTTTGCATTTATTTTAACTAGGTACAATATCTATTAAATAGTTATTAACTTTTTTAATAGCTACCTAGTTAAAATAATTACAAAATTACCTGTAAAATAAATCCTAACCTAAGTTACAAATACACCTAACACTACACTATCAATAAATTAATTAAATAAATTAACTACAATTATCTAAACTAAAATACAATTAAGAAAACTAAACTATATTACAAAAAGAAACACTAAATTACAAAAAATAAAAAATTACAAGAATTTTAAACTTATTACACCTAATCTAAGCCCCCTAATAAAATAAAAAATCCCCCCAAAATAATAAAATTACCTACCCTAAACTAAATTACAAAGTAATCAGCTCTTTTACCAGCCCTTAAAAGGGCTTTTTGAGAGGCATTGCCCCAAAGTAATCAGCTCTTTTACCTGTAAAAAAAACAAATAAAATACCCCCCCAACATTACAACCCACCACCCACACAACCCTACTCTAAAACCCACCCGATCCCCCCTTAAAAAAACCTAACACTACCCCATTGAAGATCACCCTACCTTGAGCCGTGTTCACCCAGCCGGGCACAAGTGGTCATCCGATCCATCCAGAAGTGTTCATCCAATGGGGCAGAAGAGGACATCCGGACCAGCAGAAGTCTTCATCCGATCGGGGCAGAAGAGGTCCTACATCCAGCAGAAGTCTTCATCCAAGCGACATCTCTCTTCATCCTTGCGGCGATGAGCGGCTCCATCTCCAAGACCACAGCCAATCGGAATTAAGGTAGGAAAAATCTGATTAGTTGATTTAATCAGCCAATCGGATTGAAGTTCAATCCGATTGGCTGATAGGATCAGCCAATAGAATGCGAGGTCAATTCTATTGGCTGATTAAATCAACATATTGGATTTTCCCTACCTTAATTCTGATTGGCTGATAGAATTCTATCAGCCAATCGGAATTCGAGGGACGCCATCTTGGATGACGTCATTTAAAGGAACCGTCATTCGTCCGGTAGTCGTCGACCGAGGAGAATGGTCTTCAAGATTATTATTATTATTATTATCGGTTATTTGTAGATCGCCAACAGATTCCAACAGATGGAGACGCTCATCGCCGCAAGGATGAAGATAGAAGATGCCGCTTGGATGAAGACTTCTGCTGGATGGAGGACCTCTTCTGCCCCGATTGGATGAAGACTTCTGCCGGTCCGGATGTCCTCTTCTGCCCCATTGGATGAACACTTCTGGACGGATTGGATGACCACTTGTGCCCGGCTGGGTGAACATGGCTCATGGTAGGGTGATCTTCAATGGGGTAGTGTTAGGTTTTTTTAAGGGTTGTTCGGTGGGTTTTTCGAGTAGGGGTGTGTGGGTGGTGGGTTGTAATGTTGGGGGGTATTGTATTTGTTTTTTTTACAAGTAAAAGAGCTGATTACTTTAGGGCAATGCCCTCCAAAAAGCCCTTTTAAGGGCTGGTAAAAGAGCTGATTACTTTGTAATTTAG
Source organism: Bombina bombina (assembly GCF_027579735.1). Classification (NCBI taxonomy): domain Eukaryota; kingdom Metazoa; phylum Chordata; class Amphibia; order Anura; family Bombinatoridae; genus Bombina; species Bombina bombina. Next base: position 1,175,320,526 of record NC_069501.1, on the reverse strand, counting down.
TTTAGGATAGGGAATTTTATTATTTTGGGGGGCTTTTTTATTTTATTCGGGGGCTTAGATTAGGTGTTATAAGTTTAAAATTCTTGTAATATTTTTATTTTTTTAATTTAGTGTTTGTTTTTTTTGTAATATAGTTTAGTTTATTTAATTGTATTTTAGTTTAGATAATTGTAGTTAATTTATTTAATTAATTTATTGATAGTGTAGTGTTAGGTGTATTTGTAACTTAGGTTAGGATTTATTTTACAGGTAATTTTGTAATTATTTTAACTAGGTAGCTATTAAATAGTTATTAACTATTTAATAGCTATTGTACCTAGTTAAAATAAATACAAAGTTGCCTGTAAAATAAATATAAATCCTAAAATAGTTACCATGTAACTATTAGTTATATTGTAGCTATATTAGGGTTTATTTTATAGGTAAGTGTTTAGTTTTAAATAGGATGAATTTATTTAATTTTAAAAATTTTATTTAGATTTATTAAAAATAGATTTAACTTTGGGGTGTGTTAGGGTTAGACTTAGGTTTAGGGGTTAATAACTTTATTATAGTAGCGGCGACGGGGACGGGAGATTAGGGGTTAATAATTGTAGGTAGGTTGCGGCGACGTTGGGGGGCGCAGATTAGGGGTTAATAAAATTTATTATAGTGTTTGCAAGGCAGGAGTGCGGCGGTTTAGGGGTTAATACATTTATTATAGTGGTAGCGATGTCCAGTCAGCAGATTAGGGGTTAATAAGTGTAGGTTAACAATATAGCTTCAATGTTTTAAAAAAAAATGAATCGTTTTAAAATTTTCAACTGGATTATAAATGGCATAGTATTGAATTGCTATTAGCAGGTTCAGTTTATTGGGAATCACTCTGTCATCATGTTGTATCATGTTTTTAACATCTGATTGGGCAGTTGAAACCCAATCAGAACTTTCCTTTGAGCCATACCTCCACATCCTGTTTAAAGCTTTAAAAACACTGAATACAAACACATGTTCATACTCTTGAAAAGGTTCCTATGTAATGGAATGAAACGTACGTTGAGTTTTAACAGTTTTTAGACATAATCTCCTGTGAAGCTTTGTTTGCTAGCAGTGTGTTTCAGCCACAATATAGCTAAGGGGTTTATATGTTTTATGCATTTTATACTTGACTAGCTTACATTGTGTTAAAATTGCATTGCCATACGGCTAGGCAAGGTGTGTTCTCAATTTATAGGTTCCACCTGCTGTAGCCGACTTGCTAATATATACAAAGCTAGTGCTTGTTTTAAACATTAATACAAAGCTTATAACCACAGAAGCTGTTTTCTTCATTGGACCCTGCTCAAGAATACAACTTTACCTATGTGCTTATTTTCACCTACTATCTTCTTTTTACTATTGGCTTGAACTGACCTTAAAGAGGAGCAGCAGCTGCAGAATATAACAGGAATATTTTCCACACTTGCTGAAAAACAAGGACATCTCTGGAGAAACCTTGGGGATTTCAGAAACCTGATTTATTCTATTTATCTACTAGAGACGGTACCATAACAAGTGTTTTACAATACAGATTGACTTTTATTTATTATTTTTCATATTCATGTGGTAAATGAGGTAAATGTAAAATGTTTTATATTTTAGAACTTTTGATTTATTTCTTATCTCTAATATCATTGTATTTTTAGAGTATTGTTATTTAATATTTTATTGGGTACCTTTAGATTTATTTATTTAGAGAGTGCAGCGCTGCTTTTGTTTATTATTTTTTTTAAAAATAGTTTTTCTTGGTTCAGCTTAGCAGCAGCAGCAGCCTCTCTTTAATTTGCATGTCCAGCTGAGGTAAATGTAAATTGTTATATTTTAGAACTTTTGATTTATTTCTTATCTCTAATATCATTGTATTTTTATTACTAGTATTGTTATTTAATATTTAAAAATATATATATATATATATATATATATATATATATTATATATATATATATATAGATATCCAAGGTGTGTGGGCGCCAATAGCGCAAAAAAGTGCTCCTTAAAGTTTATAAAAAAACTTAATTTTTATTGATAACAGGGTAAAAACAGGACAGCAAAGCAGCTGTAAATAGCACTAAAAACACAAAAACACAGAGCCAGCGTTCAGACCTCACGCAGACATGTTTTGTGCATGACTAGCACTTGATCACTGCATGTGTGTGGTCTGTTCGCGCTACAATTTAAAGCTAGCTTGTTAAAGAGACAGTACAATTTTGTTATATAAACACTGTGTTTGCTCTCACTTAGTACTTCAATAGACATTTGTTAAAGAACAGATTTTGTTTAAGTTTGATCTCCTAGTTATGTATATAGGATCTCACATTTGAGAGTATTATCCCTAATATGCTTAGAATTTTTAACTAAACCACACATGTCATTTGAAAGAAATACATTTTTTGTGAAATAAACCATATTCAATGGTGATAAACATATATAGATGTGATTTAAGACAGAGTATTTATGTTACATTATATATTTATGTTCTGTCACGAATAATAGTAGAAATGCTTTTCTGACTTAGTTAGACAGAGTATTTATATTGCATTACATTTTATTCTCTCGCCCACTTTGTGTTCTCTCAAAATCCTTTGTTGAAATATATTTCTGACTAAGGGCTCCATGTACTAAGCCGTCAATTCATACGTCATTGTAGACGCGGATAAACTCGCCGTTACTCGCCGCGGGGCGAAATGGTGTCCGCTGTCGCTATGTACTAATATTCCCCCAATAAATAGACAAGTCTAGCCTGCCGCGAGCAGTTGCGGATTGTTGATAAATTTGACGCCTCGCTCGCCGCGACTAAGCTGATGTACTTAACTTTCAGTTGAATTGTCTGGCCAATTATTAACACGTGACATGCAAGGTGTCACGAACATCATAGTAGTCACGGGAATAGAATTTTGCTCCTATAAAAGTTCAACTTATCTAAACAACTTTATTATTGTTCAAAATTTTTTGAAGAGTGATAACAGAGCGTTATTTTTGTAATATTTATTTACAATTTGGATATGGCTTCATCTGGATCTGATAATATATAAATATTAATATAAAAATAATTATAAAGATTGACAACTATACAATACAAATTTAAAATATAGATTACTCTTTAATTACAGTCGACAAATTGGGCGCAATTTATGTACATGGAAATGAGAGACAAATTAGACGCCAGTTATGCTGTAAGTACAATGCTGATATTACTGCCTTTTATATATGTCTAGACTGGCGTCTAGATTGACTTTCCTATTGTTTTGTACCTTGCCCGCCACCTAAAAGGTGGCGAGGCAAAAATAACGAGGTGGGAGCAGAAATTGTAGCGAGCGGACAAATAGATTTTTTAGTACATTCGTTTTTGGCGAGTTGGTGGTCAAATGTGTCTAATTACAGTGAAAAATGGAGCGGTAGCGAGGTTTGGCGCATAAGTACGCTCGCAATTTTAAAGATGCGAGTTTTAACATAATTGACGGCTTTGTACATATCAGTTTGCGAATTTTGACGCAAGATTTGTTGCGGGTAGCTCGCTGACTGCTTAGTACATGGAGCCCTTAGTCTGTAATATTTCATATTTGATTTTTTATTATTTTTCCTATAATCATACTAAAAGATATTTATGGGGGAACATGTTTACCTCAAATTGTTAATTATTTATACTTTTGATCTTCTGTTCAATTATTTGTGGTGCATGCAAATACTATGTATAGTTGTTAATTTCTTAAGCAAAATAAAATAAATATATATATATAACAACATCACCGATGAAGATAGAGAAATAACTATAGTGTTATTATATTTAGGCATTTGCCTGAAATTCTAAATTGAAAATTTATTTTGTCTATTTAGAACTTAAAATAGATTAAGATACAAAATTATAGGATTGCAAAACTACTACGTTGAATAAGGCTAATTTTGTAATCGTAGAGAAATAATATTTACATAGGTTTTATTATTTCAAGTTGATGTTTATGTAACAAAAAGATCCAAATCTCTTCTAATATTTAGACCTAGGGGGGTACATGTGTTTAATGTGAATATCCAGAATACTTCACGCTTATTTAGCTTATTCTCTCTATCCCCTCCCCGTTTCCATATGGGGACATGATCTATACCATAAATTTTAAGAAGTGAAACATCAGAGTTATGATACGTTTTAAAGTGCCTGGATACCGACGTATCCGTGTCATCATCCTCTATAGATCTTAAGTGTTGTAGAAATCTATCTTTCAGACTACGTTTTGTTTTTCCAACATATTCTAAATTACATTGTTCACACCTAAGTAGATAAACTACATGCGTAGTTGCACAATTAATATAATATCTAATATTATATTCTTGATGTGTGACATTCGAAGTGAATTTGTCACCTTCAATCACATGATTACAAGTCTTGCATATGTTCCTTCTGCATTTGAAAAAACCCTTTCTCTCTTTTAGCCAACACTTATATATATATGTGTGTGTGTACACAAATATTAAAGGGACACTGTACCCAAATTTTTTCTTTTGTGATTCAGATAGAGCATGACATTTTAAGCAACTTTCTAATTTATTCCAATTATCAAATGTTCTCTATTCTCTTGGTATCTTTATTTGAAATGCAAGAATGTAAGTTTAGATGCCGGCCCATTTTTTGGTGAACAACCTAGGTTGTCCTTGCTGATTGGTGGATAAATTCATCCACCAATCAAAAACTGCTGTCCAGAGTTCTGAACCAAGAAAAAAGCTTACATGGCTTCTTCTTCATAGAAAGATAAAGATAGCAAGAGAAAGAAGAAACATTGATAATAGGAGTAAATTAGAAAGTTGCTGAAAATTGCATGCTCTATCTGAATCACGAAAGAAAAATTTTGGGTTCAGTGTCCCTTTAATGTATTTATATGTGTATATATGTATTTACAGACATATATACACTTATAAACACATAAAAACATGTACATATATATATATATATATATATATATATATATATATATATAGTAACTAAATAGTGTGGGAAGGGAAAAAAGACAAACCAAACATATAAGGGAATAACTCCAATGGTGCAACCTATCTAGTATATATGGATTCAATGTACCAAATATATATATATATATATATATATATATATAGTTCCGAGTGTATAGTAGTAACCTAGAGTCAGGACGTGTTGTTATGGTAAGTGAAAAGATTCACAAAGACAAGACCTTATACGATCTATTCTGTGGTTACATTGGAGGCATCAATAGAATATCTTGCATAGAATATACAAAAAATGTTGCAGCTGTTGTACAAACAAAAAGGCAGATCTTATTAATATTGGTAATACTAATGATGATAATATGTCTCACTGTGAAGAGTAATGCTTATTTGAATCAACACAGTAGTGGTATAGTTTATGATATTCAATAATAAATATAGTATACAATCGAGAAAACAAAATATACAAGAAATATATGAAATAAAATGTTTATAATAACAGTTCTTTGTATGGTTGTCCCTTATAAAAAGGGAATTAGAGCCTTGACATGCTCATTATAGTTCTCAATTCAATTTCATACACAAAGACTTGTAAACAAAGAAAACTCGGCTCCCTTTGGGAGTTTACTCACGCTCCTTCACCTCAATCCTATGAGGTAAGTGCCGCGTAGTGAGAGGAAAACCCTTAGGGATTAGATTCAGGATCGTGTATCTGTGTCTTTAAAAATCTCTGCTGCTCCTCCAGACAGGCGTTTTCCAAGCATATATCATATAGAAGCACAGAAAGAGAAAGAAATAATAGTGCAATCCTGTTTGTAAAATTGACACTATACTTTATTATACTTGATAATGTGCTTACAATAAAATACCTCAATACAATATGAGGTAATTCAAAACATATATCCACATAAGGTATGTCTAATACAGCTTATACAGCTTATGGAGGATTAGAAAACGTCCTTTTCAGTAAGGAGAGCACTTCTGCAAATGAAGTGATAGTATCCTAACGCGTTTCAAAGGGGTCTTATCATACACCCTTCTTCCTCAGAGGCTATCAACATTTGCCGCTTTTGGTCAGTTTAAAAAGTTTTTTCCCGGGGCGGCGGCACACCCCGTTCACTGTATCATTAGTTAGTTGTTGTGGGTGTGTGATGACGTTGTTACGGTCACATGGTCTATACCACGAGGTGTTTCATTGATTCCATTAGTCTAGTGGACTTCCGGGATTTCAGCTACACACCCCCATCTAGATTTTATGGTCACCGTAGTATCGTATATAGTAAAGCTTACTTAAGTATATATTGAGTGTTTGTAAAGAGATCTATAGTGTATCGTAACATAACAGATATCTTAAGTATACTCACTATTCAATGCATGTATGTTTATTTTTGAGAATGTGTATTGCTAGCAATTATTACTTTATATTATCTGTAATTTCTGGAGCTTAAATAAAGTTAAAGCTGCATAGCGACGGAAACAGATCTTGTTGCATGTCAATAAAATTATTTTTGAAAAGATTAATAAAAACTAATTTTTATACGAAAGATATGAGTAGTGTATTTCTTAACTTCTATTATGTTATATCTTTCTAGATATTTCAACACTACAGATGCCCAATTGAAAATACAGTGTTAGTAATAACAACAACTCCGCTTCTATGCAGAGTTGTACATAATAGCACTGTATTTAATTTTGCTGTGGGCACTATTTTAAAATGCCTATGAGAAGATATTTATACATAGATTGTTACCCAAAAAAACTGCTGGATTTTATTTATTTAGTTATTTATAAGGCTTTTATAGACCTTAGTGCTCCACTACCAGCTGTCACCTGGATATATGGTTTTTATCCCCTTTTATTATAAATTGCTTTTAAAAGGGGAAATGTAACAACCTATCACGGGATATTTATGTTGTGACAGAATATGTAACCCCTACAGAATTTGTACATTTCTGTTAAATAAAATCTATTTATGTGATATTTAGTTAGTAATTAAAAATAAATAAATAATTTATAATATACACTTAATAGAAATGCTAACTATTCTATGATTTAAATTAATGGCTTGTTGGAGCATCATTAACATTACTGTTTAAAAATAAATAAAAAACTATTTAAAAAGATACATATTTATCCATACTATAGATATGTACATGGCAGTGTATCATAATAAATACTGATAAAAAGTTTTAAATATAAATAAAAAAATAAATAAAATAAATGTATGTAAAAAATAGCTCCCTAACAATAGTATGGGGAGTGGATGGTTTAATATATAACATTTAAAAAACTATGAACTAATGTAATTGTAAATATGTTAAAAAAATATAGTTTAGTACACTATTAAAACAGTTAACTAAATCAATTGTGATAAAATATACTAGATGCCATATATACTGTTTTGATGGAACTATTTGTAAATAAAAAGACCCCCTATGGGGTGGGGGGGGGGGGTTCTAGAGTCTAGTGTATGAGTTTCAATATAGGAGATCATAGAGAAATTAGGGTTATCAACTAGACTAGAAAAGCAGCCAAATCGATATCTTTATTGAGTCCCTGTGGTGTTAGGGTTTTGAGGGTATAGATCCAGAAAGTTTCTTTCTTGTGGAGTTCCAATTCTCTATTTCCGTCTCTCTTTTTTTCTGGAACAAATTCAATAACTGTCCCCCTGAGGCAACTGTGGTCTTGATTATGTTTTTTCAAATAGTGTGCCGAGAGATTGTGGGACGTTACTCCTTCTGTTATGTTATTCAAATGTTCCGACAATCTTTTCTTATAAGGTCTGGTCGTTCGGCCCACATATTGTAGGCCGCACCCACATTCCAAAAGGTAGACCACATTCTCTGTTTTACAGTTGCATAAGGTTTTGATCTCAAATTCTTTATTGGTAGTTGTGGATATTATTTTTCTCGTAGGTTTATTTTTCATGTAATGATGTTCACATGCTAGACAGTTTCGTCTATTACATTTATAAAAACCAGTAGTGAATTTGTTTAGCCAAGTCTTACTTGTATCTGTGTTTCTTTTCAATTGACTAGGTGCAAATTGGTTTTTTAAGTTTCGTTTTTTTCTGTAGATCACTCTAGGTCCAGTCTCTATGACTTCTTTTAGTATATTGTCCTTTCTCAAAATTCCCCAGTGTTTTTTGATTATATTTCTTATTTCTACAGAGCCCTCATTGAAAGTGGTTATGAAGTTAACCCTATTATTTTTTCCATCGAGTATCTCAGTTTTTTTGCTATGATTACCTGTTTTTAGAAGGTCATTTCTATTAATTTTTTTCACTTTCTCTAAAGTATTTTTCAATTTATACCTGTTGTACCCTCTTGCTAGAAATCTATCAGTCAGATTTTTAGCTTCCCCATTAAAGTCTTCATTTCTCGAGCAGTTTCTCTTGAGTCTTTGGTATTGACCCATTGGGATATTGTCAATCCATTTCTTATTGTGGCCACTTTGGGCACACAGATAGCCATTGCTCCTGTTCTTATTTCCTCCTCTGCATCCCCTAGGTTTTCGTTTCCTCGTTTCACACCCCTTGTCCTCCATTGAGGGATGTTTGTGGGGGGCAGAGGAAGGTCTCTTTTGTGTCTTTCCCTGTCTCCCTGATTGCTGTCTAAAAAATGATGTTGGGGAATATTTGTACGTTGTTTTTCCCTATATTCATAGTTACTCTGTTCATTTCTTCCTTCCCATTCTCCTTGTCTTTGGCCATCTCTTTCCCTATAGTAATATCTACCGTGAAGTGACCCATGGTCTCTATCACTATTGTGTCTATTACTATAGGAGTTCCTTTGGGAGTCATATCTTTCTCGTATATTTCTATATTTACTATAGGAGTTCCTTTGTGAGTCATATCTTTCTCGTATATTTCTTGAATTGAAATATGGTTTGTGGGATTGGTATGGTTTCCTGTCATTTTTGTAATAGGAATCAGCCAATCAGAATCAAGTTCAATCCGATTGGCTGATCCAATCAGCCAATCAGATTGAGCTCGCATTCTATTGGCTGATCGGAACAGCCAATAGAATGCGAGCTCAATCTGATTGGCTGATTGGATCAGCCAATCGGATTGAACTTGATTCTGATTGGCTGATTCCATCAGCCAATCAGAAAATTCCTACCTTAATTCCGATTGGCTGATAGAATCCTATCAGCCAATCGGAATTCGAGGGACGCCATCTTGGATGACGTCCCTTAAAGGAACCGTCATTAGTCGGGAGACATCGGAAGAAGAGGATGGATCCGCGTCGCCTGCTTCAAGATGGACCCGCTCCGCACCGGATGGAAGAAGATAGAAGATGCGGCTTGGAGAAGATGTTTGCCGGTCCGGATGTCCTCTTCTTGCCGGATAGGATGAAGACTTTGGAGCCTCTTCTGGACCTCTTCAGCACCGGATTATGGATCGCCAACCCCCGCTTGGGTTGGATGAAGATCTTGGAGCCAGGACGGATCGGTGATACCTGGATGGTGAAGACAAGGTAGGAAGATCTTCAGGGGATTAGTGTTAGGTTTATTTAAGGGGGGTTTGGGTTAGATTAGGGGTATGTGGGTGGTGGGTTGTAATGTTGGGGGGGGGGTATTGTATGTTTTTTTTTTTACAGGCAAAAGAGCTGAACTTCTTGGGGCATGCCCCGCAAAGGGCCCTGTTCAGGGCTGGTAAGGTAAAAGAGCTTGTAACTTTTTTAATTTAGAATAGGGTAGGGAATTTATTATTTTGGGGGGCTTTGTTATTTTATTAGGGGGCTTAGAGTAGGTGTAATTAGTTTAAAATTGTTGTAATATTTTTCTTATGTTTGTAAATATTTTTTTATTTTCTGTAACTTAGTTCTTTTTTATTTTTTGTACTTTAGCTAGTTTATTTAATTGTATTTATTTGTAGCAATTGTGTTTATTTAATTTATTGATAGTGTAGTGTTAGGTTAATTGTAGGTAATTGTAGGTAGTTTATTTAATTATTTTATTGATAGGGTAGTGTTAGGTTTAATTATATCTTAGGTTAGGATTTATTTTACAGGTAAATTTGTTATTATTTTAACTAGGTAACTATTAAATAGTTCTTAACTATTTAATAGCTATTGTACCTAGTTAAAATAAATACCAAGTTGCCTGTAAAATAAATATTAATCCTAAAATAGCTATAATATAATTATAATTTATATTGTAGCTATATTAGGATTTATTTTACAGGTAAGTATTTAGCTTTAAATAGGATTAATTTATTTAATAAGAGTTAATTAATTTCGTTAGATGTAAATTATATTTAAGTTAGGGGGGTGTTAGTGTTAGGGTTAGACTTAGCTTTAGGGGTTAATACATTTATTAGAATAGCGGTGAGCTCCGATCGGAAGATTAGGGGTTAATAATTGAAGTTAGGTGTCGGCGATGTTAGGGAGGGCAGATTAGGGGGTTAATACTATTTATGATAGGGTTAGTGAGGCGGATTAGGGGCTAATAACTTTATTATAGTAGCGCTCAGGTCCGCTCGGCAGATTAGGAGTTAATAAGTGTAGGTAGGTGTCGGCGACGTTGAGGGGGGCAGATTAGGGGTTAATAAATATAATATAGGGGTCGGCGGTGTTAGGGGCAGCAGATTAGGGGTACATAGGGATAACGTAGGTGGCGGCGCTTTGCGGTCGGAAGATTAGGGGTTATTTATTTTAAGTAGCTGGCGGCGATGTTGTGGGGGGCAGATTAGGGGTTAATAAATGTAATATAGGGGTCGGCGGGGTTAGGGGCAGCAGATTAGGGGTACATAAGTATAACGTAGGTGGCGGTCGGCAGATTAGGGGTTAAAATTTTTAATCGAGTGGCGGCGATGTGGGGGGAGCTCGGTTTAGGGGTACATAGGTAGTTTATGGGTGTTAGTGTACTTTAGGGTACAGTAGTTAAGAGCTTTATAAACCGGCGTTAGCCAGAAAGCTCTTAACTCCTGCTATTTTCAGGCGGCTGGAATCTTGTCGTTAGAGCTCTAACGCTCACTGCAGAAACGACTCTAAATACCGGCGTTAGGAAGATCCCATTGAAAAGATAGGCTACGCAAATGGCGTAGGGGGATCTGCGGTATGGAAAAGTCGCGGCTGCAAAGTGAGCGTTAGACCCTTTAATCACTGACTCCAAATACCAGCGGGCGGCCAAAACCAACGTTAGGAGCCTCTAACGCTGGTTTTGACGGCTACCGCCGAACTCTAAATCTATGCCTTAGTGTCTCTATTCTCTTTATTTTTGTTTTTATTTTTATTTCCAACTTTATTGTTGTGTGCTGTTATTGTGTTTTCCCCTTAGTTAGTCAGGGTTGTGGCCTCAGTTTCCACTCCCATATTCGTAATGCTCTCATTCATTTCCCTGTATTGTTGATTTACTGAGAAATTGGGAGAGTCTATTTGTAACCAATTGAAGACATCCTCGTCTTCCTTTGGAGTTTTAATGGGTTTTCAATCCAAATATTCACATCCTAATTTTTTTCTATTTCTGTTTTATTTAAATTATAATCTCTCTAGAACTTATTCAATTTTTTTGATTCTACTATATTGTCAAATTTTTCTATTTTAGATTTATTTTCTTTGTCTAGTTCACAAAAATAGACGTCCCCTTTTAGGGGGTTCAATTTCTCTCTGATTTCCTTAATCTGCTCTCCTAGACTTCTGTGAGCAATTCGACCTCTGTGCTATCTATTATAGATTTTTTCTCCAGTCTGAGACCTTTTGGTATTATTTTGTATTTATTGTACAAAATAATACCAAAAGGTCTCAGACTGGAGAAAAAATCTGTAATAGATAGCCCAGAGGTCGAATTGCTCACAGAATGGGACACAGCATTGGAAGAATGTTCACTAAAATTTATAGACATTCTAATTAGATTTGGGAATAAAAAAGTACAGAGTCTAGGAGAGCAGATTAAGGAAATCAGAGAGAAATTGAACCCCCTAAAAGGGGACATCTATTTTTGTGAACTAGACAAAGAAAATAAATCTAAAATAGAAAAATTCGACAAAATAGTAGAATCAAAAAAATTGAATAAGTTCTATAGAGATTATAATTTAAATAAAACAGAAATAGAAAAAAATGAGGATGTGAATATTTGGAGTGAAAACCCATTAAAAACTCCAAAGAAAGACGAGGATGTCTTCAATTGGTTACAAATAGACTCTCCCAATTTCTCAGTAAATCAACAATACAGGGAAATGAATGAGAGCATTACGAATATGGGAGTGGAAACTGAGGCCACAACCCTGACTAACTAAGGGAAAAACACAATAACAGCACACAACAATAAAGTTGGAAATAAAAATAAAAACAAAAATAAAGAGAATAGAGACACTAAGAGTTTCCAAGAGAGGAATTTTCAGGGATGGGGGAGACCTTGTGATAATAGAGGATTATTATTACAAAAATGACAGGAAACCATACCAATCCCACCAACCATATTTCAATTCAAGAAATATACGAGAAAGAAATCACTACCAAAGGAACTCCTATAGTAATAGACACAATAGTGATAGAGACCACGGGTCACTTCACGGTAGATATTACTATAGGGAAAGAGATGACCAAAGACAAGGAGAATGGGAAGGAAGAAATGAACAGAGTAACTATAAATATAGGGAAAAACAGCGTACAAATATTCCCCAACATCATTTTTTAGACAGCAATCAGGGAGACAGGGAAAGACACAAAAGAGACCTTCCTCTGCCCCCCACAAACATCCCTCAATGGAGGACAAGGGGTGTGAAACGAGGAAACGAAAACCTAGGGGATGCAGAGGAGGAAATAAGAACAGGAGCAAAGAGAAAAAAGGAAGTACAGTTTATACAAACCAAGATGTAGAAACTAAAATATTCAATCTATCTGACAAAACTTTTTCTAATAAAGAAATGCAGGTTCTACGTAAGGGACTATTGTTTGCCCCGACAAAGGGACCTAACCCGTTCCAACTGTTAAGGAGCTTAACTCTTAAAAGACATTTTGAAAAAATTAAACCTAAAGAACAGCAAATATGGAAAAGCTAGGCACACAAGTCATACAAGAGAGTGATTTGGATTAGACATGTGCACAGCTAAAAAATTTGGTTCGTTTTCGGTTCGGATCGATTCAGACTTTTCGAATTTCGGTTCGGATCAAATCGAATTCGGCAAAATTTGAATGAATTCGTTTTGGATTTATTCGGATTCGAATAAATTCGTTTCGGATTTATTCGTATTCGAATAAATTCGGCTGAATTCGGTTCTATTCGGTTCCGGAATTCGGTATGTTTTAGTACACTAACACCCATTTAGTACACTAAGTCACTAACACCCATAAACTACCTATGAACCACTAAACCGAGGCCCCCCCACACCGCAAACCCTATAATAACATTATTTAACCCCTAATCTGCCGACCGGATATCGCCGCAACCTACATTATCCCTATGAAACCCTAATCTGCTGTCCCTAACATCGCCGACCCCTACATTATAGTTATTAAGCCCTAATCTGCCCCCTTCAATGTCGCCGCAATCTAACTACAAGTATTAACCCCTAATCTGCCGACCGGATATCGCCGCCACCTACATTATAGCTATTAACCCCTAATCTGCTGTCCCTAACATCGCCGACCCCTACATTATAGTTATTAACCCCTAATCTGCCCCCCCCAACGTTGCCGCAATCTAACTACAAGTATTAACCCCTAATCTGCCGACCGGATATCTCCGCCACCTACATTATAGCTATTAACCCCTAATCTGCTGTCCCTAACATCGCCGACCCCTACATTATAGTTATTAACCCCTAATCTGCCCCCACAACGTCGCCGCAATCTAACTACAAGTATTAACCCCTAATCTGCCGACCGGAAATCGCCGCCACTATAATAAATGTATTAACCCCTAAACCGCCGCACTCCCACCTCGCAAACACTATAATACATTTTATTAACCCCTAATCTGCCCTCCCTAACATCGCCGCCACCTACCTACAATTATTAACCCCTAATCTCCTGCCCCCAACGTCGCCGCTACTATAATAAGGTTATAAACCCCTAAACCTAAGTCTAACCCTAACCCTAACACCCCCTAACTTAAATATAATTTAAATAAAACAAAATAAATCCCTCCTATACATACAATTCAGCTGCCTTTAGTCTAAAAATCCTTATATAAAAGAAGACAAAGAAGACAAAAAGATAAAGAATGAAAAATAAATCAAAGAGATAAAAAAAGATATCCACCAAGGGTTAAAATAAAATAATCTCAATGTAACCTAAACCAAGTCAGATTTGTCCCTTCCCTAATAATCAAAAAAGAAAGTTTTGCCTTAAGTCTAATTTACAAATGTTTTTATAATGTCGATTTATTAGTTATTACCCCTTTTTAGTGTAGCCATCTTATAGCTGGTTAGGTAGGTAATACATACCAGCCTCCCCTTATAGTATTAAATATTTAGAGTTATTTTCTCTCTCTATTTTATATATAATTATTCTAGAGAGGATTACTATACTGATGCTCATTCATCCATCCACTAAATTGAGTGAAACATACTCACTAGTTGTATACTATTTAGGGGCCACATTAAAACAGTGAAGAGTATATACTCCTTCCTTGTAGATTTAAAATGTGGTTCAGACATATATATATATATATTTATATATATTTTTGTATATGGGGTTATAGAATGTTATTAATAATTTTAACTAATGGATATTTTATACATACAGCTGTGGACCCATTGAGGGCCACTAATTGCTTTGCTTAGTCTAGTTAAAGTATAATTCTAGTTTATGGGGACTTATTCAATCTGATGTGTGCAAAAATTGCTCTGTTGTTTCATCATAACATAATTTTGCCTTTAGATGTACAAACATAGAGATTATAATTTACTTTTAGCATTTAGCCAGCAAACTCAAAATGTTCCCATTCTTTATGATCCTTTCTAGCATTGTAATGGCTAAAATGTATATATATATATATATATATATATATATATGTTTGAAATTAGTGATGTCCCGAACTGTTCACCCGCGAACGGTTCACAGCGAACATAGGTTGTTCGCGTTTCGCGTTTGTGGGCGAACACATGGCGATTTTCGATCCGCCCCTATGTGTCATCATTGTGGAAACTTTGACCCTTTATGTCACAGCCGCCTGACACATTAGAGCCAATCAACATCAGACACTCCCTCACAGACACTCCCAGCTACTCGGAATCCGCCATTTTAGACTCATAACGACCTTGCTTTTTTAATGAGAGGATGTGTTGTGTTTTTGCTCCTGACATTAATAGGAAAAACATAGCTAGGCTAGTGTATTTACAGTCCAGAAGGACTCCACTCATCTCTGCTGCAAGCACAGCACCCCAAAAAGCCCTTTTTAGGGCTATATTTCGTGCCTTTTTTTTTTTTTTTCTTTTTTTTTTTATTAGCATTTGCCTGGCTTTCAGCTGTGTGTTTAAGGCTCACAGCATATGCTGTGACTACTGCCACCACTGATATCTCCCTAACAACATTAGTTTAAATTTAACTAACCCAAAAATATAATTATTTTTCTAGTGTAATTTTTTTTCATTTTCTATCAGGCCAGTGTCACACAGCATATACTCTGGTTCATTGCTCTGTGCCAGCCAGCAGCCAGCAGTGTTAATATCCGTTTATAACATTATTTTTAATTTAAAAAAAAAACACAAAAAAATATTTTTCTAGTGTAATCTAATTACATTTACTATCATGCCTGTGTCTGTCAGGCTCACTCAGCATTAATATACCTCTTTTTTTTTCAGTCTTTTGGTTAATTGGTCTGTGCCAGGCAGCCACCCAGCACTCATATCTATTTTTCTTTCACCTTAATTTTAATATAAAAAAAAAAAAAGTTTAAATTTGTTTGCTAGTGTAATCTAATATAATTTTCTATCCGGCCTGTGTGTTTTGCTGACATAGAGAGCCTACTGTGTTTACTTGCTGCCCTCCCTAGTCTATGAGCCACGACTCATATGTGTTTAACCTTTTTTTAATTCCCCCCCAAAAAAAATAATTTCAATCATTTTTCTAGTGTAATCTAATAGTATTTTCTATCAGGCGTGTGTGTATCCGACATACAGAGCCTACTGTTTTTAATAGCTGCCCTTCCAAGGCTATCAGCCACGACTCATATGTATGTGCTTAACCTTTTTCTTAAAATTTCCAAAAAAAAGTCTTTAAATCATTATGCTAGTGTAATCTAATTGTATTTTCTATCAGGCCTGTGTCTAACTGTCTATCTGACTTACACAGCATACTGTTGTTATAATTGCTGCCCTACGTAGCAGCCAGGCAGTGCGACCACTAGTAGAGTTATATGTGCATTGCACGTCTTAACATAATTTTAATATTAAAATCTAAAATTTTTAAATATTTTGCTAGTGTAATGTAACTTAATTTTCTATCAGTCCTGTGTTTTTGTCACTTACACAGCATACTGTGTTAAATTGCTGCCCTACCTACCATCCACGACTCATATCTGCCAGCCTGTCTGCCAGGCCCAAGTAGCCAATTAGTGGCACCAATCACAATTCTTGTAACAGTAATAAAAAAAAAAAAAACATAATTTTTTGGACTGCAAATATTCAGTCTCCTAGGGCCATTGAATTTCATTTACCTCCTGCCTGCCACTGCCAGCCTTTTGTGCCAGGCCGTCTAGCCAACTATTTACACCAATCATAATTGTTGTCACAGTCAGACAGTATAGTTATTAATTTAAATAAAAAAATTTTTTAGTGCTGATCTTAATCCTCAGTTTGCTCGTGCCTTTGAATTGCACTTTTCTACAGCCTTCCAAGCCTGTGTAAAAATATTTACACCAATCATATTTGTTGTGACAGTATTCTAATAATTAAAAATTAAAATTTTTGGTAATAGTTGCTGTGATTTGAATCCTCAGTTTGCTGGTGCCATTGAATAGCACTTTCCTCCTGCCTTGCAGCCTGCTGTGAGCCAGGCCCACCTAGCCAATTGTTGTCAGCAATCAAATTTCTGTTAACAGTATTGCAAAAATTGTCAATCATCACTGTTTAGACTGTCAGTAATCAGTCTCCTAGTGTCCTTGAATTGCATCTCCCTCCTGCCTGCCATCCTTTTGTGCCAGGCCGTCTTGCCAAAATACAGCCAATGAAGGGCCTTAGGAAGACTGGGCCAAGGTTGGATTGTAGTATTTGGTTAGGCTAATCATGATGGCCATGTAGACCACCACCACCGAGAGTCCTGGAAGTAACAGGGATGATGAGATGAAAGAGCTAAGAATATTAGAACTTGAAACAGCAGAGTTAGCCATGGGTGTGCAAAACCGCTTGGCTTTTTTTTGGCTTTGGGTGCGGCTATTCATGCAGGCCATATAGAGCTGACAACATTCGGTGTCGTATCATCTATTAAACTAATAAGAACAGTACTACCAAAATACAGCCAATGAAGGGCCTTATGAAGACTGAGCCAAGGTTGGATTGTAGTATTTGGTTAGGCTAATCATGATGGCCATGTAGACCACCATGTAGTAATAAGAACAGTACTACCAAAATACAACCAATGAAGGGCCTTAGGAAGACTGAGCCAAGGTTGGATTGTAGTATTTGGTTAGGCTAATCATGATGGCCATGTAGACCACCAACACCGAGAGTCCTGGAAGTAACAGGGATGATGAGATGAAAGTGCTAAGAATAGTACTACTTGAAACAACAGAGTTAGCCATGGGTGTTAATCCAAGACCGCTTGGATTTATTTTTGTATTGGGTGCAGCTAATCATGCAGGCCATATAGAGCTGACAACATTCGGTGTTGTATCAGCTATAAAAATAATAAGAACTGTACTATCAAAATACAGACAATGAAGGGCCTATGAAGACTGAGCAAAGGTTGGATTGTAGTATTTTGTTCGGCTAATCATGATGGCCATGTAGACCGCCCGTAACAGGGATGAAAGTGCTAAGAATAGTACTAATTGAAACAACAGAGTTAGCCATGGGTGTTAGTCTAAGACCACTCGGCTTTTTTTTGGGTTTGGGTGCAGCTAATCATGAAGGCCAGATAGACCTGCCACCATTTGGTGTTGTAACAGGTATGAAAATGCAAAGAACAGTACTACTTAACACAACCTACTTACCATGGGTCCCAGAGCATATGTTTGGTTGTTATATTTTGTAAGGGTAATCATGCAGGCCATATAGACCTCCACCGATAGGGTGAGTATGAGTAACAGCTATTAAAATGCGAAGGACATTACTAATTAACACAACATAGTTACCATGGGTCGCAGACCAAGAGCAGATGTCTTATTATTATATTTTGTATGGGTAATCATCCAGGCCGTATAGACCTCACCAAATAGGGGGAGTTACAGAGATTAAAGTGCTAAGAATGGTAGTACTTAAAACACAACCTCGTTAAAATAGGTAGCAGACCACATGTCTTATTATTATAATTTTTCAGGGTAATCTGGCAGGCCATATAGAACTCCCCCGATAGGGGGGGGGGAACAGGGATTAAAGTGCTAAGAAAAGTACTAATTGACACAAGCTAGTTGGGTCCAAGAACGCATGTTTGATTATTAGAATTTATTAGGGTAATTATATATCTAACAAATCTATCTATTTCTCTTCTATCGATTCTATCTAACTATCAATCTATGTATATCTATCTATCCTATCTATCACTATCAATCTATCTTCTGTCCGGGATGTTTTGAGACAGCCACTTTGGGAATGTTAGTTGATTTAGACACATTATGGCTTAAAAGCAGACTCTGCATCAACTATGTAATTTTCCATGGGAGTTTTGCCAGGGATCCCCTCCAGCATGCAACAGTCCAGGTGTTAGTACCCTTGAAACAACTTTTCCATCACTATTGTGGCCAGAAAGAGTCCTTGTAGGTTTTAAAGTTTGCCTGCCTATTGAATTCAATGGCGGTTCGCGCGGTTCGCGCGTTCGCGAACAATACCAGAAGTTCGAGTCCGCGGTTCGCGAACCGAAAATTTCAGGTTCGTGACATCACTATTTGAAATATTATGTATAAACAAGTATTATATACATAGACTATTGTTTATTAGCAATCTGTTCTATCGGTCTTCTGCCGACCAGGATCTATATGATTAACCAGTGAGTGACCATCTAACCACTTATCTAAGTAAACGTTTGACATCCTAAGAGTTAATGATCTCACCCATCATGATTGGCCACTCACATCCTTATAGGGATCCTGACCAGCAGAGACCGATATCTCTGATGAAGCGCATGTGCCCATGTGCGAAACGCGTAAGATAGGAGCTCACCTTACATTTTGAAGCCTGCTCCGTAATAAACTTGATTACTGACTTCAGGACTCAGCCTCCTTTTTCCTCATTTCATTATCCCTATGAACCCCTAATCTGCTGTCCCTAACATCGCCGACCCCTACATTATAGTTATTAACCCCTAATCTGCCCCCCCCCAATGTCGCCGCAATCTAACTACAAGTATTAACCCCTAATCTGCCGACCGGATATCGCCGCCACCTACATTATAGCTATTAACCCCTAATCTGCTGTCCCTAACATCGCCGACCCCTACATTATAGTTATTAACCCCTAATCTGCCCCCACAACGTTGCCGCAATCTAACTACAAGTATTAACCCCTAATCTGCCGACCGGAAATCGCCGCCACTATAATAAATGTATTAACCCCTAAACCGCCGCACTCCCACCTCGCAAACACTATAATACATTTTATTAACCCCTAATCTGCCCTCCCTAACATCGCCGCCATCTACCTACATTTATTAACCCCTAATCTCCCACCCCCAACGTCGCCGCTACTATAATAAGGTTATTAACCTCTAAACCTAAGTCTAACCCTAACCCTAACACCCCCTAACTTAAATATAATTTAAATAAAACTAAATAAATTTACTATAGTTAAATAAATTAATCCTATTTAAAACTAAATACTTACCTGTAAAATATACCCTAATATAGCTGCAATTTAACTAATAGTTACATTGTAGCTATTTTAGGATTTATATTTATTTTGCAGGCAAGTTTGTATTTATTTTAACTAGGTACAATAGTTATTAAATAGTTAATAACTATTTAATAACTACCTAGCTAAAATAAATACAAATTTACCTGTAAAATAAACCCTAATATAGCTGCAATATAACTAATAGTTACATTGTAGCTATTTTAGGATTTATATTTATTTTACAGGCAACTTTGTATTTATTTTAACTAGGTAAAATAGCTATTAAATAGATATTGACTATTTAATAGCTACCTAGTTAAAATAATTACAAAATTACCTGTAAAATAAATCCTAACCTAAGTTACAATTAAACCTAACACTACACTATCATTAAATAAATTAACTACAAGTACCTACAATTAAATACAATTAAATAAACTAAAGTACAAAAAAAAAACCACTAAATTACAAAAAATAAAAAAAATTACAAGAATTTTAAACTAATTACACCTAATCTAAGCCCCCTAATAAAATAACAAAGCCCCCCAAAATAAAAAAATGCCCTACCCTATATTAAATTACAAAAGTTAACAGCTCTATTAGCTTACCAGCCCTTAAAAGGGCCTTTTGCGGGGGCATGCCCCAAAGAAAACAGCTCTTTTGCCTGTAAAAGAAAAACCACAATAACCCCCCCCCACATTACAACCCACCACCCACATACCCCTACTCTAACCAAAAACCCCCTTAAATAAACCTCACACTACCCCCCTGAAGATCTCCCTACCTTGAGTCGTGTTCACCCAGCCGGGCCGGAGTCTTCATCCGATGGGGCAGAAGAGGACATC
Organism: Bombina bombina; assembly: GCF_027579735.1. Taxonomy (NCBI): domain Eukaryota; kingdom Metazoa; phylum Chordata; class Amphibia; order Anura; family Bombinatoridae; genus Bombina; species Bombina bombina. The sequence goes on along the minus strand of NC_069501.1, from coordinate 1,175,299,784 downwards.
CAGACCGGCAGAAGTCAGACTCTTCATCCAAGCGGGGCAAGAAGAAGTCTTGATCCAGATGGCATCTTCTATGTTCATCCATCCGGAGCGGAGCGGCAGCATCCTGAAGACATCCGACGCGGAGCATGCTCTTCTTTCTTGATCCGACGACTAAATGACTGTACCTTTAAGTGACATGATCCAATATGGCATTCCTTGAATTCCGATTGGCTGATAGGATTCTATCAGCCAATCGGAATTAAGGTAGGAAAAATCTGATTAGCTGATTCAATCAGCCAATCAGATTCAAGTTCAATCCGATTGGCTGATCCAATCAGACAATCAGATTGACCTCGCATTCTATTGGCTGTTCCGATCAGCCAATAGAATGCGAGGTCAATCTGATTGGCTGATTGGATCAGCCAATCGGATTGAACTTGAATCTGATTGGCTGATTGAATCAGCCAATCAGATTTTTCCTACCTTAATTCCGATTGGCTGATAGAATCCTATCAGCCAATCAGAATTCAAGGGACGCAATCTTGGATGACGTCACTTAAAGGTACAGTCATTTAGTCGTCGGATCAAGAAAGAAGAGGATGCTCTGCGTTGGATGTCTTCAGGATGCTGCCGCTCCGGATGGATGAACATAGAAGATGCCGCCTGGATCAAGACTTCTGATGGATGGAAGACCTCTTATTGCCCCGCTTGGATGAAAAGTCTGACATCTGCCGGTCTGGATGTCCTCTTCTGCCCCATCGGATGAAGACTTCGGCCTGGCTGGGTGAACACGACTCAAGGTAGGGAGATCTTCAGGGGGGTAGTGTTAGGTTTATTTAAGGGGGGTTTGGGTTAGAGTAGGGGTATGTGGGTGGTGGGTTGTAATGTGGGGGGGTATTGTGTTTTTTTTTTACAGGCAAAAGAGCTGTTTTCTTTGGGGCATGCCCCCGTAAAAGGCCCTTTTAAGGGCTGGTAAGGTAATAGAGCTGTTAACTTTTGTAATTTAGTATAGGGTAGGGCATTTTTTTATTTTGGGGGGCTTTGTTATTTTATTAGGGGGCTTAGATTAGGTGTAATTAGTTTAAAATTCTTGTAATTTTTTTTTCTTTTTTTGTAATTTAGTGGGGGGTTTTTGTACTTTAGTTTAGTTTATTTAATTGTATTTAATTGTAGGTACTTGTAGTTAATTTATTTAATTTATTTAATGATAGTGTAGTGTTAGGTTTAATTGTAACTTAGGTTAGGATTTATTTTACAGGTAATTTTGTAATTATTTTAACTAGGTAGCTATTAAACAGTAAATATCTATTTAATAGCTATTTTACCTAGTTAAAATAAATACAAAGTTGCCTGTAAAATAAATATAAATCCTAAAATAGCTACAATGTAACTATTAGTTATATTGTAGCTATATTAGGGTTTATTTTACAGGTAAGTATTTAGTTTTAAATAGGATTCATTTATTTAATTAATTTAATGATAGTGTAGTGTTAGGTGTAATTGTAACTTAGGTTAGGATTTATTTTACAGGTAAATTTGTATTTATTTTAGCTAGGTAGTTATTAAATAGTTATTAACTATTTAATAACTATTGTACCTAGTTAAAATAAATACAAAGTTGCCTGTAAAATAAATATAAATCTTAAAATAGCTACAATGTAACTATTAGTTATATTGTAGCTATATTAATAGCTAGTAGGGGGCTTAGATTAGGTGTAATTAGTTTAAAATTATTGTAATATTTTATTATTTTTGGTAATTTAGTGTTTGTTTGTTTTTTGGTACTTTTCTGATGGATGGAAGACCTCTTCTTGCCACGCTTGGATGAAGACTTCTGCCGGTCTGGATGTCTTCTTCTGCCCCATCGGATGAAGACTTCGGCCCGGCTGGGTGAACACGACTCAAGGTAGGGAGATCTTCAGGGGGGTAGTGTTAGGTTTATTTAAGGGGGGTTTGGGTTAGAGCAGGGGTATGTGGGTGGTGGGTTGTAATGTGGGGGGGGGGTTATTGTGTTTTTTTTTACAGGCAAAAGAGCTGTTTTCTTTGGGGCATGCCCCGCAAAAGGCCCTTTTAAGAGCTGGTAAGGTAATAGAGCATTTAACTTTTGTAATTTAGTATAGGGTAGGGCATTTTTTTATTTTGGGGGGCTTTGTTATTTTATTAGGGGGGTTAGATTAGGTGTAATTAGTTTAAAATTCTTGTAATATTTTTTATTTTTTGTAATTTAGTGGGGGTTTTTTGTACTTTAGTTTAGTTTATTTAATTGTATTTAATTGTAGGTACTTGTAGTTAATTTATTTAATGATAGTGTAGTGTTAGGTTTAATTGTAATTTAGGTTAGGATTTATTTTACAGGTAATTTTGTAATTATTTTAACTAGGTAGCTATTAAATAGTCAATAACTATTTAATAGCTATTGTACCTAGTTAAAATAAATACAAAGTTGCCTGTAAAATAAATATAAATCCTAAAATAGCTACAATGTAACTATTAGTTATATTGCAGCTATATTAGGGTTTATTTTACAGGTAAGTATTTAGTTTTAAATAGGATTCATTTATTTAATTAATTTATTGATAGTGTAGTGTTAGGTGTAATTGAAACTTAGGTTAGGATTTATTTTACAGGTAAATTTGTATTTATTTTAACTAGGTAGTTATTAAATAGTTATTAACTATTTAATAACTATTGTACTTAGTTAAAATAAATACAAAGTTGCCTGTAAAATAAATATAAATCCTAAAATAGCTACAATGTAACTATTAGTTATATTGTAGCTATATTAATAGCTAGTAGGGGGCTTAGATTAGGTGTAATTAGTTTAAAATTCTTGTAATATTTTATTATTTTTGGTAATTTAGTGTTTTTTTGTATTTTGGTACTTTTCTGATGGATGGAAGACCTCTTCTCGCCCCGCTTGGATGAAGACTTCTGCCGGTCTGGATGTCCTCTTCTGCCCCATCGGATGAAGACTTCGGCCCGGCTGGGTGAACACGACTCAAGGTAGGGAGATCTTCAGGGGGGTAGTGTTAGGTTTATTTAAGGGGGGTTTGGGTTAGAGTAGGGGTATGTGGGTGGTGGGTTTTAATGTTGGGGGGTGGTGTGTTTTTTTACTGGAAAAAGAGCTGTTTTCTTTGGGGCATGCCCGGCAAAAGGCCCTTTTAAGGGCTGGTAAGGTAATAGAGCTGTTAACTTTTGTAATTTAGTATAGGGTAGGGCATTTTTTTATTTTGGGGGGCTTTGTTATTTTATTAGGGGGCTTAGATTAGCTGTAATTAGTTTAAAATTGCCGGTCTGGATGTCCTCTTCTGCCCCATCGGATGAAGACTTCGGCCCGGCTGGGTGAACACGACTCAAGGTAAGGAGATCTTCAGGGGGGTAGTGTTAGGTTTATTTAAGGGCAGTTTGGGTTAGAGTAGGGGTATGTGGGTGGTGGGTTGTAATGTGGGGGGGGGTATTGTGTTTTTTTTTACAGGCAAAAGAGCTGTTTTCTTTGGGGCATGCCCCGCAAAAGGCCCTTTTAAGGGCTGGTAAGGTAATAGAGCTGTTAACTTTTGTAATTTAGTATAGGGTAGGGCATTTTTTTATTTTGGGGGGCTTTGTTATTTTATTAGGGGGCTTAGATTAGGTGTAATTAGTTTAAAATTCTTGTAATATTTATTATTTTTTTTAATTTAGTGGGGGTTTTTTTGTACTTTAGTTTAGTTTATTTAATTGTAGATAATTGTAGGTACTTGTAGTTAATTTATTTAATGATAGTGTAGTGTTAGGTTTAATTGTAACTTAGGTTAGGATTTATTTTACAGGTAATTTTGTAATTATTTTAACTAGGTAGCTATTAAATAGTCAATAACTATTTAATAGCTATTGTACCTAGTTAAAATAAATGCAAAGTTGCCTGCAAAATAAATATAAATCCTAAAATAGCTACAATGTAACTATTAGTTATATTGCAGCTATATTAGGGTTTATTTAGTTTTAAATATGATTCATTTATTTAACTATAGTAAATTTATTTCGTTTTATTTAAATTATATTTAAGTTAGGGGGTGTTAGGGTTAGGGTTAGACTTAGGTTTAGGGGTTAATAACCTTATTATAGTAGCGGCGACGTTGGGGGCGGGAGATTAGGGGTTAATAATTGTAGGTAGGTGGCGGCGATGTTAGGGAGGGCCGATTAGGGGTTAATAAAATGTATTATAGTGTTTGCGAGGCGGGAGTGTGGCGGTTTAGGGGTTAATACATTTATTATAGTGGCGGTGATTTCCGGTCAGCAGATTAGGGGTTAATACTTGTAGTTAGATTGCGGCGACGTTGGGGGGAGCAGATTAGGGGTTAATAACTATAATGTAGGGGTCGGCGATGTTAGGGACAGCAGATTAGGGGTTAATAGCTATAATGTAGGTGGCGGCGATATCCGGTCGGCAGATTAGGGGTTAATACTTGTAGTTAGATTGCGGCGATGTTGGGGGGGCAGATTAGGGGTTAAAAACTATAATGTAGGGGTCGGTGATGTTAGGGACAGCAGATTAGGAGTTAATAGCTATAATGTAGGTGGCGGCGATATCTGGTCGGCAGATTAGGGGTTAATAAGATAATGCAGGTGTCAGCGATAGCGGGGGCGGCAGATTAGGGGTTAATAAGTGTTAGATTAGGGGTGTTTAGAGACTCGGGTTACATGTTAGGGTGTTAGGTGCAGACTTGGTGTTTCCCCATAGGAAACAATGGGGCTGCGGTGTTAGGTTTTTTTTCAGCCGAAACTCCCCATTGTTTCCTAAGGGGAAATGCCGAATTTTACCGAGCTAATTCGGATTTATTCGGAGATATGGCAGCTATTTCGGATTCATTCGGTAGATTCGGAAGTATTTTAATTCGGAAATTTGAATCGATCCGAATCTCCGCATTTACTGAATTTTCCGAATAAATCCGAAACGAACCGCACATGTCTAATTTGTATACTCTAAACACTCTAGAAGAGTGAAAAAATGGATACTCCAAATACTGTTGGAGAGTCCCAACAACTGGGATCTGAGATAACCCTAACAAAAAAGCATACGGATCTAAAACCTTTTTTCCCATACATTCGAAAGGTAACTATATACCAGTTTTTGCGAAAATGGTACAGGAAGATTTCGAGAACCTTTGCAAAAACTATAAAATAAAAAAGAATAACTTGGATAAAAAGCATAAGGAATTCTTAAAAAGTTTGGAAAAAGACAAGAACATTGTAATTCGTGAAGCAGACAAAGGGGGAGGTATGGTAATTCAAAACAGAGATGAATACCTAAAGGAAGCTTTCCGCATGCTATACGATGTGAATACATATAAAAAACTTGTAGGAAATCCAACAAAAATTTTCTCAACAGAATACAAACACCTTTTAGATGATGCCAAACATCAAGGCATCTTAAATGAAGAAGAATTCAAATATCTAAGTAATGACACACCAACTACGGCAATTTTTTACCACCTGCCCAAAGTGCATAAGAATCTCGAAAACCCGATACCATGGAAAAATTCAAAAACATTGGATGGAAAGAGGGATACGTCTGGGTCACACTAGACGTCAGCGCCCTGTACACCAATATACCCCATGAGAAGGGGATCCAGGCTCTTGATTATTGGCTAAAGAGAAAAACATCACTATCTGGGTCCCATCAGAAATTTATACTGAACTCAGCCAAATTCATTCTAGAAAGAAACTTTTTTCTATTTGAAGACATCTATTTCCTACAAACAAATGGCACGGCAATGGGGCCAAAATTTGCCCCCAGCTATGCCAATTTGTATATGGGAGCCCGGGAGGAGGAAGTAATTTGGCATAACAACATATTCCTTTCCAATATAGTTATTTGGAAAAAGGTATATAGATGATATAGTCTTTATCTGGAAAGGGACAGATGCCAATTTAGATGACTTCATTAAACATCTCAACCAAAATGAGTACAATCTTGCCTTCACTGGTAAAAGAAGCAGTATTGAGATAGAATTTCTGGATATAATATTCTTCCATGAAAATCTATCCATTCAGCCTAAACTTTACAAGAAGGACACAGATATCAATGGCTATCTGTGTGCCCAAAGTGGCCACAATAAGAAATGGATTGACAATATCCCAATGGGTCAATACCAAAGACTCAAGAGAAACTGCTCGAGAAATGAAGACTTTAATGGGGAAGTTAAAAATCTGACGGATAGATTTCTAGCAAGAGGGTACAACAGGTATAAATTGAAAAATACTTTAGAGAAAGTGAAAAAAATGAATAGAAATGACCTTCTAAAAACAGGTAATCATAGCAAAAAAACTGAGATACTCAATGGAAAATATAATAGGGTTAACTTCATATCCACTTTCAATGAGGGCTCTGTAGAAATAAGAAATATAATCAAAAAACACTGGGGAATTTTGAGAAAGGACGATATACTAAAAGAAGTCATAGAGACTGGACCTAGAGTGTTCTACAGAAAAAAAGCTAAACTTAAAAAACCAATTAGCACCTAGTCAATTGAAAAGAAACACAGATACAAGTAAGACTTGGCTAAACAAATCCACTACTGGTTTTTATAAATGTAATAGACGAAACTGTCTAGCATGTGAACATCATTACATGAAAAATAAACCTACGAGAAAAATAATATCCACAACTACCAATAAAGAATTTGAGATCAAAACCTTATGCAACTGTAAAACAGAGAATGTGGTCTAACTTTTGGAATGTGGGTGCAGCCCACAATATGTGGGCCGAACGACCAGACCTTATAAGAAAATATTGTCAGAACATTTGAATAACATAACAGAAGGAGTAACATCCCACAATCTCTCGGCACACTATTTGAAAAAAAACATAATCAAGACCCCAGTTGCCTCAGGGGGACAGTTATTGAATTTGTTCCAGAAAGAAAGAGAGGCGGAAATAGAGAATTGGAACTCCGCAAGAAAGAAACTTTCTGGATCTATACCCTCAAAACCCTAACACCACAGGGACTCAATAAAGATATCGATTTGGCTGCTTTTCTAGTCTAGTTGATAACCCTAATTTCTCTCTGACCTCCTATATTGAAACTCATACACTAGACTCTAGAAACCCCCCCCCACCCCATAGGGGATCTTTTTATTTACAAATAGTTCCATCAAAACAGTATATATGGCATCTAGAATATTTTATCACGATTGATTTAGTTAACTGTTTTAATAGTGTACTAAACAATATTTTTTAAATATATTTACAATAACATTAGTTCACGGTTTTTAAATGTTATATATTAAACCATCCACTCCCCATACTATTGTTAGGGAGCTATTTTTTACATACATTTATTTATTTTATTTTTTTATTTATATTTAAAACTTTTTATTAGTATTTATTATGATACACTGCCATGTACATATCTATAGTATGGATAAATATGTATCTTTTTAAATAGTTTTTTTATTTATTTTTAAACAGTAATGTTAATGATGCCCCAACAAGCCATTAATTTAAATCATAGAATAGTTAGCATTTCTATTAAGTGTATATTATAAATTATTTATTTATTTTTAATTACTAACTAAATATAACATAAATATATTTTATTTAACAGAAATGTACATATTCTGTAGGGGTTCTGTCACAATATAAATATCCCGTGATAGGTTCCCCTTTTAAAAGCAATTTATAATATAAGGGGATAAAAACCATAAATCCAGGTGACAGCTGGTAGTGGAGCACTAAGGTCTATAAAAGCCTTATAAATAACTAAATAAATAAAATCCAGCAGTTTTTTGGGTAACAATCTATGTATAAATATCTTCTCATAGGCCCACAGCAAAATTAAATACAGTGCTATTATGTACAACTCTGCATAGAAGCAGAGTTGTTGTTATTACTAACACTGTATTTTCAATTGGGCATCTGTAGTGTTGAAATATCTAGAAAGATATAACATAATAGAAGTTAAGAAATACACTACTCATATCTTTCGTATAAAAATTAGTTTTTATTAATCTTTTCAAAAATAATTTTATTGACATGCAACAAGATCTGTTTCCGTCGCTATGCAGCTTTAACTTTATTTAAGCTCCAGAAATTACAGATAATATAAAGTAATAATTGCTAGCAATACACATTCTCAAAAATAAACATACATGCATTGAATAGTGAGTATACTTAAGATATCTGTTATGTTACGATACACTATAGATCTCTTTACAAACACTCAATATATACTTAAGTAAGCTTTACTATATACGATACTACGGTGACCATAATATCTAGATGGGGGTGTGTAGCTGAAATCCGGGAAGTCCACTAGACCAATGGAATCAATGAAACACCTTGTGGTATAGACCATGTGACCGTAACAACGTCATCACACACCCACAACAACTAACCAATGATACAGTGAAGGGGGCATGCCGCCGCCCCGGGAAAAAACTTTTTAAACTGACCAAAACCGGCAAATGTTGATAGCCTCTGAGGAAGAAGGGTGCAGGATAAGACCCCTTTGAAACGCGTTAGGATGCTATCACTTCATTTGCAGAAGTGCTCTCCTTACTGAAAAGGACATTTTTTAATCTTCCATAAGCTGTATAAGCTGTATTAGACATACCTTATGTGGATATATGTTTTGAATTACCTCATATTGTATTGAGGTATTTTATTGTAAGCACATTATCAAGAATAATAAAGTATAGTGTCAATTTTACAAACAGGATTGTCTTATTATTTCTTTCTCTTTCTGTGCTTCTATATGATATATGCTTGGAAAACGCCTGTCTGGAGGAGCAGCAGAGATTTTTAAAGACACAGATACACGATCCTGAATCTAATCTCTAAGACCTAGATTTGGAGTTTGGGGTTAGCCGTGAAAACCAGCGTTAGAGGCTCCTAACGCTGGTTTTAGGCTACCGCCGGTATTTGGAGTCACTCAAAATATGGTCTAACGCTCACTTTTCAGCCGCGACTTTTCCATACCGCAAATCCCCTTACGTCAACTGCGTATCCTATCTTTTCAATGGGATTTTTCTAACTCCGGTATTTAGAGTCGTTTCTGAAGTGAGCGTTAGACATCTAACGACAAAACTCCAGCCGCAGGAAAAAAGTCAGTAGTTAAGAGCTTTCTAGGCTAACGCCGGTTCATAAAGCTCTTAACTACTGTACTCTAAAGTACACTAACACCCATAAACTACCTATGTACCCCTAAACCGAGGTCCCCCCACATCGCCGACACTCGAATACATTTTTAACCCCTAATCTGCCGACCGCCACCTATGTTATCCTTATGTACCCCTAATCTGCTCCCCCTAACACCGCCGACCCCTGTATTATATTTATTAACCCCTAATCTGCCGAGCGGACCTGAGCGCTACTATAATAAAGTTATTAACCCCTAATCCGCCTCACTAACCCTATAATAAATAGTATTAACCCCTAATCTGCCCTCCCTAACATCGCCGACACCTAACTTCAATTATTAACCCCTAATCTGCCGACTGGAGCTCACCGCTACTCTAATAAATGTATTAACCCCTAAAGCTAAGTCTAACCCTAACACTAACACCCCCCTAAGTTAAATATAATTTACATCTAACGAAATTAATTAACTCTTATTAAATAAATTATTCCTATTTTAAGATAAATACTTACCTGTAAAATAAATCCTAATATTGCTACAATATAAATTATAATTATATTATAGCTATTTTAGGATTTATATTTATTTTACAGGTAACTTTGTATTTATTTTAACCAGGTACAATAGCTATTAAATAGTTAAGAACTATTTAATAGCTAAAATAGTTAAAATAATTACAAAATTACCTGTAAAATAAATCCTAACCTAAGTTACAATTAAACCTAACACTACACTATCAATAAATTAATTAAATAAACTACCTACAATTACCTACAATTAACCTAACACTACACTATCAATAAATTAATTAAATAAAATTCCTACAAATAAATACAATTAAATAAACTAGCTAAATTACAAAAAATAAAAAAGAACTAAGTTACAAAAAATAAAAAAATATTTACAAACATAAGAAAAATATTACAACAATTTTAAACTAATTACACCTACTCTAAGCCCCCTAATAAAATAACAAAGCCCCCCAAAATAAAAAAATGCCCTACCCTATTCTAAATTACTAAAGTTCAAAGCTCTTTAACCTTACCAGCCCTGAACAGGGCCCTTTGCGGGGCATGCCCCAAGAAGTTCAGCTCTTTTGCCTGTAAAAAAAAAACATACAATACCCCCCCAACATTACAACCCACCACCCACATACCCCTAATCTAACCCAAACCCCCCTTAAATAAACCTAACACTAAGCCCCTGAAGATCTTCCTACCTTATCTTCACCCTGCCAGGTTCACCGATCCGTCCTGAAGAGCTCCTCTGATGTCCTGATCCAAGCCCAAGCGGGGGGCTGAAGAGGTCCATGATCCGGCTGAAGTCTTCATCCAAGCGGGAGCTGAAGAGGTCCATGATCCGGATGAAGTCTTCATCCAAGCGGGAGCTGAAGAGGTCCATGATCCGGATGAAGTCTTCTATCAACTGCATCTTCAATCTTCTTTCTTCCGGATCCATCTTGCAGACCTCCGACGCGGAACATCCTCTTCTCCCGACGCCTACTAGCCGAATGACGGTTCCTTTAAGGGACGTCATCCAAGATGGCGTCCCTCGAATTCCGATTGGCTGATAGGATTCTATCAGCCAATCGGAATTAAGGTAGGAATATTCTGATTGGCTGATGGAATCAGCCAATCAGAATCAAGTTCAATCCGATTGGCTGATCCAATCAGCCAATCAGATTGAGCTTGCATTTTATTGGCTGATCGGAACAGTAGGTGTAATTAGTTTAAAATTGTTGTAATATTTTTCTTATGTTTGTAAATATTTTTTTATTTTTTGTAACTTAGTTCTTTTTTATTTTTTGTACTTTAGCTAGTTTATTTAATTGTATTTATTTGTAGGAATTGTATTTAATTAATTTATTGATAGTGTAGTGTTAGGTTAATTGTAGGTAATTGTAGGTAGTTTATTTAATTAATTTATTGATAGTGTAGTGTTAGGTTTAATTGTAACTTAGGTTAGTATTTATTTTACAGGTAATTTTGTAATTATTTTAACTATTTTAGCTATTAAATAGTTCTTAACTATTTAATAGCTATTGTACCTGGTTAAAATAAATACAAAGTTACCTGTAAAATAAATATAAATCCTAAAATAGCTATAATATAATTATAATTTATATTGTAGCTATATTAGGATTTATTTTACAGGTAAGTATTTATCTTTAAATAGGAATAATTTATTTAATAAGAGTTAATTAATTTCGTTAGATGTAAATTATATTTAACTTAGGGGGGTGTTAGTGTTAGGGTTAGACTTAGCTTTAGGGGTTAATACATTTATTAGAATAGCGGTGAGCTCCAGTCGGCAGATTAGGGGTTAATAATTGAAGTTAGGTGTCGGCGATGTTAGGGAGGGCAGATTAGGGGTTAATACTATTTATTATAGGGTTAGTGAGGCGGATTAGGGGTTAATGACTTTATTATAGTAGCGCTCAGGTCCGCTCGACAGATTAGGGGTTAATAAGTGTAGGCAGGTGGAGGCGACGTTGTGGGGGGGCAGATTAGGGGTTAATAAATATAATGTAGGGGTCGGCGATGTTAGGGAAGCAGATTAGGGGTACATAGGGATAATGTAAGTAGCGGCGGTTTACGGAGCGGCAGATTAGGGGTTAATAATAATATGCAGGGGTCAGCGATAGCGGGGGCGGCAGATTAGGGGTTAATAAGTGTAAGGTTAGGGGTGTTTAGACTCGGGGTACATGTTAGAGTGTTAAGTGCAGACGTAGGAAGGGTTACCGCATAGCAAACAATGGGGCTGCGTTAGGAGCTGAACGCGGCTTTTTTGCAGGTGTTTGGTTTTTTTTCAGCTCAAACAGCCCCATTGTTTTCTATGGGGGAATCGTGCACGAGCACGTTTTTGATGCTGGCCGCTTGCGTAAGCAACTCTGGTATCGAGAGTTGAAGCTGCGTTAAATATGCTCTACGCTCCTTTTTTGGAGCCTAACGCAGCCATTCTGTGGACTCTCAATACCAGAGTTATTTTTATGGTGCGGCCAGAAAAAAGCCGGCGTTAGTTTTTCGGGTCGTTACCAACAAAACTCCAAATCTAGCGGTTAGGGTTTTCCTCTCACTACGCGGCACTTACCTTATAGGATTGAGGTGAAGGAGCGTGAGTAAACTCCCAAAGGGAGCCGAGTTTTCTTTGTTTACAAGTCTTTGTGTATGAAATTGAATTGAGAACCATAATGAGCATGTCAAGGCTCTAATTCCCTTTTTATAAGGGACAACCATACAAAGAACTGTTATTATCAACATTTTATTTCATATATTTCTTGTATATTTTGTTTTCTCGATTGTATACTATATTTATTATTGAATATCATAAACTATACCAATACTGTGTTGATTCAAATAAGCATTACTCTTCACAGTGAGACATATTATCATCATTAGTATTACTAATATTAATAAGATCTGCCTTTTTGTTTGTACAACAGCTGCAACATTTTTTGTATATTCTATGCAAGATATTCTATTGATGCCTCCAATGTAACCACAGAATAGATCGTATAAGGTCTTGTCTTTGTGAATCTTTTCACTTACCATAACAACACGTCCTGACTCTAGGTTACTACTACACACTCGGAACTATATATATATATATATATATATATATATATATATATATATATATATATATATATATATATTTGGTACATTCAATCCATATATACTAGATAGGTTGCGCCATTGGAGTTATTCCCTTATATGTTTGGTTTGTCTTTTTTCCCTTCCCACACTATTTAGTTCCCATAACTTTTTTCTATCTGGTGATAGGGTATTGGGGGTCCTTATCACCTGGATAGTCACTCCCAGGCAGCAATTATACCTATAATTACAACTAGGCTATATCCAGCGCCATACCTATACACATCTTCCACTTCCATATATATATAAATATATATATATATATATATATATATATATATATATATATATATATATATATACCTAGATATATACCTAGATATAATAATCTATTTATGAATAAATAGAACAAATTGCGTTACATAAAGATGGAATATTAAATATTATTTTTTTCATTTTGGGTTAGCGCTATTGAGAATATGTGATGGTGAGAGAGTGAGTGGGGTGTTAGGGTGTTTTTTTCAAAACACCCTAACACCCTAAGTGGGGTGTTAGGGTGTTTTTTTAAAAAAAAAATCTCCATTGACTTCTATGGTGGAATGCGTGGACGGGATCACAATTTTCGAATTTCGACTTTTTGCATGAATAGCGCAAAAATGAAAATCCTAGCAGAGTTTTTGCTTTAGTGCAAAATACCCTTAATATTAAAACTACACATAATCACACATTATATATAAATATAAAATATTATAGCAATATATATATATATATATATATATATATATACATTATATATTTTGAAACTTTTTTTTAATACAAAAATTATAAAAAACATGCTTTTTAATATGAAATTATATATATATATATATATATATATATATATATATATATATATATATATATATATATATATTTATTCAGTACCTACTGAATCCTCCGCTCTCATAGATGTTTCATTTATCATGGTCAGCATCTATAATCCCAAACATGCTAATTTTATACACTGTAGGGGAAATCAGCAAGTGGGCTATACATGGAAGCATTCTGCATTTAAACTCTCCTGTAGTTTTTTTTTATTAAATATTCAGCAATAGAAAATGTAGCCCAGGCTGAAACATAAAAATAGGACAGTGTTGATTGTTATAGTCCTTATTTATGCACACACCTGCTGTAGAATCATATGCAATCCTTTTTATAGCAAAAAAAAAAAAGAAAAAAAAAACCACTTTGTGTTAATATATATTTATATATTAGTGTGTGTCTGGGTATTTTTTTTTAGTGTGTATCAGTAAAAAGTTAAAAAATACTGGAGTTTAGGAACAAAAGTTCAAAGCTTCTGGCCACTATCTAGCAGAGGAGGCTCAGTAGCTAGTCAGAGATGGGGGAGGTTGAAGCTGGGAGCCTACTTGTTCAACGATGCATGGAGCAAACATAAAAACCTCAGCAACAGATGACGATCAGCAATCACAAAACACAGATGCCCCTTGCTCCCCTTACTGTAACTGGCTCAGTTTATCACTGCCCTCCAGTCTTAGCTGTGTGTGTGCAGTATGCTTGCTCACAGGAAATATTTTCAGCACCGCGTGAGGGAAAATAGAAGGGAAGGGGACAGAAGGGAGGTAACGTTTTGTTCTCATACAGGATGTCTTAATGAGCAGTGTTTCAGTGTACCTAATATTTAGCACAACTGATTTGTAGTAGTTTTATAAGCGGCCCTGCCAGGCGGGCCTCCAAGCAAACTGAGCCCCTGACTGCAGTCACCCCTGTTACCCACTGGTGACGGCCCTGGTGCTTGGCACCCAGGACCTGCACTAAGTTAAGTGCAGGTCCTGGGAGACAAACGTGCTAAGTCTACGGTTAGCGCTCAGGGCTCTGGCAAGAAGAGGATCAGGTAAGCGCACTCTCCAGAGTGCTTAAGGGTAAATATGTAGCTTCAAAACATTTATATTAGTTTTAACGAAAACAAATGTGTCTAACAAAAATTTGATTTTTATTTCCTTTTAAACTAAATGAAAAACCTATAGTGCAGGGAACAAATATTCAGCAAAAACAAATGTCTTCCATGCATATTCCTATCTGTTATTTGATATGTGTCTGTCACTTCATATGAGTCTGCTGAGTCTGCTAGTTTGTATTTTTTTATTTCATATGTGTATGTTACATCATACTGTATGTGTTTGTTACTTCATATGTGTCTGCTACTTTATATGTGTTTGCTACTTGATATATGTCTGCTACTTGATATCTATCTTCTACTTTATATGTGTCTGCTACTTTATATGTGTCTGCTACTTGATATCTGTCTGCTATTTTATATGTGTCTGCTACTTGATATGTGTCTGCTACTTGATATGTGTCTACTACTTTATATGTGTCTGCTACTTTATATGTGTCTGCTACTTGATATCTGTCTGCTATTTTATATGTGTCTGCTACTTGATATGTGTCTGCTACTTGATATGTGTCTGCTACTTTATATGTGTCTACTACTTGATATCTGTCTGCTACTTTATATGCGTCTGATACTTGATATGTGTCTGCTACTTGATATGTGTCTGCTACTTTATATGTGTCTGCTATTTTGTATGTGTTTGCTACTTGATGTCTGTCTGCTCTTTTATATGTGTCTGCTACTTTATATGTGTCTGCTACTTTATATGTGTTTGCTACTTGATATCTGTCTGCTATTTTATATGTGTCTGCTACTTGATATCTGTCTGCTACTTTATATGGGTCTGCTACTTAATATGTGTTTGCTACTCGATATATGTCTGCTACTTGATATCTGTTTGCTACTTGATATGTGTCTGTTACTTGATATGTGTTTGCTACTTGATATGTGTCTGCTACTTGATATGTGTTTGCTACTTGATATGTGTTTGCTACTTTATATGTGTCTGCTACTTGATATGTGTTTGCTACTTTATATGTGTTTGCTACTCGATATATGTCTGCTACTTGATATGTGTTTGCTACTTGATATGTGTCTGCTACTTGACATGTGTCTGCTACTTGATATCTGTCTGCTATTTTATATGTGTCTGCTACTTGATATGTGTTTGCTACTTGATATGTGTCTGCTACTTGATATGTGTCTGCTACTTGATATCTGTCTGCTATTTTATATGTGTCTGCTACTTGATATGTGTTTGCTACTTTATATGTGTTTGCTACTTGATATGTGTCTGCTACTTGATATGTGTTTGCTACTTTATATGTGTTTGCTACTTGATATATGTCTGCTACTTGATATGTGTTTGCTACGTTATATGTGTTTGCTACTTGATATGTGTCTGCTACTTGATATCTATCTTCTACTTTATATGTGTCTGCTACTTTATATGTGTCTGCTACTTGATATCTGTCTGCTATTTTATATGTGTCTGATACTTGATATGTGTCTGCTACTTGATATGTGTCTGCTACTTTATATGTGTCTGCTATTTGATATGTGTCTGCTACTTGATATGTGTCTGCTACTTTATATGTGTCTGCTACTTGATATCTGTCTGCTATTTTATATGTGTCTGATACTTGATATGTGTTTGCTACTTTATATGTGTTTCCTACTTGATATGTGTCTGCTACTTGATATGTGTTTGCTACTTTATATGTGTTTGCTACTTGATATGTGTCTGCTACTTGATATGTGTCTGCTACTTGATATGTGTCTGCTACTTTATATGTGTCTGCTATTTTATATGTGTTTGCTACTTGATATCTGTCTGCTATTTTATGTGTCTGCTACTTTATATGTGTCTGCTACTTGATATGTGTTTGCTACTTGATATCTGTCTGCTATTTTATGTGTCTGCTACTTGATATCTGTCTGCTACTTTACAGTATATGTGTCTGATACTTTATATGTGTTTGCTACTGGATATGTGTATGCTACTTTATATGTGTTTGCTACTTGATATTTGTCTGTTACTTTATATCTGTCTGCTACTTAATATGTGTTTGCTACTTGATATGTGTCTTCTACTTTATGTGTCTTCTGCTTTATATGTGTTTGCTACTTGATATGTGCCTGCTACTTTATATGTGTCTGCTACTTGATATCTGCTACTTTATATGTGTTTGCTACTTGATATCTGCTACTTTATATGTGTTTGCTACTTGATATCTGCTACTTGATATGTGTCTGCTAATGTATATGTGTTTGCTACTTGATATGTGTCTGCTACTTGATATGTGTCTGCTATTTTATATGTGTCTGCTACTTGATATGTGTCTGCTACTTGATATGTGTCTGCTACTTTATATCTGCTACTTTATATGTGTCTGCTATTTTATATGTGTCTGCTACTTGATATGTGTCTGCTACTTTATATCTGCTGCTTTATATGTGTTTGCTACTTGATATGTGTCTGCTACTTTATATGTGTTTGCTACTTGATATGTGTCTGCTACTTGATATCTGTCTGCTACTTTATATGTGTCTGCTATTTTATATGTGTCTGCTACTTGATATGTGTCTGCTACTTTATATGTGTTTGCTATGTGTCTGCTATTTTATATGTGTCTGCTACTTGATATGTGTCTGCTACTTTATATCTGTCTGCTACTTTATATGTGTCTGCTACTTGATATCTGTCTGCTACTTGATATCTGTCTGCTACTTTATAAGTGTTTGCTACTTGATATGTGTCTGCTGCTTTATATGTGTTTTCTACTTGATATGTGTCTGCTACTTGATATGTGTCTGCTACTTGGTATCTGTCTGCTACTTGATATGTGTCTGCTACTTGATATGTGTCTGCTACTTGGTATCTGTCTGCTACTTGATATGTGTCTGCTACTTGATATGTGTCTGCTACTTTACATATGTCTGCTACTTGATATGTGTCTGCTACTTTGGTTGTAATAATTATAGCATGATATAAGATAGCTTTGTAAAGTAACTGAGGCTTAGATCATATTCAAGCCACCACTCATAACAACTGAGCCATCACACTCAGGTCACTTGAAAAAACTTAGTGGCTAAATCACAGCAGCATCCAAGTAATAGCGATATATATTTATTTCCTTCTTTCCTCCTTTCCACCGTTCTTCCTTTCCATGCTTTATGTCTTCTATTCTTTCCTTTCCTTTGCTTTCTGCCCTATATCCAGTGGATTTAAAAAAAAAAAAAAACTATTCTGTGAGCCAATACAGATCTAAATTACAAATGTAGCACAAAAATATTAGTGCTATTGTGCGTTAACATGGCTTGAGCACAATCAATAGTGCTTCCAAAGTTATTTTTGAGTGATTGAATTTTAGTTTGTCATGGGCATGGGATATTAAAAGGATAGACTGCAAGCTTGTTCCATAGACAGAATACATTATAATCATGTGTCTGCTACTTTATATGGGTCTGCTATATTATATGTGTCTGCTTCTTCATATGTGTCCTATACTTTATATGGGTCTTCTATTTCATATGTGTCTGCTACTTTGTATGTGTCTGCTAATTCATATGTGTTTGCTACATCATACGGGTCTGTTGCTTCATATGTATCTTTCATTCCTTTCCTTCCTTCCCTTCCTTCATTTTTCTTTTTACCTTTTTTTTTCTTTTCTTCATTTCCTTTCTTCCTTTTTCTTTTCCTATCCTTTTCTTCCTTTCCATTCTTTCCTTTTTTCTTTTCTTTTCTTCCTTTCCTTTCTTTCCTTTTTTTCCTTTCCTTTTTTTCCTTTCCTTTCTTTCCTTTTTCCCTTTTCTTCCTTTCTTTTATCTTTACTTTCTTTTCTTTCTGTCTTCTCTTTCTTTCTTTATTTCTTTCATTCCGTTCCTTCCTTTCTTTCTTTCATGCCTTTCCTTCCTTTGTTTTCTTTCCCTACCTTCCTTCATTTTTCTTTTTTCCTTTTTTTTTCTTTTTTTCCTTTTTTTTTCTTTTCTTCCTTTCATTTATTTACTTTTTTCTTTTCTTCCGTTCCTTTTATCCTTTCCCTTCTTTCATATTTTCCCTTTTCTTCCTTTCTTGTTTCTTTCTTTCTTTCTTTCTTCCTTTCTTTCCTCTTTCCATTCATTCATTCATTCATTTATTCCTTTCCTTCCTTTCTTTTCTTTCCCTACCTTCCTTCATTTTCCTTTTTTTTCTTTTCTTCCTTTCCTTTCTTTCCTTTTTCTATTCTTCCTTTCCTTTTTTTTCCTTTTCTTCCTTTCTTGTTTCTTTTCTTTCTTTCTCTCTATCTTTCTTTCTTTCTTTCTTTCTTTCTTTCTCAATGAGAGGCTGCATAAACTAAGTATGCAACATATTGTTGGTTGCACTGATCAAAGTAAAAAAATAAATTAAAAACACGGATCAGAGTGAGATTGTCCTAACAGTAATCTGTAATTTTAGGTTCCATTAAAAGGACTACAAACATGTTTCTCGAGTTAGCATTTAGTAGTGTAGAGAGCAATTAATAGTAACAAAGAAAAGAAAAAAGGAAAATGTTTCATTTGTTCCCATATTTTTGACAGCTAATTAAACTATTTCGATTTTTTTTTGTTTGTTTTTTTTAAATATATTAAAATGTTTCCAATGCATTTCATTTTCTATTTTATGTAATAAATTTAAGTTTCAAAGCAAATGTTCTTTATTGTGCTATTATTAAGATTGAAAATAAAATGGGTATTACTTATAGGAATGCATAGCAAACTGCAATGCTTCATAATAGCATAAAAGCATGAATCAATGAACACTTTATAGCATCTGAAAGATGGCTTATTTTAAACATTTAAAGCTTTTTCAAACATATTAGATAGGAATGGATGACAGCTTGGATCAAAATATTTACCCTGTCAACAGACAGAAAAAGATAGAAGCTTTAACATTTGCAGAAAGAGTTATCTTTTCAGAAAATAAACAGTGACTAAGACAAAAAGAAACACAAGCCTTCTACTGTTGATATGAAAATCCATTGTTAAATAACTAAATAAATAGTATGATGGAAAAAAACAGAAGTAACAATGAATAAAAAAAAATACAAACAAAAGAAAAATGTTTTGTGGAAACTTTTCAAAAACAGATAAAAAACTGTATGACATTTTTTTTAAATCTTATGATATCAGGATTCCTTTTTTAATTTTCTGTGCATACAATACAAAAATAAAACCTTCATAACATTTTTAATACAGGCATACCTCATTTTATTGCGCTTTACTTAATTGCGCTTCGCACATATCGCTCTTTTTGTTTACAAATTAAAGGCATGTGGCAACCCTGTGTTGAGCAAGTCTATCAGAGCCAATGCCATTTTTCCAACATATATACACATACAAACACATGAATAAACATATATACACACCTATATATATATATATATATATATATATATATATATATATATATACACACAGATATACAGTATACAAACCCCACACAAGCAAAAAGATTACAACTCACTTAAGGGTCAGCTGATGGTTAGCATTTTTTAGCAAAAAAGTATTTTTTAATTAAGGTATGAAATTTTTTAATTTTTTTATTTAATGCTATATGCACTGTGAGACAAGGAAATTAGTGTCTAACTTTATTGCTATATTCACTTTATTGAGGTGGTCTGGAACCAAACCCGCAATATCTCAGAGGTACGCCTGAACTTTAGTAAAAAATTCAGGGACAGATTTGGAGAGGTGCGCTAACAGTTAAAGGGACATGAAACACTTTGAGATGGTAATATAAAATTATAAATTGTATATATATTTTAGGGGTTAATAGGTTTAGTTAGTTGCGGCGATGTTGGGGAGCGGCGGAACAGGGGTTAATAACTTTATTATAGTTGGAGGGATGTGGGTGGGCAGCAGATTAGGGGTTAATACGTTTTTAATAGTGTTTGCAATGCAGGAGGGTGGTGGTTTAGGGGTTAATAGGTAGTTTATAGGTGTTAGTGCACTTTGTAACAGTTTAGTTCTTAGTTTTGTTAAACATTTTTGTTACACAAAATCCATAACTACTACTCCCAGATGGCGGTATGGATTGTGTCGGTATAGGCTGTAACACAACAATTTTAGCCTCATCGCACAACCTGTAATATCGTCGCTATGGAAATTTTTCATTTTTTGAGTGCGGGATTGACGTTGCGTTACAGGCTAAAATGCTTGCGGTATAGCTATCCCGACACAACTCGTAATGGTGGCGTTACTGTTTTAACGCTGAAATTGCCATTTTTCAGTGTTAAAACCATAACGCACAACTCGTAATCTAGGTGTATGTGAAGAACATAGGTATGTAAAATATGCATTCTACGCATCCCATTTCTCAATTAAGATCTTAACTGTTGTAATGATCACATTTTAGTATGAACAGAGCTTACCTGACAACACTTCACAAAATTCTGCATCAGGTTTTCATATAACTCCCAGTCTACATATGTTAGCATTAAAGGGACAGTCTACATGAAAATTGTTATTGTTTAAAAAGATATATAATGCCTATTACTACCCATTCCCCAGCTTTGCACAACCAACATTGATATATTAATTTGCTTTATAACATTTAAACCTCTAAATTTCTGCCTGTTTCTAAGCCACAACCTCTTAATCACATGCTTTTGTATTTGCTTTTCATAACCAGAGACTGCTAGTTTATGTGGGCCATATAGATAAAATTCGGCTAGATTACGAGTTGTTGTCGGTAAGGCTGTGCGGTGCTAACGCTCATTTTTTTCTCACCGCTCGCTTAAGACAGCGCTGTTATTACGAGTTTTCTGCAAGCCGGCGTTAGCCTCAGAAAAGTGAGCATTGAGCAAAAGTTAGCTCCACATCTCACCTCAATACCAGCGCTGCTTATGTTAGCGGTAAGCAGGTGAAACGTGCTCGTACACGATTTCCCCATAGGAAACAATAATAAAGTTATTAACCCCTAAACCTAAGTCTAACCCTAACACCCCCCTAACTTAAATATAATTTAAATACATCTAAATAAATTTACTATAATTAACTAAATTATTCCTATATAAAACTAAATACTTATCTGTAAAATAAACCCTAAGCTAGCTACAATATAACTAATAGTTACATTGTAGCTATCTCAGGGTGTCATGACCCAGCCTGGAATTGAACCTGGGACATGTTTCTATTTCTGCTGCTGTTCTTTCCTAGCCTGTTGTCTTGCCTCTCTGCCACCAGATGGCTTGAGAAGGCTAAGAATATTGGGTTTTTCTGTTTGCTGCAACTTTGGCTCTCTGGCTTCACCTGCTTACCAGCTGAAACAAATCAGATAATCGGCAGCTTGCTATATCTGGGAGGTTTGCTGGCAGTTCTGGGCCTTGACATTGGGTGTTATACTCAGAAAGACCCTCTGGTCCTGTTTCCTGAGTGAAATACAGATTTGTTGGATTTCCTGGTTCCTGATTTCTGCTTCATTTCCTGACTACTCTTCTGGATATTCCCTTGGCACTGTGTTTCATTTTTGGACAGATTTCCTGGCAATTGATCTTGCATAATTCTCTATTTCCTAAAGACTGACTCAGTTCCAGTCTACATCATATGCAAATATCCTGCCTGATATACAAAGCCCTGCATCCCTGCCTGTTATTAAACAGTTGCAGTCTACAGCATATGCAAGTATCCTGCCTGTTATACAAAGCTGTGCATTCCTGCCTGTTATTACACAGTTGCAGTCTACAGCATATGCAAGTATCCTGTCTGTTATACAAAGCTGTGCATTCCTGCCTGTTATTACACAGTTGCAGTCTACAGCATATGCAAGTATCCTGTCTGTTATTACAAAGCACTGCATTCCAGCCTGTTATTACACAGTTCCAATCTACAGCATATGCAAGTATCCTGCCTGTTATTACAAAGATCTGTATTCCTGCCTAGTACTATAGCCTATAAACATTGTTTTATCTAATTGCATATCTCTGCATTGCTAATTATCCTATAAATAAAACCATCACCTTTTATTTCCTAAAACCTTGTACCTGTTTAAGTATGCCAAAAAGGAAAGACACACACAGACAAAACACAACTTTAACCCCAGAACCAGACACCTCTGCACAACAGCTCCCAACTCCTGAACCTGCTCCCTTGCAGAGTATGACACAGGGTTTATTTTTATTTTTACAGGCAACTTTGTATTTATTTTAACTAGGTACAATAATTATTAAATAGTTATTAACTATTTAATAACTACCTAGTTAAAATAAGTACAAATTTACCTGTAAAATAAACCCTAACCTAAGCTACAATTACACCTAACACTACACTATAATTAAATTAATTACCTAAACTAACTACAATTATATACAATTAAATTAAATAAACTAAAGTACAACCCCCCCCCCACTAAATTACAGAAAATAAAAAAGAAATTACAAATTTTTAAACTAATTACACCTCATCTAATCCCCCTAATAAAATAAAAAAGCTCCCCAAAATAAAAACAAATCCCTACCCTATACTAAATTACAAAAGGGATTTTTGCTGGGCATTTCCCCAAAGTAATCAGCTATTTTACCTGTAAAAAAAAAATACAATACCCCCCAACATTAAAACCCACCACCCACACACCCAGCCCTACTGTAAAACCCACCCAATCCCCCCTTAATAAAACTTAGCACTACCCCCTTGAAGATCACCCTACCTTGAGCCATCTTCACCCAACCAGGCACAAGTGGACCTCCAGAGCGGCAGAAGTCTTCATCCGATCCGGCCAGAAGAGGACATCCAGAACGGCAGAAGTCTTCATCCAGGCGGCATCTTCTATCTTCTTCCATCCGGAACGGAGAGGGTCCATCTTGAAGACATCCGACGCAGAGCATCCTCTTCCATCCGACGGCGACTGAAGAATGAAGGTTCCTTTAAGTGACGTCATCCAAGATGGCGTCCCTTCAATTCCGATTGGCTGATAGAATCCTATCAGCCAATCAGAATTAAGGTAGGAAAAATCCTATTGGCTGATTGGATCAGCCAATAGAATTGAAGTTCAATCCTGTTCCAATCAGCCAATAGAATGCAAGCTCAATTCTATTGGCTGATTGCATCAGCCAATAGAATTTTTCCTACCTTAATTCCGATTGGCTGATAGGATTCTATCAGCCAATCGGAATTGAAGGGACGCCATCCTGGATGACATCACTTAAAGGAACCTTCATTCTTCAGTCGCCGTCGGATGATTTTTAAGGCTAACGCAAAACTCGTAATCTAGGCAATTATGTTTACACCCAAAGAGTTATTTAAGATTTAGCCCAACACAGTACTAAATGCAAGTCAAAAGATAATACATAAAGAAAGTCATGTGATCAGGGGGCTGTCAGAAGATGCTTAGATACAAGGTAATCACAGAGGTTAAAAGTATATTAATATAACTGTGTTGGTTATGTAAAACTGGGGAATGGGTAATAAAGGGATTATCTATCTTTTAAAACAATAAAAAATGATTTTGTAGACTGTCCCTTTAAGTTTTACAAGCCTACAGCAAACACTATCCATCACTGTTGTATAGGCTGTTGTTATTGGTTGACATAAATTTACATATGTAGTTGTATTTGATAGCCATATACTTGATATCTTATGCTGCTAATGAGATCTATATGAAACACAAGATAAAAAAAATCACAACTGCAACATCTATAAATGGCTTCACTGATCAAAGTTAAAAAAAAAAAAAGTAAACTGTAATTTTAGGTTCCATTAAAAAAGCTAAAAACATGTTTCTAAAGATATAATTTCTGTAGGGTAGACAGCAATTAATAGGAACAAAGGAAAAGAAAAAAATTATAGGGCTAGATTACAAGTGGAGCGATAACTGAAGTACAAACACGATATTAAAATATCCTGGCTTATGTTAATTCGCACACGTATTACAAGTTTGAAAGTAATGCTTAGGGCTAAAAAAAAGTTGCACTAAACACAACATAACATTAAAATATACATTAACACCCATATATACAGGTACACTAGCTAATCAAAAGTATTCAGAAAGAAAAAGAAGTTATAAGGGTTAAAATATGGTATATGGTATTTGACAAGGTATTTGAATGGGAAGGGTTATAATGTGTGTGTATATATATATATATATATATATATATATATATATATATATATATACAGTATATACATACATAATCATGTGTATGTATGCATATATGTGTATACACACACACACACACATATATATATATATATATATATATATGCACACACACACACAAATAAACACATGTATACACATATATACATATGCATATATATTTTTGGAGCCCTTTCCCCTCAAATTTGTTTGTTGGCAAAAAATTGTGTTTTGAATAACAGATTTGCAATCTAAAACATTCTGTTGCTGTCTTCTTACAGTAATAAAAGTATTATTTTGCCAAGACAAACCTAGTTCTGTACAATTAGGTTTTAGTAGCCTTCCTTTGAACAGATTTAAATTTGTTTATAACCTTTTGGGGATTTGGCTCTAGAATTTCACACAATACTCATGATGAGGGCTAACTAGTAGAGATGTGTATTAAAGGGACACTAAACCCAAACATCTTATTTCATGATTCAGGTAGATAATACAATATTAAACAGCATTCCAATTTACTTCTATTATCTAAACTGCTTTATTCTTGAGATTTCCTATGTTTAAGAAATAGCAATGCACATGTGTGAGCCAATTACATGAAGCATCTACAGTATGTACAGCACCCGATCAGGAGCTGCTGCGCCTCTCTAGATATGCTTTTCAGCAAAGAATATCAAGAGAATGATGCAAATTAGATAACAGAAGTAAATTAGAAAGTTGTTTAAAATTACATGCTCTCTCTGAATCATGAAAGAAAAAAATGTGGGGTTTAAGTCCCTTTAAGGCTTCATAAAAAAAGGAAATTCATCTGAACTTTGTTGATTTGTTGAGTGTTTTGATCTATGAACAGCCAAATATATTATTGGATTAAATTGACAAAAAACGGATGATCACGTGACAAAATTGATTCATTCATGCCTCCTTAACTATTGGTTGCAGGCTCACTCATGCAAGCTTGCTCCAATTAACTCTGAAGAAGCATCAAGAGCCCTCTTATGTGTATTCTTAAGCCAGCACTCTATTCAGTTCACAATTTTTGAGTCTACACCAAGGACATACAGTTTATGAATCAAGGGGTCGTTCCGATAAAAATCGTCGCCCGCAAAAGCTGGCAACGCCAATATTTGCACGGGTTTGGTATCCTATATACGGCGTAACCTAGAAGTTACGCACGTATATTTCTGCCGTCGCCCGTAGTTTTTTGGGCCATAGGCAGGTATACCAAACCCACGCAGTTTGGTATCCAATATACAGAGTAAGGACTTACGTGGCGAAAATGGAGAAATCTTACTCCATTTTCACCTCGCCACAAAAAGCAGCCGTAAGAAGCCTTACGCTGACTATTGGAGCCCTGTAACTCCCTAAACTGGCTGCTAAAATAAACCTAACACCTAACGCATGCGCAATGTCTATCTCCCTGTCAACCGCGATCCCCCGCCGCAATCCCTAATAAAGTATTTAACCCCTAAACCGCTGCCATCTACATAAACTAACCCCCTACTGTGAGCCCCTAAAACCGCCACCATCTAACTGATCTATCCCCTAATGTGAACCCCTTACACCAAGTTCAATCCAATTGGCTGAACCAATCAGCCAATCGGATTGAACTTGAATCTGATTGGCTGATTCAATCAGCCAATCAGATTTGTCTACCTTAATTCCGATTGGCTGATAGAATCCTATCAGCCAATCGGAATTCGACGGACGCCATCTTGGATGACGTCATTTAAAGGAACCTCATTCGTCGGGAAGTCGTCATGCCAGATGGATGCTCCGCGGCGGAGGAGCGAAGAAAGAAGATTGAAGATGCCGATTTGCTTGAAGACATCGCCGATGGAAGAAGACTCTCTGCCGCTTGCTTCAAGACATCGCCCGGATGGAAGAAGACTTCACTGCCGCTTGCTGGAAGACATCGCCCGGATTGGATGAGGAGTTCGGCCCGGCTGGGTAAATACAAGGTAGGGAGATCTTCAGGGGGGTAGTGTTAGGTTTATTTAAGGGGGGTTTGGGTTAGATTAGGGGTATGTGGGTGGTGGGTTGTAATGTTGGGGGGTGGTATTGTGTTTTTTTTTTCAGGCAAAAGAGCAGTTTTCTTTGGGGCATGCCCCCACAAAAGGCCCTTTTAAGGGCTGGTAAGGTAAAAGAGCTTTGAACTTTTTTTAATTTAGAATAGGGTAGGGAATTTTTTTATTTTGGGGGGCTTTATTATTTTATTAGGGGGCTTAGAATTGGTGTAATTAGCTTAAAAATCTTGTAATCTTTTGTAATTTAGTTTAGTTTATTTAATTGTATTTTTAGATAGATATTTGTAGTTTATTTAATTTATTGATAGTGTAGGTGTATTTGTAACTTAGGTTAGGATTTATTTTACAGGTAATTGGGTAATTATTTTAACTAGGTAGCTATTAAATAGTTAATAACTAATAAAATAATTAACAATTTACCTGTAAAATAAATATAAACCCTAACATATCTATAATGTAATTATTAATTATATTGTAGCTACCTTAGGGTTTATTTTATAGGTAAGTATTTAGATTTAAATAGGAATATTTTAATTAATAATATTAATATTAGATTTATTTTAATAAGAGTTTAGTTAGGGATGTTAGAGTTAGATAGGGTTGTTATACTTAATATATATATATATATATATATATATATATATATATATATATATAAAACAATATTAACTATATTAACCCTAATATAATTAGGGTTAATATAGTTAATATAGCTGGCGGCGGTGTAGGGGGATTAGATTAGGGGTTAATAATTTTAAAATAGATAGCGGCGGGGTAGGGGCTCACTTTAGGGGGTTATAGATTTAATATAGCTGGTGGCGGTTTAGGGGTTAATAACTTTATTAGGTTGCGGCGGGGTTTGGGAGCGGCGGTTTAGGGGTTAATACATATTTTATTGTTAGGATAGTGAGGGGGGATAGCAGATAGAGGGTTAGACGTGTCGGGCTATGTTAGGGAGGCATGTTAGACAGTGCGGGTGATTTAGACTTTAGTTAGGTTTTGTAGGAGCCGGCAGTTTCTAACGTGCCGTAAGTCACTGGCGACGCAAGAAATTTGTACTTGCGCAGATTTCTGGACATCGCTGGTTTGTCAGACTTACTGCACTTTAGCATCTGACGGCGCCGTATATGGGATAGCTCGAGTTTGCGAGCTGAAACTGCGGGCGACGCGGGTTCCCTCGCTTGCTCCGCAAACTACGACGTTTATCGGATCGCGCCCCAATTTGTTTTGTTAGATGGTGTCAAATGCTTTGCTGAAACCTAGATACCCTATATCAGCTGCTCCACCCTGGTATAACTTGTTCTCCATGAAGTAAAACCATGCTGATATTGGTCCTCTAAATTGTTTGTATATGTCATAAGCCTTTCTTTTAAGAGAGTTTACTTTCTCTACTACTGAAGTTAATCTTACTGGCCTGTAGTTACCAACATTTTCCCTACTGCCTTTTTTATGGATCCCCTCCTGTAAAGAGTTTCTATATATCACCTTCTGACTTTATATTTATTTTTATACCTAAGTGCAAACTATGACATCCCACAGTCTTTCATGGTGGTCAGTCTAGCTAAGATATTTTACAGTATTTTAAAGTGTTAAAATATATCAAAACTTCTATAAAAGCTCAAAATCAGAAACTAAACAGTAAAAATCTGTACAACTGGAAAGCAATTTCATGTTTAGTGGTAATTTTGATATACATTACATGACTAATGCATTTAAACGTTTGTTAAAAACAATTTCCTTTGTATTGGGGAAAAAAAATCTATGAATCAATGTATTTTAGAACAGTTCCTTTCTTGAACAACAATATTGCATTAAACATAAAAACTGTTTATGTTACATTTAGATATTGACTTCAAATGTACTCCAACTAAAAACAAGTGGTTGAAATGTAGAATAAATCTTCATAAACTTGCCAGGGCTATAGCAGATGAGTGCAAAATTTAATTTTAGATAGAAACACTAGGCAAGATTACATATACAGCGTAGGTTTCAGCACAACTGCTGAAACTAATGACGTCTGTAAGTTCACCTCGCACATTGGGTGAATCACATATACGGTGGGGGCAGATCATATGCTGTCGTAAGTCAGATAAACCGGCGAGGTACAGAAATGTGCGGAAATACACATTTCTGGAGTCGCCAGACGCCTAAGGAAAAAACAAAAAAAGTTTAAATTGCCCATAATAATCTAACCCGCCTCTCAAAAATAAACCCGACACGTCAAAACCCCTAATCCGTCATCCCCCCAACATTGCAACTAATAATAAAATGTATTAACCTCTAAACCGCCATCCCTCCACAATGCAATCTACCTATTTAAATTATTAACCACTAAACTGGCAACCCCCACACCGCAAAGTACCTAATAAATGTATTAACCCCTAATCTGCCATCCCCCACAACGCAAAGTACCTATCAACACTATTAACCCCTAAACCGCCATCCCCCCACAACGCAAAGTATTAATCTTATCGCTAAGCCCCCTAACCTAACACCCCCTAAATTAACCCCAATTACATAAAATAAAAAAGACTATCTTCTTAAAAAATAAATGAAAAATTACCAAAATAAAAAATCCTAACTTAAAGTTAAAATAAAAAATCCTATCATTACATAAAAAAAACTAAGATTAAATTAAAATAATAAACCTAAGATTACAAAAAATAAAAAAATCTAAAATTACAGAAAAAATAAACGAAATTATCCAAAATATTTTTTAACCTAATCTTATATCCCTATAAATCCAAAAAAGCCACCCAAAATAAAAGTACCCCCTTATCTAGGAATAAACTACCAATAGCCCTTAAAGGGGCCTTTTGTAGGGCTCTTTTACATAAAAAAACTACAAATTAACCCCTAGGAGTAAAACCCCCATCCACCGACCCCCCAAAATTAAAAATACCTAACTATAAAAAATCTAATCAACCCATTGCCCCTAAAGGGGCATTTGTATGGGCATTGCCCTTAAAAGGACAACCAGCTCTTTTGCTGCTCATTAATAAATAAAAAAGCCCTAATCTAAAAATAAAAATCCACCCCCCAAAAAAACCTAACACTAACCCCAAAAAATGTACTCACCATTCCTGAAGTCCTGACATCCATCTTATTCCAGGTGGAGAAAAGTCTTCATCCAGGCAGATCCCTCTTCATCCATTGCAGGACCATCATCTATCTTCTTCCCAGAGGTATGGAGCAGTCTTCTGAGGTGCGGAGGTCCTCTCCATGTGATCGTCACTGAATATTGAATGCAAGGCACCCCTTTTACATTGGGGTAACTTGCATTCCTATTGGCTGAAATGTTCAAATAAGCCAATTGGATGAGAGCTACTGAAATCCTATTGGCTGATTTAAAGAGGTACATATTGTGCATGCTTTAGGTGTTTGTTAATACTTCCAGGGAGTTACAGTGCTCATATACTCACCGTAAGGTTTGTTGTGCCTGCCTATGTGTGGCAAGGTGAATATGGAGTAAAATGTCTCCATTTTTGCAGCGTAAGTCCTTGCGCTGAATATGTGATACCGACTTGTGACACCGGTTCTATGTTAGTTTATGGGACTTAAAATTGGCGGGCTGATGGGTTAAATATACGTGCCTTATATGTGATCGCAACATCCGTCTAAAAATAGCCGGCGCCAGCTTTTGCGGGCGACTCCTCATATATGATCAGGCTTATTGGATTTAGTTTGCAATAATTGTTTAATTGTAGAGTAAAGAATAAAAGTAAAAGTAATTGTGAACAAAAAAGCCTTTAAACTGCAAGACCTCTTAGCTAATAACTTTAGTATAGCTTTTTACAGAGCAGGTTGAAATCACTCCACTTTTTTATTTTAATGTATCTTTTGAAGCAAAGAAAATTGACTAAAGTAATTTTTACTTACAACACATTTGCACAATCATTGGATTATTTGTTCATTAACAAAAAAAACAATACTCATTCATTGGGTTGTTCAGAACGTGTGTGTTTTTTTAACAAAATCCATTTGTTTGCCTAGCGGAGGAGTAGCTTGAACAATAACTTAAATAAAGATAAAGCAGTAGTTTGTGCTACTGGTGCAAGTCAGCAGCAGCACAATACATAAGTTCTGAATTGTAATGAACAAAAGTGATGTCAGGCTACTTGCAACTAGAAGTACCTTCCCTAATTCCTGGCTGCTAGTCAGGTGAAGATACACTCATGTAATAGTATAACAGTGACAGGCTAGTAAAACAGAATAAAATGTGTGGTCAGGCAGGCTAAGATCAATATCCAGAGCTGGCAGGAATAGTGGCGAATTGGTAGGCAAAAGGCAAAAACTGGTGAGAAGAGAAGGTCAAAATCTAGATCTGACAGTAGAAGTACAATACAGCAGACAAGGGAATAATCAGGAAACAAACAAAAGGTCATATACAGAAGTATAAACAGAATCAACACACCCACAGACTAGCTCAAGAAACAGGAAAATTAGGGCCCGACATTCAGAAGCTGTCTGCTCATGCAAAATTATCTAATACAGGGGTGCTCAACCTTGGTGCTTCAGAGGTTTTGGAAGTGGATTTCCGATAATGCTCAGACTATGAGCATCCGCTGGCTGAGCATCAGTGGAAATGTAGTTCCGAAACCTCTGGAGTGCCAAAGTTGGGCACCCCTGATCCAAGACATCTCTTCAGTATGGAGAGGACTCTAAAAAAATTTAG
The DNA here is from genome assembly GCF_027579735.1 of Bombina bombina. Classification (NCBI taxonomy): domain Eukaryota; kingdom Metazoa; phylum Chordata; class Amphibia; order Anura; family Bombinatoridae; genus Bombina; species Bombina bombina. The sequence continues at coordinate 1,175,268,413 of NC_069501.1, read as the reverse complement.
AAATACAAATTTTAGTTTGAAATATATTTATCTCACTATGGGTAGATAAAGAGTGGTGCGCTATCTGTTGCACGTGAGTGAAGAAGGATTTATTGCTGCTCTGCGCGCATTGAAAAAAGCAAGTGTATTACAGGTTGAAAGTAAACAAGTTTGCTTGAGTGCAATTAAATTTAACTCGTGTCAGAAAAGCACAACTTCAGAACTCTGGTTAACTGTTATGCTCAACTAAAAAGTGGGGGGAAAACTAATCAAAAATACATTTAAAAGTACAGTTACACTCATAATAACACTTTTTGATAAATTATTTAAAAAAAAGGCATGCAAAGGATTTTAACATTGAGATACATACCTAAATATGTAGGTGTTATGTATATATATATATATATCTATCTATCTATCTATCTATCTATCTATCTATCTATCTATCTATATATATATATAAACAAAGACTAGGTGGGGAGAGGTAAAGTACCTCTACGATCAACTCTAACAGAGTTCCCTCACAGATAGTGAGTAGAACCTAAATACTGAAGTATTCTACGGAATGAATAAGTGCCCTGCTGGATGTTAGCCAGCAGGAAAATGCACTGGTGCAGACCCTCTAAAATATAAATGGATTTAAAAAATAAACAGTAAGAAAATTCAGATCACAAAAAATGTGTCTGAAAAAAGGAGAGGGATAGCAGCACTCTTTTGTCTGGGGTAATTGATGGACTGGAATATTTCTCAAACTAACAAGTCATGTAGACACTGGTTCAGCAAAGACATATAACTTTATTTACCAAAAAAATCTCTATACCGCTGCAGCGGGTGATTAAATATATATAAGTATACCATATAGTACAGAGAGAATCATAACTATTCTATACACAAAGCTAGTAGGCATATAAACGTCCATGCATATGGTGCCAATGGCTATTCAGAGCTCTTGCTTTATGGTAATACAAAGTTGTCACCCAGCTCAAAGTATTGTGGCATTAAGCTACTGTCAGTAGAAAGCCACACAATTCCGTGATATATGCACAAACAGAGATGGAGTTAATATTGATACGACCTGTCTCTGGTAGGATGTTTAATACCTCCGCTAGGTTTTAGCACAGATACCGAATGCTGTATGCTCATCCAGAGCAGATTGTTTGTAAGCAGCTGTAAAAACGAGGTAAAGACGTCCTCTAATATCCAGGAGAATGGAACAGACTGATGTGTGTTCTCTCAAAGCAGATTGCTAGTGAGCAGCTGGAAAACGAGGTAACGACATCCTCTAATATCTAAAGACTTCTGCTCCATAACCTGTCCGCTTGCTCTGAGGCGGCAGACAGAAATCAACCCGATCGAATACGATCGGGTTGATTGACACCCCATGCTAGCGACCGATTGGCCGTGAATCTGCAGGGGGCGGCATTGCACCAGTGTCGGCATTTATCGATGTGTATCGATGTGCAGCGGACATGATAAGCTATTTCGAATTATGTCTGCTCACACATTGATACATATGCCCCTATGTCTTATTCCTCAAGTTGCATATATGCAAACATTAATAAAAAACATAACTATAAATGAATGAAATAATAACTTATTTATTAAAAACATTCTGAAATAAAATTATTATGAGGCTGTCTCCTCATATAAAGTCCAATGTCATAAATGGTAGCTACCGGTCTCCTAAAAAGCACATAAATACCACCTTAATGTGAAAGTTAGGTGCTTGGCTCCTCTTATGTTGCAATATCCTCTTATACAAAGTATCAACTGATTGTGGTAAGATATGCTACCTTTATGTATGTGCTTTAGATGCTTTACCAGTCCCTTTGTCGTTGGTGATTAGCAGTTTTAGAAACCTGAACCTCCATTGATCAATCTGGTAAGTGTAGTCTGGGGTAGCGTACCAAACTTGTGATACGTGCTGTGTGCAGTGGATCTCTTTACTCCACGTAACCGGCCTGTCTGGAGTGTTCAGGTTTCCAAAACTGCTTCAAGTTTGGTACACTACCTCAGGTTGCACTTACCGAAACGGAGGTTCAGGTTTCCAAAACTGCTAATTACCAACAGCAAAGGGACTGGTAAACTATCTAAAGCGGATACATAAAGGTAACATATACTACCACAATCATTTTATACTTTGTAAAAGAGGATATTGCAACATAAGAGGAGCCAAGCACCTTACTTTCACATTAAGGTGGTATGTATGTGTATTTTAAGAGACCAAAAGCTACCATTTATGACATTGGACTTATATGAAGAGACGTCCTCAGAATAATTTGCTTTTAGAATCGTTTTAATAAATAAGCTATTATTATTGCATATATGCAATTTGATGAATAAGACATAAGGTTTAAAGTACCTAATATCTGAAACACACTTCTCCGAGGTATTAACCCTTTATGCTATTAGCGCTTTGTTTTTTATTTTTTCCTCATTAACACTTTAATCACTTGGCTGAGACACCAGCATAAACAATAGCTCTTTTAATTGTGTAGGTTAATTGTGAAGCGCTAAAAGTTTGCATCTTTTTTCCGACATATGTATTTATGTATTTATAAGTGTATATATGTATTAACAGACATATTTACACATATACACACATAAATACACATGTAGACATATATATAAGTGTATTAGATCACTTTGCAGTCAAGTAGCGGAAAACCTGTAAAAGCAAATGTATGCATTGTCATATTTAGTAAAGTGTTTAACTGTGTATGTACTGTAAATATTCCACATTCCATTGACCTTCACATAGGGGAATATATAGATATTCCTATATATATATCCAGGGGTCAAGTGGAGCGGGAACGCCTGGGAACTGAGTTCCTGCACTATTTTTGCAAGAGGAGCAGAAACGCTTCAGTAAAAAATGCTGCTGCTGGTGGGAGGAGCTGGAGCACCATCTGGTTAGAGGAATAGTGAGATCCTTTAGTAATGGGCAGTAATACTTCCAACAATACACATAGAGGATCAGGTCGACAGACATCGTTGAATACGGAGAGCAATATGCTCTCCATATTCAGCATTGCACCAGCATCTCACAAGAGCTGCTGGTGCAACGCCACCCCCTGCAGATTCGCAGCCAATCAGCCGCCAACAGGGAGGTGTCAATCAACCCGATCGTACTCGATTGGGTTGAATTGTGGTTATTCCTGTCCGCCTTATCAGTGCAGATGGACAGGGTTATGGAGCTTGATAAATGGGCCTCTAAATTTAAGCCTGTCAGCGGTCCTGCTGTGTGATCGCCCCACACTATGTGTAACACATGGTGCTTACATTAATGTGTAGCTTGCTCTTGGGTTATTTAGCTCCCCTCAGCAGAAATAGAACTATTGCACCTTACGTGGGTGAGACTATGTCACAGAGGAGGATTCGCAGGCCCAAAGGCAACCATTCAACCCCTAATTGGATCTAATTTGCTTTCATTTACCAAATTGTATAGATTTTATATCTATAAATATAGTGTGTGTTTGTATATATAAAACAATATATATTGTGAGAGAGGATGGAAGTCTTGATGAGTTCCAACACTTTTTAATTTTACATATATATATATATATATATATATATATATATATATATATATATATATATATATATATACACTGTGTGCAGAATTATTAGGCAAATTAGTATTTTGACCACATCATCCTCTTTATGCATGTTGTCTTACTCCAAGCTGTATAGGCTCGAAAGCCTGCTACCAATTAAGCATATTAGGTGATGTGCATCTCTGTAATGAGAAGGGGTGTGGTCTAATGACATCAACACCCTATATCAGGTGTGCATAATTATTAGGCAACTTCCTTTCCTTTGGCAAAATGGGTCAAAAGAAGGACTTGACGGGCTCAGAAAAGTCAAAAATAGTGAGATATCTTGCAGAGGGATGCAGCACTCTTAAAATTGCAAAGCTTCTGAAGCGTGATCATCGAACAATCAAACGTTTCATTCAAAATAGTCAACAGGGTCGCAAGAAGCATGTGGAAAAACCAAGGCGCAAAATAACTGCCCATGAACTGAGAAAAGTCAAGCGTGCAGCTGCCAAGATGCCACTTGCCACCAGTTTGGCCATATTTCAGAGCTGCAACATCACTGGAGTGCCCAAAAGCACAAGGTGTGCAATACTCAGAGACATGGCCAAGGTAAGAAAGGCTGAAAGACGACCACCACTGAACAAGACACACAAGCTGAAACGTCAAGACTGGGCCAAGAAATATCTCAAGACTGATTTTTCTAAGGTTTTATGGACTGATGAAATGAGAGTGAGTCTTGATGGGCCAGATGGATGGGCCCGTGGCTGGATTGGTAAAGGGCAGAGAGCTCCAGTCCGACTCAGACGCCAGCAAGGTGGAGGTTGAGTACTGGTTTGGGCTGGTATCATCAAAGATGAGCTTGTGGGGCCTTTTCGGGTTGAGGATGGAGTCAAGCTCAACTCCCAGTCCTACTGCCAGTTTCTGGAAGACACCTTCTTCAAGCAGTGGTACAGGAAGAAGTCTGCATCCTTCAAGAAAAACATGATTTTCATGCAGGACAATGCTCCATCACACACGTCCAAGTACTCCACAGCGTGGCTGGCAAGAAAGGGTATAAAAGAAGAAAATCTAATGACATGGCCTCCTTGTTCACCTGATCTGAACCCCATTGAGAACCTGTGGTCCATCATCAAATGTGAGATTTACAAGGAGGGAAAACAGTACACCTCTCTGAACAGTGTCTGGGAGGCTGTGGTTGCTGCTGCACGCAATGTTGATGGTGAACAGATCAAAACACTGACAGAATCCATGGATGGCAGGCTTTTGAGTGTCCTTGCAAATAAAGGTGGCTATATTGTCACTGATTTGTTTTTGTTTTGTTTTTGAATGTCAGAAATGTATATTTGTGAATGTTGAGATGTTATATTGGTTTCACTGGTAAAAATAAATAATTGAAATGGGTATATATTTGTTTTTTGTTAAGTTGCCTAATAATTATGCACAGTAATAGTCACCTGCACACACAGATATCCCCCTAAAATAGCTATAACTAAAAACAAACTAAAAACTACTTCCAAAACTATTCAGCTTTGATATTAATGAGTTTTTCGAGTTCATTGAGAACATGGTTGTTGTTCAATAATAAAATTAATCCTCAAAAATACAACTTGTCTAATAATTCTGCACTCCCTGTATATATATATATATATATATATATATATAAAAATTTGAAGACAAAGTGTACTCCAAGCTTGTCAAACAGCTGCCCAGGGTGCACAAACAATATGTATAGATAGGCTGAAAGAAAGTGCAATCCACAGGACTTACTTGTTAATCCACTTTAATGTGAACGTTTTCAAGCCTTACCGGCTCGTCCTCAGACAGACAAAATAACAACAATTACATTTCCCACCACCAGGACTTAAATAGCCAAACTGAATGACGTATACGTTCTACACATTGGTCACACCCCCAGGTAAGGAGGAGTAACAGCTGTGTCAGCGTAAGAATCATCTGTAACAAACAGCGTGTAATAAAAACAACATCCAGTGTGAGAAAATACCAACACAGAGAACAGCCCAGTTAAATATCACAGAACTAGACCTAAGAGGTCTATTATCATAAATCTGCTTTAGCGCAAACAGCCGCAGTGAGACTACACCAAATGGACCGTAAAGAACTGTCAGACCAAATGTTATGGTACATACCATTTTCCTACAAAAGGTGTTAATCAAAGTGGCATTATGCGTTAAATCAATATATAACATGTTGAACATACTCGGCATAATACTGAACCAACACAGCAACCAAGAATACCTCACTGGTGGTTTCGAGTGCTGGATACATGACCATGGCAACCTATGGAAAACAAACAGGCAATCTCAAAATGAGGCAGTGCATAAATACAAATGAAAATGCAAATAAAAGCCTATAGAAATACATATCAAAAAAAGATAGAATGGCGGTTAGTCTACTGAGGGGAACTAGTAAGAATCCACAGGTTAGAAAGACCATATCAAATACTCAGTGATTGTGAAAATAGTTGCGGGCTTCAGTCACGGTTGTCATGACAACTGTAAACAGTCAATACTGTGTCGGTATGGACAGGGGCAAAATGGCATCGTATAAAGATAATAACAGCCCAGTTAGGCAGAACATCCGTGTATGAAGTAACTACCAACCAATTATAAATCAATTATTAATCAATTGTAATTAAAAGGGAAGTCTAAGCTATGTGCTTGGGGTAGTGAAAAACTTTAGGGCAGAAAATAAGTAACGGAAATGATCCAATGTCAAAGCAGACTAGCTATAATGGATAGTGGAAAGACTCCAACTGGTCTATTATAAAACTGACCAATTAAGTATCATGAACAATCCATGTAATAATACAACATCAAATCAGTAGTAACTTATAAAGCCTAGACATAGATAACCCCAGTTAGGGATATTAAGAAGTACCGTGAACCACAATGAGCCAATGTAATAATGATATAGTACATCAAAGTCAGAAAAATAAATAACCTAACCAAACAAGAGATGAACTGATATTATATAGGTATCATACAGAATGGAAAGAGACTCTCATTTGTATGTAAGCATCCCTCAAAGGAACACCTGCCAGTCCAAGTAAACATTGAGACCCTTAGGTGTCACTGTGTCAAGTTTATACATCCAGCGTGCCTCTCTTCGTAATAATAAATTATTACGATCTCCACCGCGTGTGACAGGGGGGACATGGTCAATTATGGTATATTTCAAGTCCGCCACCGTGTGCTGGTGTTCGGCAAAGTGCTGTGCTATCGGTTGATCTGAAGTCCCCTTCTTGAGAGCGGTGCGGATCGCTGACCGATGAATTATACCATAATTGACCATGTCCCCCCTCTCACACGCGGTGGAGATCGTAATAGTTTATTATTATGAAGAGAGGCACGCTGGATGTATAAACTTGACACAGTGACACCTAAGGGTCTCAATGTTTACTTGGACTGGCAGGTGTTCCTTTGAGGGATGCTTACATACAAATGAGAGTCACTTTCCATTCTGTATGCTACCTATATAATATCAGTTCATCTCTTGTTTGGTTAGGTTATTTATTTTTCTGACTTTGATGTACTATATCATTATTACATTGGCTCATTGTGGTTCACGGTACTTAATTGGTCAGTTTTATAATAGACCAGTTGGAGTCTTTCCACTATCCATTATAGCTAGTCTGCTTTGACATTGGATCATTTCCGTTACTTATTTTCTGCCCTAAAGTTTTTCACTACCCCAAGCACATATCTTAGACTTCCCTTTTAATTACAATTGATTAATAATTGATTTATAATTGGTTGGTAGTTACTTCATCCACGGATGTTCTGCCTAACTGGGCTGTTATTATCTTTATACGATGCCATTTTGCCCCTGTCCATACCGACACAGTATTGACTGTTTACAGTTGTCATGACAACCGTGACTGAAGCCCGCAACTATTTTCACAATCACTGAGTATTTGATATGGTCTTTCTAACCTGTGGATTCTTACTAGTTCCCCTCAGTAGACTAACCGCCATGCTATCTTGTTTTGATATGTATTTCTAAAGGCTTTTATTTGCATTTTCATTTGTATTTATGCACTGCCTCGTTTTGAGATTGCCTGTTTGTTTTCCATAGGTTGCCATGGTCACGTATCCAGCACTGTTACTCCTCCTTACCTGGGGGTTGTGACCAATGTGTAGAACGTATACGTCATTCAGTTTGGCTATTTAAGTCCTGGTGGTGGGAAATGTAATTGTTGTTATTTTGTCTGTCTGAGGACGAGTCGGTAAGGCTTGAAAACGTTCACATTAAAGTGGATTAACAAGTAAGTCTTGTGGAGTGCACTTTCTTTATATATATATATATATATATATATATATATATATATATATATATATATATGTATAAAACACGGAAGGGAACTGCACTCTCATATCGGACCGGGTACACATCCTATGACCCTGCAACATGCTCAGCCCTGCTTGGCCAGATGCGGTGACTAACCTTTCCAGTTTTGCTTTTAAATCTTAGCTGAGAGCTTGCAAGTGAGTGCTGGGTTTTCTCTGTGTGTTGTATTAATTTGTTTTGTAATTTTCCCTATGGTTCTTGCACCCAGACCTGTCTGGGGTTAACTGCTTGTGGCTCTGGGGACAGCACAGCTTCCTGTGAGTGCCAGTGGCACCCAGGGCTGAGCATGTTGCAGGGTCATGGGATGTGTACCCGGTCCGGTATGAGAGTGCAGTTCCCTTCCGTGTTTTGTATATGTCTAGGGTGATTACATATTCCTGTGCACCCTTTTTTTGTTTTCAGTTTGTTTGGATTTGAAAGCTTGCATTGTGTGGCTGTTTTAGGGTCTCAGGTATTGGAGAGGACCTTGACGTGGTACCTGAGCTTGTCCCATTTGGCCAGATGCGGTGACTAACCTTTCCAGTTTTGCTTTTAAATCTTAGCTGAGAGCTTGCAAGTGAGTGCTGGGTTTTCTCTGTGTGTTGTATTAATTTGTTTTGTAATTTTCCCTATGGTTCTTGCACCCAGACCTGTCTGGGGTTAACTGCTTGTGGCTCTGGGGACAGCACAGCTTCCTGTGAGTGCCAGTGGCACCCAGGGCTGAGCATGTTGCAGGGTCATGGGATGTGTACCCGGTCCGGTATGAGAGTGCAGTTCCCTTTCGTGTTTTGTATATGTCTAGGGTGATTACATATTCCTGTGCACCCTTTTTTTGTTTTCAGTTTGTTTGGATTTGAAAGCTTGCATTGTGTGGCTGTTTTAGGGTCCCAGGTATTGGAGAGGACCTTGAAGTGGTACCTGAGCTTGTCCCATTTGGCCGGATGCGGTGACTAACCTTTCCAGTTTTGCTTTTAAATCTTAGCTGAGAGCTTGCAAGTGAGTGCTGGGTTTTCTCTGTGTGTTGTATTAATTTGTTTTGTAATTTTCCCTATGGTTCTTGCACCCAGACCTGTCTGGGGTTAACTGCTTGTGGCTCTGGGGACAGCACAGCTTCCTGTGAGTGCCAGTGGCACCCAGGGCTGAGCATGTTGCAGGGTCATGGGATGTGTACCCGGTCCGGTATGAGAGTGCAGTTCCCTTCCTTGTTTTGTATATGTCTAGGGTGATTACATATTCCTGTGCACCCTTTTTTTGTTTTCAGTTTGTTTGGATTTGAAAGCTTGCATTGTGTGGCTGTTTTAGGGTCTCAGGTATTGGAGAGGACCTTGACGTGGTACCTGAGCTTGTCCCATTTGGCCAGATGCGGTGACTAACCTTTCCAGTTTTGCTTTTAAATCTTAGCTGAGAGCTTGCAAGTGAGTTCTGGGTTTTCTCTGTGTGTTGTATTAATTTGTTTTGTAATTTTCCCTATGGTTCTTGCACCCAGACCTGTCTGGGGTTAACTGCTTGTGGCTCTGGGGACAGCACAGCTTCCTGTGAGTGCCAGTGGCACCCAGGGCTGAGCATGTTGCAGGGTCATGGGATGTGTACCCGGTCCGGTATGAGAGTGCAGTTCCCTTCCGTGTTTTGTATATGTCTAGGGTGATTACATATTCCTGTGCACCCTTTTTTTGTTTTCAGTTTGTTTGGATTTGAAAGCTTGCATTGTGTGGCTGTTTTAGGGTCTCAGGTATTGGAGAGGACCTTGACGTGGTACCTGAGCTTGTCCCATTTGGCCAGATGCGGTGACTAACCTTTACAGTTTTGCTTTTAAATCTTAGCTGAGAGCTTGCAAGTGAGTGCTGGGTTTTCTCTGTGTGTTGTATTAATTTGTTTTGTAATTTTCCCTATGGTTCTTGCACCCAGACCTGTCTGGGGTTAACTGCTTGTGGCTCTGGGGACAGCACAGCTTCCTGTGAGTGCCAGTGGCACCCAGGGCTGAGCATGTTGCAGGGTCATAGGATGTGTACCCGGTCCGGTATGAGAGTGCAGTTCCCTTCCGTGTTTTGTATATGTCTAGGGTGATTACATATTCCTGTGCACCCTTTTTTTGTTTTCAGTTTGTTTGGATTTGAAAGCTTGCATTGTGTGGCTGTTTTAGGGTCTCAGGTATTGGAGAGGACCTTGACGTGGTACCTGAGCTTGTCCCATTTGGCCAGATGCGGTGACTAACCTTTCCAGTTTTGCTTTTAAATCTTAGCTGAGAGCTTGCAAGTGAGTGCTGGGTTTTCTCTGTGTGTTGTATTAATTTGTTTTGTAATTTTCCCTATGGTTCTTGCACCCAGACCTGTCTGGGGTTAACTGCTTGTGGCTCTGCTGGGGACAGCACAGCTTCCTGTGAGTGCCAGTGGCACCCAGGGCTGAGCATGTTGCAGGGTCATAGGATGTGTACCCGGTCCGGTATGAGAGTGCAGTTCCCTTCCGTGTTTTGTATATGTCTAGGGTGATTACATATTCCTGTGCACCCTTTTTTTGTTTTCAGTTTGTTTGGATTTGAAAGCTTGCATTGTGTGGCTGTTTTAGGGTCTCAGGTATTGGAGAGGACCTTGACGTGGTACCTGAGCTTGTCCCATTTGGCCAGATGCGGTGACTAACCTTTCCAGTTTTGCTTTTAAATCTTAGCTGAGAGCTTGCAAGTGAGCGCTGGGTTTTCTCTGTGTGATATATATATATATATATATATATATATTCCTGAGAGTCATCTTTTTTGCTGGAATATTCATTACTTATTTGAACCCAGGTTGCTGACCTTTGGAGAGAGGATTTGTTTTCTCTTCGATTGGATATATATATATATATATATATATATATATATATATATATATATATATATATCCAATCGAAGAGAAAACAAATCCTCTCTCCAAAGGTCAGCAACCTGGGTTCAAATACGCAATGAATATTCCAGCAAAAAAGATGACTCTCGGGAATTTAGGACAAACAGTGTCATTATTTATTTGATTAACACTTCGTGGATCAAATATCCCCTTCTTCAGAATAGTTAAACAAGTGTACAATGCCACAATAAATAGTGCAAGATGTGTAACATACAATCACATACCCCTCCTCCCAAATTTTGCACTCAACAGAGCCCTTAAACGCACAGATGTGTTCCACCATACCGGAAATCGGAAGTTATTACAGCGATACTTCAAGTATTACCGTGTAATCAAATCAATTTATGTAACACAATATATACTAATATAACAAGATTATATGTCTTGCTACCATGGTAACTGGTAATGTAATGGAATCTCACACACAGATGATTGTGATTGTTTAATTAACCAATTACAGGATTGGATTTGTTTTTAAATAGCAAGTGTATCATTCATTGTTTTATTGGATAGCCTGAGGAAACAGCCCTTGAGAGGTTGAGAAATGCGTTGCTTTGTTTTTAAATAAAGATTTGTTTTTATGATACACTTGCTGCATTTTGGAATTTTTATCTCTTCATGTGGAGCTTGGAGTGGATCCAGTTTGCAAAGGAATACAGTCTACTGGGCGGCTGAGAAGTCCCAGCTTGTCTATACTGAACCTGGAGGTGTGCTACATGTTGTAAGTGTTACCATTCCTTATTACTATGCCTGTTTATACTGTACTAGGCTATGGTAGCTCTGCTTTGTAATTCTTATATAGGCACCTGTTACACACATTTGTTAATCCCCTGTTTGCCACCCAGTTTGTCTACATACAGTGAGCTGGACTACTGCAAAGTTCCAATCTGCCCTGCTAGCACCATTGGGTGATTTTCCTTTGCGAGTACATTCATTTATCATATTGCTTATCTCCTGTTTTGGTGGTACTAGGTTGGCACCTCTATGTTTTCTCTTCTCCAGATCATCGTATACCAGGGTTTGACCATGTTTTTACAAAATTTGGATGAAGGAAAGGACCCTGAATCAGGAGGTCCTTCCTCAGAGGTAGTCTCCAAGCTGGGAGAGATGACATCTCCATTAGGTCTGCAAACCAGATCAGGTGAGGCCACACAGGAGCTATTAGAATCACTGATGCCCTCTCCTTTTTGATATGAGCAATGACTCGTGGAAGGAGAGCAAATGGAGGAAACAGGTATGCCAACCTGAAAACTAAAGGAACTGCCAGAGGATCTATCAGAATGGTCTGCAGATCTCTTGACCTTGAACTGTACCTTGGCATTCTGATGGGACACCATCAGATCTAACTCCGGTACCCCTGGAAAACACCTCCGGATGGAGTTCCCAAAAAGTCTGTCTGCTCAGAAAATCCGCTTCCCAGTTGTCTACTCCTGGAATGTGGATGGCAGATAGACAGCAATTGTGGTTCTCTGCCCATTGAAGAATCTGAGTAACCTCCTTAATGGCTAAAGAACTCAGAGTTCCTCCCTGATGATTGATGTAAGCCACAGAGGTTATGTTGTCTGACTGGAACCTGATAAATTGGGCTAAGGACAACTCAGGCCAAGCCAAGAGAGCATTGTAAATCGCCCTCAACTCCAAGATGTTGATGGGAAGAACAGACTCCTCCCGAGTCCAAAGGCCTTGAGCTTATAACAAGATCCAGACTGCTCTCCAGCCCAGCAGGCTGGCGTTCATGGTCATGATCACCCAGGAAGGTCTCTGAAAGCATGTGCCCTGAGACAGATGTCCCTGACAAATCCACCATGGGAGAGAGTCCCTTGATGACTGATCTAACTCTATTCTCTGAGATAGATCTGCATGGTTGCCATTCCATTGTCTGAACATGCACAACTAGAGAGCTCTCATGGAATTGAGCAAAAGGAATGATGTCCATGGAAGCCACCATTAGACTGATTACCTCCATACATTTAGCCACTGAAGGATGAGCAGTAGCCTGAAGAGAGAGGCAAGAGGAAATGATTTTGTTTTTCCTGACCTCTGTCAGGAAAATCTTCACCAATAGAGAATCTATTATGGTCCCTAAGAACACTACTCTTGTTGTACAGGAAAGGAAGCTTTTTCCAGATTCTTATTTCATCCGTGGGAACAAAGAAAAGACAACACTATCTCTGTGTGAGATTTTGCTTGTTGAAAAGATGGTGTCTGAACCAATATGTCGTCCATGTAGGGTGCCACAGCAATTTCCTGATAATGGATTACTGCCAAAAGAGCCCCCAGAACCTTTGAAAAAATTCTGGGAGCCGTGGCTAGATCAAATGGAAGGGCCACAAACTGGAAATGCTTGTCCAGAAAGGCAAATCTCAATAATCTGTGATGGTCCCTGTGAATAGGAACATGAAAATATGCATCCTTTAGGTCTATGGTTGTCATGTACTGACCCTCTTGTACTAAAGGAAGAATGGAGTGTATAGTCTCCATCTTGTAGGATGGAACTTTTAGAAACTTGTTTAGACACTTCAAGTCTAGAATGAAGAGTAGAACCCAAGACCCTCATCCTGCACTGGAGCTGGAACTATCATTGCCGGGGAGGAAAGTAGTTGTATGCATTTCAAGAACGCCTCTCTCTTTATCTGGTCTGCAGATAATCTTGAGAGATGGAATCTGCATCTGGGAGGAAAAGTCTTGAATTCCAATTTGTAACCCTGGAATACTGTGTCCACGGTCCAGGAATCTGGGACATCTCGTATCCAGGCTTAAGAGAATGGAGAAAATCTGTCCCCCACCTGATCGAATCCCTGATCTTGAGGTAGAGAAAACCCTTTTCCACCCGTAATAACAGAAACAATTTCTGCCATACCAGGACCAAAAAAGGTTTTGCCCTTAAAGTAATCACCAGAAGCTTCACTTTAGAGGGAGGAAACGTCCGCAGACCAAGATTTCAACCATAACGCCCTGTGGGCTAGGACAGTGAAACTAGAAGTTTGAGCTGCTAGTCTAACAACCTGTAAAATGGATTCTGCAATAAAGGAAATGGGCCAACATAAGAGCTTTAATCTTATTTTAAATTTCGTCCAAGGAAGTCTCTACTTGAGGAGAATCAGACAAGGTGTCAAACCAATAAGATGCCGCAATTGTCAAGGTGGCAATATACACCACAGGTTGCCATTGGAGACCTTGACGAACATAAATTTTTTTCAAATCAGCCTCCAGCTTCTTGTCCATTGGATCCTTAAAGATCAGCTATCCTCAATAGGAATAGTGGTTCTCTTAGCCAGAGTGGAAATAGCCCCTTCAACTTTGGTTATAGTATACCAAGGGACTTTAATGGAGTCCTCAAAAGGAAACATTTTCTTAAAAATGGGAGATAGGGAAAAAGACACCCCTGGTTTCTCCCATTCCTGTTAGATAATCTCCCTAACACGGTCCGGCACAGGAAAAACCTCTGAAGTGAAAGGTTCATCAAAAAAACTATTAAGTTTACTAGATTTCTTAGGCGTGACAACGACAGGGGTATCAGAGTCATCTAAAATAGCTAAAACCTCCTTTAACAATACACAAAGGTGTTCAAGCTTAAATCTGAAGGATACCACCCCAGTCTCAGAAGAAGGAATTAGACTGTCCGAATCTGAGATTTCACCCTCAGAAAGTCCCGATGTATCTTCCTCATCAGACTTATGATAAAGGGCAAATTGGGAAGCAGAACTGAGGACAGGCACCTTACTTTCTGAATTTCTAGATTTCCTCTTGCATTTTCCCTGTAATCTGGGAATGGCAGCTAATGCCACAGATACCGCTGAAGATACATGGGCAGCAATTTCTGCTTTTAAATAAACTCCACTAGGAGTTATAGAGGAACCACAGGGCACTGCATGTGACATCATTGAGGTTTAGGATGTAGCAGGGGAAGGCTGAGGTATTATTTTAACAGCATCAGCCTGTTAAAAAAAATAAGATAAGAGAAGACAGATGCGCCACATGGCCCAATATTGTTTGGTCCAAAAATATATTGAGATGTGCATAGATTGAACTCACATTTGTTAAAGCACCTCAGTTAGTGCTATAGAGGCAGTCTGGGATCTCTAACAGTCACCCAGGGGACCAAACTCCGGTAGTAGTGTGTTGTCTGTATCAAATGACAAAAGAGACTGGATACAGATGAAGGTAGAACCACCATTCGTCAGGAATACCAGGAAAATGTGTGCCCTCTCACACAGAGGGATAGCAGGCCAGCAAACAAAAAATAGCAAGTGTTCCAGATATGTATAAAAGTTTTATCAAAATAATAAAAACAGGGCAACGCGTTTCTCAGCTCTAGGCTGTTTCATCAGGCATCATGGAAGCCTGATGAAACAGCCTAGAGCTGAGAAACGCGTTGCCCTGTTTTTATGATTTTAATAAAACTTTTATACATATCTGGAACACTTGCTATTTTTTGTTTGCTGGCCTGCTATCCCTCTGTGTGAGAGGGCACACATTTTCCTGGTATTCCTGACGAATGGTGGTTCTACCTTCATCTGTATCCAGTGAGCCTTTGGTTAAGTCTGGTGGGTGACCATATTGATCCCATCATGCCTCTATAGCATCAAAGGAGATGCTACAACTATTGTGAGTACCATCCTATCTTATTATCCTGCTATCTTTGCTAAGACAATACTAGGCCATATAGGCACCTTGTCTCTTTTGTCATTTGATACAGACAACACACTACTACCGGAGTTTGGTCCCCTGGGTGACTGTTAAAGATCCCAGACTGCCTCCATAGCACTAACTGAGGTGCTTTAACAAATGTGAGTTCAATCTATGAACATCTCAATATATTTTTGGACCAAACAATATTGGGCCATGTGGCGCATCTGTCTTCTCTTATCTTTGTAGATTGCTGCTTTGGATCCCAGCCTGGATCTCTACAGATAGCTGCCTTGATCTTCACTTCAGAGATTTTCAGTACATATTACTAGAGGCTTTATACAACCAAATCACTGTTTTATTCATGCATATATCATATTGAGAGGTTACATGTTTAGGTTTTGACACTTGTGTAACAATATTTTATACTACCTTATCTATATCTTTCTCTTAGGAGGTTGTGTGATAAATATCTTGTTTATCTAGGTCATATCACCTGCATACCATTAATATTGTACACCACTCTATCTTTATCTTTCTCCTAGGAGGTTGTAGTCTATATATTGTTTTGACTATTACACTTAGTGTCTCCTACATTAAGCAATATATATCTTTTTATTTATATCTTTCTCTAATGAGGTTAATTCATATATATTTATATCTTGCCTAGACTAAAGGCTATAGAGGATTGAGTAAAGTCACTTCTAATATCATCAACAATATAGTTTACTCCTTATAAGGGCGCCCCCTCTATCTTGTACTGTTAAAAAAAAAATTACCTTTATTTTGCAAGGTTTTCTTGACACATAAAGAACAAAATTGCATAGGAGCTGCAATTTGTGCATCTAAACATAATAAGCATGAATTCATGAGAGCAGGCTCTTGCTCCATATCAGACATGTTGTGAAACAGTAAATGAACTTGTACAGATAAATTTCAAATATTTTAATATTCAATTAAAATAAGCCAAGGAAAAAGTACATTTTAAATTTTATCCCAAATTAGGATCGATCACCAGCTAAAATTATGTGAGAAAAGTTAAGAAAAAACATTTAATAAACATCAAATAAACTTCTAAAATACCCATCAGGCAACCCCACACCTCAATTACTGAGGTGCCTTAACGTTGCCAATTAAGACCGGGTCACCCAGGTATGGAGAAAAACAACTTTTCCCTCAGAAATGTTATGAAGTAAAGCCGGTCATGTGACCGCAACTGCCGAAATCAAATTACTGCTGTGACACAGAGAGGCACTAAAAATAGCTTCCTGGTACATTGAGTACCAGAAATATATGTTTTTTCAAACATGACAGTTTAAAATGTTGCATCGTTTTATTTTAAAGCAAAGTGGAAATGAATAAACTGTTGAAATAGAAAATTTAGCCTTACTTTCAGTTTAAACTTCTATTGTAAATTATATTATATTGTAAATATGTGTCAGAAAATAAAGCCTAATAAAAACATGTTACCCTTTTTTTAAAAAAAGAGTTTAAATGTTAGTCTTACACATGCTACAGTGCCTGTTTCATGCCCTAGTGTAACCCGTACAACAGGATTACCTATGTCCCAATAAAAAAGCAGTGTCATTTAATTTGTTAAGTGCATGGTCACCCTAAGTGGAAGAAAAAGCACTTACCTGTTCCGCTGTCCGGCATGTAGACAGTTACAATGTATTAGAAGACACAGTTCTTCCCAGAGACCTTTGAAAAAAAAAGAACAGAGTAGCCAACTTTGGCTTTTTAAACTAGGGCAGCATTGTTAGGAAACGCAGTAAGTACCTCTTTACAAGTTCCTAACTGCTTTAAAGCCACCACTACCCGACTGCAAGGAATGACGTGGAATACGGCTATATCCCAAAACTTGCTTGTAGATGAAATTAAAAAAATTCTTCAGACACATCGCAACTATAATAAAAGTATTAACCCCAAACCCGACAACCCCCCACAACACAATATGCCTAATAAAACTATTAACCCTCAAATCCACCAACCCCAACATAGCAAACTACCTAATAAATGTATTAACCCCTAAACTGCCAAACCTCCACATCGCAAAGTAACTAATTAACTTATTAACCCCTAAACCACCAACCCCCCACATCGCAATCTACCTAATAAAACTATTAACCCCTAACCCGCCATTCACTCACATCGCAATTAACCTAATTAAACTTTTAACCCCTAATCTGCCATTTACCCACATCGCAATTAACCTAATAAATCTATTAACCCCTAAAACGCAAAACCCCCACAACGCAAATAACTAATTAAATTACTAAGCCCCCTAACCTAACGCCACCTAAATTAACCCCAATTACCTAAATTAAAAAAAACTAAGTTTAATCCCTGAGGATGTGTCAGACACTTCTTACAAAGGGTGTCACTTAATGACCAGTGATGTGCCTGGTACATCCTCAGGGGTTTGAATCGATGGACGGGATCGCTTCCAACTGCTTTCAGGTTATTGCAGTGATGCTGCGATATCGAGGCATCCTGCAATAACCTTTTTTAAATGGTCAGTCTAGTCAAAAGTAAACTTTCATGATTCAGATAGGGCATGCAATTTTAAACAACTTTCCAATTGACTTTTATCATCAAATTTGCTTTGTTTTCTTGGTGGTATTTTTGAAAAGCTAAACCTAGGTAGGATCAAAAAGATTTCTAAACCGTTGAAAAACGCCTCTTAGCTCAGAGTATTTTGAAAGTTTTTCACAGTTAGACAGTACTAGTTCATGTGTGTCATATAGATAACATTGTGCTCACTACTGTGGAGTTATTTAGGATTCTGCACTGATTAGCTAAACTACATGTCTGTCAAAAGCACTGAGATAAGGGGGCAGTCTGTAGAGGCTTAGATACAATGTAATCACAGAGGTAAAACATATTAATATAATTGTGTTGGTTATGCAAAACTGAGGAATGGGTAATAAAGGGATTATCTATCTTTATAAACAATAACAATTCTGGTGTAGACTGTCCCTTTAAGCATCAGATGCAGAGAAAGCCACTCTGTGGCCCTCTCTGCATCAGCCAGCGATGATGCAGAACGTTGGTGGGTGGGAGCCGTAGCAGGGAGGCAGGTGGGCGGCCCATCGTTGGAGGGACTTCCGGATCCTGTCCCTGCAGTGCGCGTGCGTGAGCCAGAACGCGCACGCACGAGACTCAGACACAATTTATGGGAAGGAGGAAGAGGGAGAAAGAGAGGGAAGGGGGAATAATTGTTGGAAAAGGGATCTGGGAGGGGGAGGGTATTGAGGGGGCAACTACACTATAGAAAATTAGGTTTTAAATAAAAAAAAAACTATTTTTTTAAGCAAACTGGGTTAGAGAGCTGTTTGGGGGGGGATCAGGGAGGTTGGGGGCTAAGGGGGGATCAAACGCTGCATTATATATATATATATATATATGTATGTATATATGTATATATACTGTATGTATATAAAAATATTATATAAAAAAAAGCCTTTTATTAAGATAACGGTGAAAATTGTGAGGTGGGGGTGGGGAGAGAGCTGTTTGTTTGAGGGGGTCAGGGAGGGATCAGGGGGTGGAATGTGTCAGGTGGGAGGCTGATCTCTACACTAAAGCTAAAATTAACCCTGCAAGCTACCTAATTAAGCCCTTAACTTCTGGGCATAATACAAGTTTGGTATATATGTCTGCTATTTCTAAACAAAGGGGATCCCAGAGAAGCATTTAAAAACATTTGTGCCATAATTTCACAAGCTGTTGTGCAATTGCAATTGCACAAGCTGTTTATAAATAATTTCAGTGAGAAACCTAAAGTAAGTTAAAAAGTTAACGATTTTTTTTATTTGATCGCATTTGGCGGTGAAATGGTGGCATGAAATATAAAAAATGGGCCTATTTTAATACCTTGGGTTGTTTAATACATTACACTAAAGCTAAAATTAACCCCACAAGCTCCCTACAAGCTACCTAATTAACCCCTTCACTGCTGGGCATAATATAAGTGTGGTGCACAGCGGCATTTAGTGGCCTTCTTATTACCAAAAATAATGCCAAAGCAATAAATATCTGCTATTTCTGAACAAAGGGGATCCCAGAGAAGCATTTATAACCATTTGTGTCATAATTGCACAAGCAATATTTTGTTTTTTTTTATTTTGGGGGGTTTGATGGGTGGGGAGTTTTACTGTTACAGGGGGGGGCTTAGTATTTGTTAAGGTTAAAGAGCTGTTTAACTTAGGAAAATGCCCTACAACAGGCCCTTTTAACGGTATTGGTAGTTTAGTTTAGATTAGGGGGGGGGGCTTTTTTATTTTCATAGGGATTAGGTTTAATTTTTTTATTGATGATCGTTTGGTTTATTATTTTATGTAATGTTAGACTTATTTTTTTTATTTTATTAATTTAAACTTATTTTTTTTCATTTTCAGAGTAATGTTAGGGTTTTTATTTTAATTGTAACTTAGTATTTTTTAAGTTAGGTAATTGGGGTTAATTTAGCGGGTGTTAATTTAGGGGGCATAGTAATTTAATTTGTTATTTGCGTTGTGGGGGTTTGGCGGTTTAGGGGTTAATATATTTATTAGGTTAATTGCGATGTGGGTTAATGGTGGATTAGGGGTTAATAGTTTAATTAGGTAAATTGTGTTGTGGGGGTTTGGCGGTTTAGGAGTTAATAGTTTAATTAGGTTAGTTGCGATGTGGGTGAATGGTGGATTAGGGGTTAATACATTTATTAGTTATAGTGTGATGTGGGTGAATGGCAAATTAGGCGTTAATAGTTATATTAGGTAGATTGCAATGTGGGGGTTAGCGGATTAGGGGTTAATAGTTTTATTAGTTATTACGTTTGGGGTTGGCGGTTGACAGGTAGATAGATATTGCGCATGATTTAGGTGTTTGTTAATATTTTCAGGCAGTTACGGGAGTTACAGTGCTCACATTTTTAGCCCAAGGCTTGCTGTGCCTGCCTATGTGTGACAAGATGAAAATGGAGTAAAATGTCTCATTTTTGCTGCGTAAGTCCTTGCACTGAATATGTAATACCGATTTGCGACGCGGTTCTATGTTAGATTATAGGAATAAAAATAGCGGCCAACGGGTGAAATATGCGCACCGCATTTATATGCGGCACCGTATATGTGATTGCAAAACCGGACTAAACACAGGCGTTGTCTGCTTTTTGAGTGACGCCGCATATGTTATCTCACCCAATGTGTGAGCGGGAGCGCAAAGTACCACGCCACTCGTAATTCTTGATGTGAAGGAGAGATGCCTACATTACAATATAATTTCTAAAAAAAATGTAAAAGATTTTGCATGATTTCTCTGCATGCCGGGACCTTTTGAATTTCAGGCCCTTAGAGCGGCAGATCCCAGGGCTTGCGCTAGAGGTAAGCATTTTTAACCTACGAGGTCATTTAAAGCAAAAGAATTGAAACTGACGAATTTTGCCAGTATTTATTCATTTTCTTTAAATTTCATGGTGCATTCATTTGGATATTCATCTTGTAAAAATGAAACGAATATCCATGTTTCGTTAATTGATTTGCATTTGTAACAAAATATATGCACATTCATATTTATCATTCACAGATATGTAACACATATTTGTTTTTATTTTTTTCCAATATATATTTGTGTGAAACCAAATCCACATATCTAATGATTACTGAACCTTTTCATACTGTACTATTTTTGAATACATTTGTGAATATTTTATATGACAATTTAATTAAAAATGTTTTAGAATATGCAAACCAACATTTCAGTTCAGCAATATGGCCTGCTGTAATAAAGTTTTATATTACTGATTAATAATATTGGCTTACTAAATCTTATAGATGGTTTAATTATATGGGCAGCTTAAACAGACAAAAGATAAGAAATGTAAGTATTTGGGAAATATATGAAATATGGGAAATGTATTCTAATTTCAAATGACAAAACTACAAGCTCCTGTTTTTAAAATCAGCTTAGACTGGTTTCAAGATAATAAAATACAAGGTTAAAATAATAATAATAACAATAAATACTTTTTTTTTTTATTATGGAAGGACAACCAAAGAGGAACAGGCCAATTTTGTAGTTTTGATTACGATGTGGGGGGCATAGTTAAAATCACATTTTATTTATAGTATTACAATCCAACTGATTACCAATTAGCCTAACATATGGCATAACAAAATTCACAAGCTATTAAATTGAGCATATAATTATAATGAGGATGATCACCACAGAAATGTTTCAACATAATTCACTAAAGTCTAGGGGCCCCATTTATATAGCAGGGGATGAAACATAAGGGCCCATGAGTTGCATGGTTGCGTGAGTAGGCCTGAAATGCTAGTTGAGACCACAGCAACTAAGACTTTCTGACACCCCAAGGGAGGTGGAGTTAAATTATCACAATCCGATTGGGATGATTAACAAGCCCTGCTCCCGCACAATTGGTTGCTCAAGTGTCAGGGGCTCAGCAGCACAAAATCATTATGTACTAGTCTCCAGCACTGCAAGATCTCTCTCATTTCTGTATATAAAGGGGAGTTAAGCCCGGGGGCAATATAGCTCGGCATGATATTAAAGTTTTGTTACACTTACACTTTGTGCTTTGTATTTTATATTACTTTACACTTCAGATTGGGTCCTTTCAGTATTGTTACATCAAAACTTTGCACTTTCTATTTTCTATTTTAATATATTTAGATTTAGATATAGATGCAGCAGTTATTTTTACAAATTCTGATTATGTTTGAAAGTTTCTGTTACTTTTAAAAATTAGAATCATACTTTGTATATTTCTGTGTATCTTCTACAACTTACATTGCATTCGTATATTCTCTATTGTAAAACAAACAGCTTCAGAAAGTTGGAGGAACAGGGGAGGAACAGGAGAGTTTTCTGGGATGAACATGGGAGTTCCCAGGGTATGGCTGAAGCTCTGTTACAAATCTTGTGAAATGCTGTGCGATGGGGGTGCTGCTTTCAATAGCACAGTCTAATAGTGCTAGACTCGCTATATTATAGCCACACAATTCCTTTAGTGATGAGCAACATACAGGGTACGTCACTGTCATTAAGGGGATAAAATGATGCTCATAAATAAGATTAAGAGGAAAAAAAACAGCTGTGCCACCTTAGTAATGGTAATAAAATTAGCAATGTTTAGCTGTTCACATGACCATACGATAATTTCGGAATACCAGCTAGAGCTGTGTATTCATTTTCATTTGAATGCACATTTGGGGCATATTTATCAAGGTCTGGCGGACCTGATCCGACACTGAGGATCAGGTCTGCCAGACCTCGCTGAATATGGCGAGCAATACGCTCGCCGTATTCAGCATTGCACAAGCAGCTCACAAGAGCTGCTGGTGCAACGCCGCCCCCTGCAGACTCGCGGCTAATGGGCCGCCAGCAGGGGGGTGTCAATCAACCAGATCGAACTCGATCGGGTTGTATTGTGGTGATGTGTGTCTGCCTGCTCAGAGCAGGCGGACAGGTTATGGAGCAGCGGTCTTTGTGACCGCTGCTTCATAACTGCTGTTTCTGGTGAGTCTGAAGACTCACCAGAAACAGGGGCCATCAAGCTCCATATAGAGCTTGTTAAATAGAGCCCTTGGGGCAAAAATTGAATATTTGTTTTCAGTTTAATGAAACAAAATATCCGAATGAATGCACCAAATAATATTAAAGAAAACTTAGCGAGAGTACTAAGCCTGCTGTTAGCGTGAGCTGGACTCTGGCATGAAGAGGATCAGAATAGCGTGCTCTCCAGTGTATGTAAAGCTAAGTATTCTAGCTACAGGTGAACTTTTTAATGAAAAATAATGTAAATGCTTAACTAAAATTCAGTATTTGTTTTGCTTTAAATTAAATAAATACTGAATAGTGCAACCAATAAATATTTTGGGAAAACGAATGTCCACAAATATTCTGTACGAAAATTTTGAACAATCCAAAAATGTCTTGGCTGCACAAGTATAATACCAGCATAGAAGAGCAGTAATAATACAAACACTTATCTAAGTAAACTGATAGATGCTGCCCACAATACAGTTTGCATGATGCCCACCTGTTAATTGTGATTTCATCTCATTCAAATCCCTCAATATAGTTGAAAGTTGTCTACCAAAAGGAAGTTGCTCAGCTGGAGCCACCCAGGAGGCATTACTAGTAGAATTTGCACCCTTGTTCCTGATTGTATTAGGACCAAGAAGACTTGAGTAGTATCAAATAACATAAACAGATCAAAACAATCATCCTTTCATTTAAAGCGACATTAAAGTCAAAATTAAACAAACATATTGCATAGAGAATAGAATTTGAATCAATTTTACAGTTTACTTATACTATTAATGTTGCTTACCCTCTAGGTATCCTTTGTTAAAGATTCCTAGGAGAGCTCAAGAGTGTATTTAGCCATATGGCAGCAGTTGTTGCAACAGTGTTTATATCAATGCTATACATAGTTGCATACACTGTTGCTACATAATGCTACAGAAAGTCTATAGCAGCAAAAACACCTGCGTCAAGTTCGGTGCGAAAAGCATTGGACTGGTGTTAACTAACAGTCATCGATGTTGCGGCTATTCGGGTTTTCCCCAACTTTATTTATACCATTTCA
The DNA here is from genome assembly GCF_027579735.1 of Bombina bombina. Taxonomy (NCBI): domain Eukaryota; kingdom Metazoa; phylum Chordata; class Amphibia; order Anura; family Bombinatoridae; genus Bombina; species Bombina bombina. The sequence goes on along the minus strand of NC_069501.1, from coordinate 1,175,244,447 downwards.
TTACTGTCCACGAACAATCACATTTCTCTTTAGCACATTATTGTATATAGTGTAAATGAATACTTTTTTTAAACAGGACTAATTGCAAATATAGCAAGTAGCGACATATTTGGTGCAAATTGGAGAGTGAATTGTTACAATTCTTTTTAATATTGGACATACATATGTTAGTATGCATATACACACACATATATATATATATATATATAAACAGCAGGCAGGCCAGCACTCACGGTTAACATTTCATCCAACCAGGGTGCTTCCAAAGTATTGATAGTAGTGAAGAAAAGGGATGCACTCGCCAGGATTTTCAAAGTTAACATTTAATGTAACGTTTCAGGGAGTTACCCCCTTCGTCAGACAATACGAAATAACATTGTTATTTCTCCAACATTGGTGTGTCCGGTCCACGGCGTCATCCTTACTTGTGGGATATTCTCTTCCCCAACAGGAAATGGCAAAGAGTCCCAGCAAAGCTGGTCACATGATCCCTCCTAGGCTCCGCCCACCCCAGTCATTCTCTTTGCCGTTGCACAGGCAACATCTCCACGGAGATGGTTAAGAGTTTTTTGGTGTTTAAATGTAGTTTTATTCTTCTATCAAGTGTTTGTTATTTTAAAATAGTGCTGGTATGTACTATTTACTCTGAAACAGAAAAGGATGAAGATTTCTGTTTGTAAGAGGAAGATGATTTTAGCACAGTAACTAAAATCGATTGCTGTTTCCACACAGGACTGTTGAGATGAAGTAACTTCAGTTGGGGGAAACAGTTAGCAGTCTTTTCTGCTTAAGGTATGACTAGCCATATTTCTAACAAGACCATGTAATGCTGGAAGGCTGTAATTTCCCCTCATGGGGACCGGTAAGCCATTTTCTTAGTTAAACATAAAAGAATAAAGGGCTTCAAAAAGGGCTTAAAAACTGGTAGACATTTTTCTGGGCTAAAACAATTGCTTTACTAGGCATATTATGCAGATTCTAACTAATTATTGGTATTATAATCTTGGGGAATGTTTAGAAAAACGGCAGGCACTGTGTTGGACACCTTTTTCAGATGGGGGCCTTTCTAGTTATAGACAGAGCCTCATTCTGGGACTGTATAGGGGTTAAATGTAAAAACGGCTCTGGTTCCGTTAATTTAAGGGTTAAAGCTCTGAAATTTGGTGTGCAATACTTTTAATGCTTTAAGACACTGTGGTGAAATTTTGGTGAATTTTGAACAATTCCTTCATACTTTTTCACATATTCAGTAATAAAGTGTTTTCAGTTTGAAATTTAAAGTGACAGTAACGGTTTTATTTTAAAACGTTTTTTGTGCTTTGTTGACAAGTTTAAGCCTGTTTAACATGTCTGTACCATCAGATAAGCTATGTTCTATATGTATGAAAGCCAATGTGTCTCCCCATTTAAATTTATGTGATAATTGTGCCATAGTGTCCAAACAAAGTAAGGACAGTAATGCCACAGATAATGATATTGCCCAAGATGATTCCTCAAATGAGGGGAGTAAACATGATACTACATCATCCCCTACTGTGTCTACACCAGTTATGCCCACACAGGAGGCCCCTAGTACATCTAGTGCGCCAATACTTATTACCATGCAACAATTAACGGCTGTAATGGATAACTCCATAGCAAATCTTTTATCCAAAATGCCTACTTATCAGAGAAAGCGCGATTGCTCTGTTTTAAACACTGAAGAGCAAGAGGACGCTGATGATAACTGTTCTGACATACCCTCACACCAATCTCAAGGGGCCATGAGGGAGGTTTTGTCTGATGGAGAAATTTCAGATTCAGGAAAAATTTCTCATCAAGCTGAACCTGATGTTGTGACATTTAAATTTAAATTAGAACATCTCCGCGCACTGCTTAAGGAGGTGTTATCTACTCTGGATGATTGTGACAATTTGGTCATTCTAGAGAAATTATGTAAGATGGACAAGTTCCTAGAGGTTCCGGTGCCCCCCGACGCTTTTCCTATACCCAAGCGGGTGGCGGACATAGTAAATAAAGAGTGGGAAAGGCCCGGCATACCTTTTGTTCCCCCCCCTATATTTAAGAAATTATTTCCTATAGTCGACCCCAGAAAGGACTTATGGCAGACAGTCCCCAAGGTCGAGGGGGCGGTTTCTACTCTAAACAAACGCACTACTATTCCTATCGAAGATAGTTGTGCTTTCAAAGATCCTATGGATAAGAAATTAGAGGGTTTGCTTAAAAAGATTTTTGTACAGCAAGGTTACCTTCTACAACCAATTTCATGCATTGTTCCTGTCACTACGGCAGCGTGTTTCTGGTTCGAGGAACTAGAAAAATCGCTCAGTAAAGAATCTTCGTATGAGGAGGTTATGGACAGAGTTCAAGCACTTAAATTGGCTAACTCTTTTGTTTTAGATGCCGCTTTGCAATTAGCTAGATTAGCGGCAAAAAATTCAGGGTTTGCTGTCGTGGCGCGCAGAGTGCTTTGGCTAAAGTCTTGGTCAGCGGATGTGTCTTCCAAGACAAAATTGCTTAACATTCCTTTCAAAGGTAAAACATTATTTGGACCTGATTTGAAAGAGATTATTTCAGACATCACTGGGGGAAAGGGCCACGCCCTCCCACAGGATAGGTCTTTTAAGGCTAATAATAAGCCTAATTTTCGTCCCTTTCGCAGAAACGGACCAGTCTCTAATTCTGTATCCTCTAAGCAAGAGGGTAATACTTCACAACACAAACCAGCCTGGAAACCAATGCAAGGCTGTAACAAGGGTAAGCAGGCCAAGAAGCCTACCACTGCTACCAAAACAGCATGAAGGGATAGCCCCCGATCCGGGACCGGATCTAGTGGGGGGCAGACTTTCTCTCTTTGCTCAGGCTTGGGCAAGAGATGTTCAGGATCCTTGGGCGCTAGAAATAGTTTCTCAAGGTTATCTCCTGGAATTCAAGGAACTACCCCCAAGGGGAAGGTTCCACAGGTCTCAATTATCTTCAAACCAAATAAAGAGACAGGCATTCTTACATTGTGTAGAAGACCTGTTAAAGATGGGAGTGATACATCCAGTTCCAATAAGAGAACAAGGAATGGGATTTTATTCCAATCTGTTCATAGTTCCCAAAAAAGAGGGAACATTCAGACCAATTTTGGATCTAAAGATCCTAAACAAATTTCTCAGGGTACCATCGTTCAAAATGGAAACTATTCGAACGATCCTACCTACTATCCAGGAAAATCAATTTATGACTACCGTGGATTTAAAGGATGCGTACCTACATATTCCTATCCACAAGGAACATCATCAGTTCCTAAGGTTCGCTTTTCTGGACAAGCATTACCAGTTTGTGGCACTTCCATTTGGATTAGCCACTGCTCCAAGGATTTTCACAAAGGTACTAGGGTCCCTTCTAGCGGTTCTAAGACCAAGGGGCATTGCAGTAGTACCTTACTTGGACGACATCCTGATTCAAGCGTCGTCCCTGTCAAAAGCAAAGGCTCATACAGACATCGTCCTAGCCTTTCTCAGATCTCACGGATGGAAGGTGAACAAAGAAAAAAGTTCTCTGTCCCCGTCAACAAGAGTTCCCTTCTTGGGAACAATAATAGATTCCTTAGAAATGAGGATTTTTCTGACAGAGGTCAGAAAATCAAAACTTCTAAGCTCTTGTCAAGTACTTCATTCTGTTCCTCGTCCTTCCATAGCGCAGTGCATGGAAGTAATAGGATTGATGGTTGCAACAATGGACATAGTTCCTTTTGCACGAATTCATCTAAGACCATTACAACTGTGCATGCTCAGACAGTGGAATGGGGATTATACAGACTTGTCTCCGACGATTCAAGTAGATCAAAAGACCAGAGATTCACTCCGTTGGTGGCTGACCCTGGACAATCTGTCACAGGGAATGAGCTTCCGCAGACCAGAGTGGGTCATTGTCACGACCGACGCCAGCCTAGTGGGCTGGGGCGCGGTCTGGGAATCCCTGAAAGCTCAGGGTCTATGGTCTCGGGAAGAGTCTCTTCTCCCGATAAACATTCTGGAACTGAGAGCGATATTCAATGCTCTCAGAGCTTGGCCTCAACTAGCAAAGGCCAAATTCATATGGTTTCAGTCAGACAACATGACGACCGTTGCATATATCAATCATCAGGGGGGAACAAGGACTTCCCTGGCGATGAAAGAAGTGACCAAGATAATTCAATGGGCGGAGGATCACTCCTGCCACTTGTCTGCGATCCACATCCCAGGAGTGGAAAATTGGGAAGCGGATTTTCTGAGTCGTCAGACATTCCATCCGGGGAGTGGGAACTCCATCCGGAAATCTTTGCCCAAATAACTCAATTATGGGGCATTCCAGACATGGATCTGATGGTGTCTCATCAGAACTTCAAGGTTCCTTGCTACGGGTCCAGATCCAGGGATCCCAAGGCCACCCTAGTAGATGCACTAGTAGCACCTTGGACCTTCAACCTAGCTTATGTATTCCCACCGTTTCCTCTCATCCCCAGGCTGGTAGCCAGGATCAATCAGGAGAGGGCCTCTGTGATCTTGATAGCTCCTGCGTGGCCACGCAGGACTTGGTATGCAGACCTGGTGAATATGTCATCGGCTCCACCATGGAAGCTACCTTTGAGACAGGACCTTCTTGTTCAGGGTCCATTCGAACATCTGAATCTGGTTTCCCTCCAACTGACGGCTTGGAGATTGAACGCTTGATTTTATCAAAGCGTGGGTTTTCAGATTCTGTAATAGATACTCTGATTCAGGCTAGAAAGCCTGTAACTAGAAAAATTTACCATAAAATATGGAAAAAATATATCTGTTGGTGTGAATCTAAAGGATTCCCATGGAACAAGATACAAATTCCTAAGATTCTATCCTTTCTACAAGAAGGTTTGGAGAAAGGATTATCTGCAAGTTCTCTGAAGGGACAGATCTCTGCTTTATCTGTTTTACTTCACAAAAGACTGGCAGCTGTGCCAGATGTTCAAGCATTTGTTCAGGCTCTGGTTAGGATCAAGCCTGTTTACAGACCTTTGACTCCTCCCTGGAGTCTAAATCTAGTTCTTTCAGTTCTTCAAGGGGTTCCGTTTGAACCCTTACATTCCGTAGATATTAAGTTATTATCTTGGAAAGTTTTGTTTTTGGTTGCAATTTCTTCTGCTAGAAGAGTTTCAGAGTTATCTGCTCTGCAGTGTTCTCCGCCTTATCTGGTGTTCCATGCAGATAAGGTGGTTTTGCGTACTAAGCCTGGTTTTCTTCCGAAATATTAACCAGGAGATAGTTGTACCTTCTTTGTGTCCGAATCCAGTTTCAAAGAAGGAACGTTTGTTACACAATTTGGACGTAGTCCGTGCTCTAAAATTCTATTTAGAGGCTACTAAAGATTTCAGACAAACATCTTCCTTGTTTGTTGTTTATTCTGGTAAAAGGAGAGGTCAAAAAGCGACTTCTACCTCTCTTTCCTTTTGGCTTAAAAGCATTATCCGATTGGCTTATGAGACTGCCGGACGGCAGCCTCCTGAAAGAATCACAGCTCACTCCACTAGGGCTGTGGCTTCCACATGGGCCTTCAAGAACGAGGCTTCTGTTGACCAGATATGTAAGGCAGCGACTTGGTCTTCACTGCACACTTTTGCCAAATTTTACAAATTTGATACTTTTGCTTCTTCGGAGGCTATTTTTGGGAGAAAGGTGGTGCCTTCCATTTAGGTGACCTGATTTGCTCCCTCCCTTCATCCGTGTCCTAAAGCTTTGGTATTGGTTCCCACAAGTAAGGATGACGCCGTGGACCGGACACACCAATGTTGGAGAAAACAGAATTTATGCTTACCTTATAAATTACTTTCTCCACCGGTGTGCCCGGTCCACGGCCCGCCCTGGTTTTTTAATCAGGTCTGATGAATTATTTTCTCTAACTACAGTCACCACGGTATCATATGGTTTCTCCTATATATATTTCCTCCTGTCCGTCGGTCGAATGACTGGGGTGGGCGGAGCCTAGGAGGGATCATGTGACCAGCTTTGCTGGGACTCTTTGCCATTTCCTGTTGGGGAAGAGAATATCCCACAAGTAAGGATGACGCCGTGGACCGGACACACCGTTGGAGAAAGTAATTTATCAGGTAAGCATAAATTCTGTTTTTGTATTGTCTGACGAAGGAGGTAACACCCCCAAACCTTACATTAAATGGTAACTTTGAAAATCCTGGCGAGTGCATCCCTTTTCTTCACTATATATATATATATATATATATATATATATATATAAACAAACAGAATAGGACTCCAAAGGTCTTTCAAATGTAGTAGTCACTTTAATAGTGAACGTTTTCGGATCACTGGGGATCCGTCCTCAGACTTACAAAAGTTACTTTTGTAAGTCTGAGGATGGATCCCCTGTGATCCGAAAATGTTCACTATTAAAGTGACTACTACTAGTGATGTCGCAAATAGTTCGCCGGCGAATAGTTCCCGGCCAACATAGCTTGTTCGCGTTCGCAGCGGCGGGCGAACATATGCGATGTTCGATCCGCCCCCTATTCGTCATCATTGAGTAATACTTTGACCCTGTACCTCACAGTCAGCAGACACATTCCAGCCAATCAGCAGCAGACCCTCCCTCCCAGACCCTCCTACCTCCTGGACAGCAGCCATTTTAGATTCATTTGGAAGCTGCATTCTTAGAGAGAGGAGGGACAGTGTAGCTGCTGCTGATTTAATAGGGAAATCGATAGCTAGGCTAGTGTATTCAGTGTCCACTACAGTCCTGAAGGACTCATCTGATCTCTGCTGTAAGGACAGCACCCCAAAAAGCCCTTTTTAGGGCTAGAACATCAGTCTGCTTTTTTTTTCCTGTATAATCTAATTGCAGTTGCCTGCCTGCCAGCGTGTGTGTCAGGCTCACAGTGTATACTGTGCCCACTTGCCCAGTGCCACCACTCATATCTGGTGTGACAGTAGTGTAGATTTAAAAAAAAAAACACTTTTTTGACTGTGTTAAATAATAGCAGTCAGTTTCCTTCACACGTGTGCGTTTCAGTGCCTGCCTGCCTGCCAGGGCACAGTGTCACCCCAGTGCAACTCATATCTGGTGTAACAGTAGTGTAGATTTAAAAAAAAAACAACACTTTTTTGACTGTGTTAAATAATAGCAGTCAGGTTCCTTCACACGTGTGCTTTTCAGTGCCTGCCTGCCAGGGCACAGTGTCACCCCAGTGCAACTCATATCTGGTGTAACAGTAGTGTAGATTTAAAAAAACAACACTTTTTTGACTTTGTTAAATAATAGCAGTCAGTTTCCTTCACACCTGTGCACCCCAGTGCAACTCATATCTGGTGTAACAGTAGTGTAGATTTAAAAAAAAAAAAAAAAAAAACTTTTTTGACTGTGTTAAATAATAGCAGTCAGTTTCCTTCACACGTGTGTGTTTAAGTGCCTGCCTGCCAGGGCACAGTGTCACCCCAGTGCAACTCATATCTGGTGTAACAGTAGTGTACATTTAAAAAACAACAACACTTTTTTGACTGTGAAATAATAGCAGTCAGTTTCCTTCACACGTGTGCGTTTCAGTTCCTGCCAGGGCACAGTGTCACCCCAGTGCAACTCATATCTGGTGTAACAGTAGTGTACATTTAAAAAAAAAACAACACTTTTTTTACTGTGTTAAATAATAGCATGCATACAAAGAGAGAAGCGCTCTACCAGGAACGAACAACAGCTCAGTGGCTTGTTCTATGGCGATTTACCACCCGGAAGCAGCCTCTTTTAGACCAGTGTGCTTTTCACAGAAGAAAACTTTCCTGAAGTATATCAGTCTGATCCTGCCAATTAAGGTCAGTCCAGCCCCGAAATACCAGGCAATTCTCCTCTGAACAAGGAACATGACAACCCCAGATGATCGTTTCGGCCTCCTATGGGCCTCGTCAGTGAGGTGCAGCCACATTCCTCTAAGCACACTGGGCAAGGAGTCCACGTCTGGTTTCCCCCATCACCCATAGGGAGACTTCCCCAGGGTCATAATAATTTGCATACAAAGAGAGAAGCGCTCTACCAGGAACGAACAACAGCTCAGTGGCTTGTTCTATGGTGATTTACCACCCGGAAGCAGCCTCTTTTAGACCAGTGTGCTTTTCACAGAAGAAAACTTTCCTGAAGTATATCAGTCTGATCCTGCCAATTAAGGTCAGTCCAGCCCCGAAATACCAGGCAATTCTCCTCTGAACAAGGAACATGACAACCCCAGACGATCGTTTCGGCCTCCTATGGGCCTCGTCAGTGAGGTGCAGCCACATTCCTCTAAGCACACTGGGCAAGGAGTCCACGTCTGGTTTCCCCCATCACCCATAGGGAGACTTCCCCAGGGTCATAATAATTTGCATACAAAGAGAGAAGCGCTCTACCAGGAACGAACAACAGCTCAGTGGCTTGTTCTATGGCGATTTACCACCCGGAAGCAGCCTCTTTTAGACCAGTGTGCTTTTCACAGAAGAAAACTTTCCTGAAGTATATCAGTCTGATCCTGCCAATTAAGGTCAGTCCAGCCCCGAAATACCAGGCAATTCTCCTCTGAACAAGGAACATGACAACCCCAGATGATCGTTTCGGCCTCCTATGGGCCTCGTCAGTGAGGTGCAGCCACATTCCTCTAAGCACACTGGGCAAGGAGTCCACGTCTGGTTTCCCCCATCACCCATAGGGAGACTTCCCCAGGGTCATAATAATTTGCATACAAAGAGAGAAGCGCTCTACCAGGAACGAACAACAGCTCAGTGGCTTGTTCTATGGTGATTTACCACCCGGAAGCAGCCTCTTTTAGACCAGTGTGCTTTTCACAGAAGAAAACTTTCCTGAAGTATATCAGTCTGATCCTGCCAATTAAGGTCAGTCCAGCCCCGAAATACCAGGCAATTCTCCTCTGAACAAGGAACATGACAACCCCAGACGATCGTTTCGGCCTCCTATGGGCCTCGTCAGTGAGGTGCAGCCACATTCCTCTAAGCACACTGGGCAAGGAGTCCACGTCTGGTTTCCCCCATCACCCATAGGGAGACTTCCCCAGGGTCATAATAATTTGCATACAAAGAGAGAAGCGCTCTACCAGGAACGAACAACAGCTCAGTGGCTTGTTCTATGGCGATTTACCACCCGGAAGCAGCCTCTTTTAGACCAGTGTGCTTTTCACAGAAGAAAACTTTCCTGAAGTATATCAGTCTGATCCTGCCAATTAAGGTCAGTCCAGCCCCGAAATACCAGGCAATTCTCCTCTGAACAAGGAACATGACAACCTCAGATGATCGTTTCGGCCTCCTATGGGCCTCATCAGTGAGGTGCAGCCACATTCCTCTAAGCACACTGGGCAAGGAGTCCACGTCTGGTTTCCCCCATCACCCATAGGGAGACTTCCCCAGGGTCATAATAATTTGCATACAAAGAGAGAAGCGCTCTACCAGGAACGAACAACAGCTCAGTGGCTTGTTCTATGGCGATTTACCACCCGGAAGCAGCCTCTTTTAGACCAGTGTGCTTTTCACAGAAGAAAACTTTCCTGAAGTATATCAGTCTGATCCTGCCAATTAAGGTCAGTCCAGCCCCGAAATAATAGCAGTCAGTTTCCTTCACACGTGTGCGTCTCAGTGCCTGACAGGGCACAGTGTCACGCCAGTGCAACTCATATCTGGTGTAACAGTAGTGTACATTTAAAAAAAAAATACAGTTTTGACTGTAATAGATTGAATAGCAGTTAGTTGTCTGCAAGCGTGTGTGTCAGGCCTACAGCGTCTACTCTGCCAACTTCTGCCAGTGCACAGTGCCACTCATATCTGTTGTCACAGTAGCTTGCACGCATAGTACAACTAATCGAAAAAAAAATGACAGGTAGAGGCAGGCCACCCTGCAAGAGCTGTCGTGTTCATGGTGCTGTGATTCTCTTTGGCCCTTGAATAATGCCCAGTGTTCAGAGGCCACGTACCCCGAACTTGAACAGTTCTGAGGACATAGTTGACTGGCTAACACAGGACACCCAATATTCTAGAGCTTCCGCTCGGAACCTTGACACACCATCCTCCTCCAGCTTAGCTTCGGGCACCTCTCAAGTTACCACTCGCACGTCTGCCGCAACCACCAACACTAGCACCACAGCCGCTTCACTTGATCTGTCAGAGGAGTTATTTACACATCAGTTGGAAGAAATGAGTGATAGTGATGCGCAACCATTATTGCCAGAGGATGTAGATAACAGGGATATGTCTCAGTCAGGCAGCATTACACACATGGACGTATGGTGTGATGATGATGATGATGATGTTGTACCCGCTGCTGCTTCCTTTGTTGAGTTGTCAGATACAAGTGAAGCGGTTGATGATGACGATGTGTCCGTGGATGTCACGTGGGTGCCCGCTAGAAGAGAAGAAGAACACAGGGAAAGTTCAGATGGGGAGACAGAGAGGAGGAGACAAGTTGGAAGGAGGGGGAGGTCATCGCAAGGAGCTAGTGGCACAGTCAGACAGCATGCATCGGCACCAGGGGTCAGCCAGACATCACGCCAATCAACGCATGCTGTTGCCACCACTAGAATGCCGTCATTGCAGAGCTCAGTAGTGTGGCATTTTTTGTGTGTCTGCCTCTGACAACAGCGATGCCATTTGCAACCTGTGCCAAAAGAAACTGAGTCGTGGGAAGTCCAACACCCACCTAGGTACAACTGCTTTGTGAAGGCACATGATCACACATCACAAATGCCTATGGGATCAACACATGAGTACAAGCAGCACACAAACTCAAAGCCGCCATCCTCCTCCTGGTCCAGCATCTTCAGCCACGTCAACCATTGCTGCCCTCCTTGCCCTCTATCAAGCATCCGCCACTCCGTGTCTTGCCTTGAGCAGTTCCTGCTCATCTGCCCACAGTCAGGTGTCTGTCAAGGACATGTTTGAGCGTAAGAAGTCAATGTCACAAAGTCACCCCCTTGCCCGGCATCTGACAGCTGGCTTGACTGAACTCTTAGCCCGCCAGCTTTTACCATACAAGTTGGTGGAGTCTGAGGCATTCAAAAAATTGTAGCTATTGGGACACCGCAGTGGAAGGTACCCAGCCGAAATTTCTTTGCACAAAAGGCAATCCCCAACCTGTACTCGATTGTGCAAAAGGAAGTAATGGCATATCTGGCACACAGTGTTGGGGCAAGGGTCCATCTGACCACTGATACCTGGTCTGCAAAGCATGGTCAGGGCATGTATATCACCTACACTGCGCATTGGGTAAACCTGCTGACGGATAGGAAAGTGAAAAATTAAGTTGCACTTGTGGGAGCTAGCTGCTAATTGGTGACTGCACAGATTTGTCTCTTGTGATTGGCTAAATAGATGTGTTCAGCTAGCTGCCAGTCGTGCAATGCTGTTCCTGCAGCAAAGGATAACAAGAGAATGAAGCAAATTTGATAATAGAAGTAAATTGGAAAGTTGTTTAAAATTGTATGTTCTATACAAATCATGAAAGAATATTTTGGGGTTTCCTGTCCCTTTAAGAGCTGAGCCAGGTTTCTCTCTGCACCTGTATAACCCCTCCTGATTGAAATCTATTTTTAAAAAACACCCCTTCACAGGTGTTATAAAATGGCCTGGCATATAAGATGACATTTCTTACTGAAAAAGAAATTCAAGAGAAGGAAGAAATACAAAAATAGCATGACAGTAAAGAGGTGATTTTAATTTATGCTGAATCTGGATAATGACATTTTATAGTTAGGTGGGCTATTCCTTTGAGCTATCATCTTAAGATTCTATTGAATCAAACATCAATTCGAATTTTAAAATCCTTGTCAAATATATTACACTGTGTGTCCTAATGTCAGCATCAATGTTTATCTTTAATACTAATTTCACATATACATACTTTCAAAGTATAATACACAATGTAACAAATGGCACTTACAAGTTCTGATGAGTAATCAATGACACAAGTATCAAGGAATTTGATTCATTAGTGATAGTTTACAATGTATATTTGAATCAGATTGGCTGATGTCATAAATCATGTGATTATGCATATTCCAGTGAAAAGTGGTGGAAAAATTCACTAGTGTGTGGGTTATTTAGGAGTTTGCGTCATAATTGGTGCAAACAGTGTTGCGTCAAATATGGCGCAAAGTGGAGAGTGTAACTTGTATTACATGGCTTAAATATAGTGCACATAGATTTTTCCAAAAAATAAAAAGGAAGTTAGCTATATCATGTGTATTTATTTCATTTTATATCTATTAGTGCGACAAGTTTAGGGCAAAACTTTGCACCAAATATGTAGAAATAATATTGTCCCCTTGATTTGTAATGAGAGACAAAGTTGTAGCATAATCCATAAGTAGTAATGTATTTTTCATTTTTATCCCTATATCTACTAGTGCACCAAATGTGTAGCAATAATATTGTTTGATTTAGAAAGAGTATACAATTTTAATAAGGTTTCTAATTTACTTTAATTATGTAATATACTTAATTCTCTTGCAACATCAAACATAAGCTTTCTGTGTTTTCAGACTCCAATTGAGTTCTATGGCATCCGCAACCTGAAGGGTGGCGGATTGAAAACCAAGTACGCTGAGTCGGAAAAGATGCAAGTGTAACTGTAGAAATTTTGATAACTTCATGAGAGCTGGAAATAGTGTCGAATAGGAGGGTGACTGAACACAAATCCGCTCGAATTCCACGGGTTTTCAACTCGCATCAATGTGCGTCAGATTAAGACTGCGGGATTGTATGTTACGTTACAAATTTCAACATTTGCCGATCTTGGCGCTTTGATAACTACAGCGGATCAATCTCGTGACAATTATGACACGGAATTCCAGCATATTTTCAGTTGACACTTTGATAATTATCCCCTTGAGTATGACATTGTTATAAAAATTGGTGCAAACAATGGTGCCAGCTTGGTAAGGACAAATGCACTCTCCTGAGCCCACCTAGTATTACTCTTTAACAAAGGATACCAAGAGAGAACTATGCAAAATTGATAATAAAAGTAAAATGGAAAGGTGTTTAAAATTACATGCTCCTTCTGAATCATGAATGTTTGTTTAATTTTAGGTTTTCTGTCCTGTAGTGGTTCACACCTAATTCACTTATAAGGTCTTAAAGCACAGTTATATTGAAATATAAATTCCAAGCACTGAACTTTAAATGTTATATCAGTGAAACAGGTCTCATTTCTTACAAATAAAGTTTTGAGTACAATAAAGAAATGGTACTTGAGTAGATAACATTGTTTAAAAATAAATTTTTATTATACGGAAAAATCAGCTTACAGAAGTAATATAAAATTAAATTCATTTAAATCCAATATACACACAGAGTTAAAAGACTTTTAGTTTAAACTTGCTTTCAATAACAATTGTTACATACCACTCGAAATGACTTTTTTGCAACCAAATCTTATCCTTAGAAATGCTCTATAATATCCTGTCAGAGTCACCTTCCTCATGTTTACAACAAGGTGTTTTTATAGTTTTTTATTTGGATGACGTCATCATTTATTGTTTTCTTTTTATATGTATTTTTAGCATCATTTTAACATCAACAAAACTTGTCTAGCTTTTTCTATCTTCAACAATGTGGCCTTGATAATCTGTTATACAAGAGTTTAGACATACGCACTTTAAATTGCAAGGAGCATCCATTTTAGAGCTATAAATTCAAGGTTGAATAAACCTCCATTTTAAATCAAGTGGATAGCAATATTAATTTGCAATCTAACATTTAAATAGCAGCTTTTATTGAGACAAGCATGCTATAAACAAAGTTTATTTGCAAAGTTATGCATTGTTAACTAAAAATTACATTTACAAGCACAGGTGTATCACAGGGTTAATGAAAGCCTGTTACAGCCCCTCCAATACATTCTTGAAGAAAAGATAAGAAAGTGTCCAGCCCTTCGTTCCCACAGAAAAAGAAATGCATCATTAATGTCCGGGATTCAGCAGAGTAACGGACATGAAATCAAAGTGTCCTTAATAATGCAAACAAAATAAAGTCAGACATTAATGATCCAGGAATTAAACTGAACTTTTTCATAATCTTCTTTAAGTAGAAGTATATCTGTAATTAATTCATGAAGCGTTGAGCCAGACAGAACATCATGTTTGTATTCCATTATGGAAATTATTGCAGCAAACATTTCTCTGGATTGGAGAATCAGGATTTTGTTTGTAATCCATTTTGGGAAGTTTGAAGCAAACTGTTAGTTGAACAGAAACGTTTTACTCCTGCGCCAGTAAGAAAAACAGTTGGATCCCAGCCAATGTAAGTATGACGGATTCATACAAATAAGAAATCTCCATAAAGCTTTGTTGAAGCATATTAGTATTTCTTTTATAAGTTACAAGATTATAACGTTAAATAACTGTAAATCCTTAGGTTACAAAGTTTAAATCCTCCTCATATGAAGATGACTTGCCATTTAGTAATACGTCATAAATAAATTCTCCAAAATATCCATTTGATAGAAATTGGTTAATTGGTGTATGATTCATTAGTGGATGAGTTATAGATGTCCAGTTAGCTTGGTAATTCTTGCTTGGAGAAATATCCTCATAAAAATGTGTCGTAGGAGTACTTTTATTACTTTCCTTTTAAATGAGAAAAAGAAACAAAAAAGCGTGCACATTCCTCATTCTTGATTCTGCTTTAATGCAAAGACACTGATAACAATTTGTAATTCAAGGTTTTTTAAGTTAAGTAGATAATAAATTGTAATCCACAGGTTTTCTTCGTGAAAATAAAGGATTATTAATGTTTCTAACCAATAAGTTTATACTGGTTACATTTACAATAAAAATACATTTATAATAAAAATAATAAATCTTTACTTCTACAGATGTTATTGGCATATAAATTATAGCTTAACAAGATATATACATATAGCATATATGAATTATAGCATAACATGATAATAAGCTTGCCGTTTCTTTTCTGCTATTTCATTCAAAAGAAAACAGGTTGACAAATAATTGCTTATTATTATTTTTTTTTACTTAGATTTTCTCCTAGGAAGAAAGGACAAAAATTCTAAATGAAATAATACACAATACTATGGCTATTAATACATAGTACATATTCCCAGAATGTCTCCAAAAATACCATTCCCCACTGTAGCTAAACCTTCTCCAATTTTTTGAAATAACATTACCCAATGCTGGCATTATTGGAATAAATGATTTACCTAAAGTTCTAATCCAGGTAGGAAAGTCCCCTTTATGCAAGTCTATTCTTAAGAGGTCTGCATGTGCCCTTTTAATCAAATTCTCAATTGCTTTATGGGAGGAGCCCAATCTCACTTGCATGTTATGTAAATGAGCCCAGAGTGCTGTCATGTATGGAATTTGCAATGTAATATGGGGTACCTGCATTGTTAAATGTGATCTAGCATGTATATTCTTAATCACTGGTGGTGTTAAAATTGTATTATAACACTCTACAGATTCATTAACAGTTACCATTGTAGCTTGCAGCATTGGGATTTTACAATCATTTTGACTAGTAATCACAACATATGACCCATTATGAATTGGTTCTATGCGAGTGTATGGTGATTGTACAGGCGTAATTTTAACAGTACAATCAGAGTCTTGTTTATCAACACCACATGTTTTTCGTTTGTAGACATTTTTACATACTAAATATCCTAGATCCACACAATTTTCTGTTTCAACATATTCCCAGCTATTATCATCTCATAATATATATATATATTTCTCATACACAATCTTCTGGGTTATTTGTTATTCTACGCTTTAATTCTCTTATAAATCATTGATTTTGAAATATGCAGCATAATTTCTGTTTGTTTTACCGTTAGACTTAATTGTGTAGAAATTTCTGTAACATTTAATAGTGTAATATCAATGTGTCCTTCTTGTAAAGTTAACCTTATAGCTGTCAAATAATTTAGTATTGTTACTGCTTTCATTTCTTCATCTACCATTGTAAAATCAGACATCTCTGCAGTTAGCATTTTTATCATGTGATCTCTTAAGATCATCAATCCTCTCTTTACGTCTTCATCATTAATATCTGAAATTTCACTGACAATTAATACTGCATCACTTAATAAATGCCCTGTCAATATCTGAACTTCAGCATTAGACATTAACTGCCTTTTATTTGTTTTTTTCTTCTGTATTACAATCATCTGGAATTATATTCTCTATTGTAATATATGTTACATTATCAAATATATTATTTGTTCCCCAAACAGCTTCATCATAAGTCATATCTGTCACATTTTGCTTATAACATTTAGCATATTTACATGGTATGTCATCAACTGTTATATTTACATCCATTTGTAGTTTCATACTTGCAATTACTACATTTACTGGATATTTTATCTATGAGACATTTCTGAAACAGGGAATATATTACATTATTTTTGTTAATAATGTGATGTTTTGTTACGCACCAAAACCCAGGTATGCCTACATAATGTAGGAACCCCTTATCAATGTCTTTAGGTTAAAAACAAAAATATGTCCTTGATTCCTTAAGGTAGAAACAACAGGATGTACATTGATAGTTTGCCCTTTTTAATTAGATCTTCAACTGTTATATTACAAAGATTGTCCTTTTCTTTGAATGAGTGACTGTAATATGTTGTATTCAGGAAAGCTGCATATCTTGGCTTTGTACATGTATCCCATTCTTTTAGATTCAAAAACATTTCATCCTTTCCTTTCTCATTCCATTCTGTAGGTAATGCTTGCTCTCGCAGTCTTCCTGTCTGTTGATCCACTACTTCAAGCTGAAGTTTCTCAAATAGTTGCAGGTATCCTTCATCTGTATGTAACTCTGGTGTCCACCATTCTGAATAAAGTGTGTTAGTACAAAACACTGCTCCATTATATGATTTTACTCCTCCAGGAAACCTGTATTCCTCCTCCAGTGCGTTTTTCCCAGAATGCAATGCGAGGATCTGTGTGATTTTCAGGAAAGAAGCCTTTTTGAGTTAATTGTCCTGTGTTTAGATAAAAAATAGGATATTCTTTATACTTGACTTTGTCAATTGTAATCCCAGGACGTGGACATTGATCTGCTTTTATTTCATTTGCAGGCCATCTCCTTGTCCCTTGAAAGTCCACATAATAGCAATGTGCAAATGTTGAAAAACACATTTTTTTCTCTGTATGTCTTTTGTTTCCAGTATTCTTGCAAAGGCAAATCATATTCCAAAGTCTTTACTTGTATCATTTCCATTTGCCCATTTATGTGATCTTTTACCAATTTTCTTCCCATTTGAGTTGTGATCTTTTCTTTCTTTGATATTACTGTTGAATCTATCAATATGACTTGAGATATTCCTAATACTTTTTGTTTTTGTATTATAGGTTTTGGAAATGGTTTCCAATAAATTCCTTGCAGTAGCCCATTCATCTTTATTTCTACAGGTTGCAGATTGTAATGTTCAGCTCTTTTTAGTCTTGATATCGTTGGTACAGCATCCTCTTGAGCTTCTGTTTGATTCCATGCCAGAACAGCTCCAGGTCTCTTTGCAAGATTATTCCACTGTAGACGAAAAACTATCATGCAGGTTGATATCAAGATAAGGAGAAGTATAAAAAGTATCAGTACTGTATATCTCAATATTTTAAGGTTTTTATAATTGAACAAGTTCTTTAACATTTTCAGTCCTTGTTGTTGTATCAGTGTTTGTGCTGATAGCATAGTATTTATGATAGGTAAAACAGGATTAGATCTTGTAACTGGTGTTGGTGTATCAAATAAATCTACTTCAGTTATTTGATCACCTTCTTCAACATCATAATAATAAAAGGTGCTATAGTCTCTGGATTTGAAGAAAATGGCATCATTTGAAATTGATTATTAATCCAGTTTGCTTCATTCAAAGTAACCCACTGAGAGTAAGTCAGAGGGTTTGTCATCTTCTAACTCAAATTTAGAAGCTGGTTTTAAGTTATCAATGCTGACAATTCTGTCTTTTCCTTGTTTGTCTTCTATAATCAAAGTCCTTAGGTTAATGACATGTTTTACCTTTGTAGGTTTCCACCTTGGCCATAAAGGTTTCGCTGCTTGAACTCTTTCCTGGACAAACTGACCAACCTGTGGTGTCCAAGCTCATAAAAGGTTAGGTGTAAAAGCAGGTTGTGCAAAACAATCACGTATTTCTTGTAAAATAGATAATTGCTCTAATCTCCCTGGTGCAGAAAGGTACTCAGTATTAAACATTGTATTCATAGGTATACCATATAACAATTCATAAGGTGTTTTCCCAGAAATAACAGAAGGTATATTGTTTAAACCTACTTGTACATAAGTTAACAGGGGATACCACTGTTTTTGGGCGGTTAGTTAGTAACTTGGTTAACAATCGTTTTACCTCAGCATTTTTCCTTTCAACAACCCCACTACTTTGGGGATGATAAGGTGCACTGATTTCCCATTTTATATCAAAAGACTTAGCCCACTCTTGTGCTTGAGTAGATGTTAAAGCTGGTCCAGCATCTGAGTGTAGGGCTTTAGGTTTACCAATACTTACTAAGGAATTGAGACTATCAAGCGTGGTACTAGCCGTGGCACTCTTAACAGGGTATAACCATATGAACCTTGTACAAGCATCAACATATACTAACACATATTTATACCCATGTGAAGTAGGTAAAGGCCCTATGTGATCTAAATAAATCAGATCAAATGGCTTATTATGAATTTCTTTAACAATGTATGGTTGTTTATAGTGATTTGGATTACTAACAAGGAGACATGCTTTACAACTCCCTATAACTCTTATGACCGTTTCCTTCATATTGGGCCACCAATATTTTGACTTTAGGGTAAATAAGACTTTATCTCGCCCTAAATGAGGATGTCCAATACTAGAATAGGCATCTCTGTTATGTTCCATCTGTCTATGACAGGGGGAATAATCAATTGTTAGTCTCCAATCTTAACCATACAATGTTTGTCTTTTAATTCATAAAGATATGTTTTAGGATAACCAGGTGGATTAGGTCTGGTTTTATCCAAGCAAGCATTTAACTCTGTGTCAAGTTTACTGGTTGCTGTCATTCGAGTTTTAACTGCAATTACTGCATATTTTTGACTTACACTTTGTGCAAGCGTATCTGCAAATGTATTGCCTTCTGTATGCAAAGAAGAACCTAGCTTTCTATGAGCTGGTTCATGTACTACTTCAATATCAGGCTTTAGATCTAAATAAGCAGCAATTGCTTTCCATTTGACAATATGCTGTAATGGCTTTTTCTTTGCAGTTAAAAAAACATTAGATTTCCAGATTCGTAAATCCTGGAATACAGATCTTGCCAGGTATGCAGAATCAGTTACAATCAACACTGGTCCTTTATCTAACAATGCTTCCTTCATAGCAAATGCTAATGCAGACATTTCCGCAAATTAAGCTGAATGATCCCTTAAAGGGATTTGCCATGAACGCATCAAAGTCAGAGTGGGAGAATATTTTGCAATTCCTGCTCCAGCAGATTTATTTTCTTTTTCTTTACTAGAAATTACTGCAAAACCATCAGTATAAAAAATAGCAGAATAACGATTATTTGGATAAGTTTATAAATTCCAACTTGAGGGTTGCTTTGGAGCTGGTAAATTATCTAGAGGTGTCAGATTCTTATCATGAATAAAATGTATCTGTGGGTCTTCCAAATTAGAAAACCATTTTATCCATCTATTCTTTGTGCTTCCTTGTCTGGTATAGTTTGCTTTTCTAAGTTATCAAGTGAGGCTAATGATGTTTGTACATATATATCTTTCCCCTGTGCAATCTGTCTTGACTTTAACAGTGTTATATTAACAGCTACCAAAAGCTTCTCTATCATAATAAACTTTATCTCTGTTTTTGAATATACATAAGATAGAAGTGCTATTGGAATTGTCTCATTTACGTTATATAACCTTATATAGCTTGCATTAGGCGATATATTTATGTAATCTAATAGATCCTTAGTACTATCTCTTTGAGCTAAATACTCTGTTCTATTTACTTCCTCTAATAATGCATTTAGTGCAACATCTTCCTGAGTCGTCCACTTAAAAAATATCCTTGGTCTTTTTGTTTTAGATTTTATCTCCCTTGAGACTGCAGCATGCAAATGTGCAATTAACACATTGAAATCAGGTATGAAAAACATTGCATAATTAAGTAAACAAATTATACTACCTAATTGTTTTAGAGAATGTGGATGTGTTAAAGCTACTATTATGTCTTTATAATTATCATATAATCCTCTCCCCCTTTCAGAAATTTCAAATCCCAAGAAAGTAACAGTATGTCCTGCAATTTGAGATTTCTTAAGAGATACTACATAACCTGCAGCATGTAATATAGTCAAAACCTGATCCAACACTGCTATGCTATGTGTTACTCCTCACTATCATGTGAAAAATATGTCATCCACATACACCATCACTTCTGGAAATTTAGACAGTAAATTTACTACATCTGAAGTAAATAACGCACTTGAATCCAAAAATCCCTGAGGTAATCGGGTAAATACCAAAAGTTTGCCTCTCCAAGTAAAACCTGTTATCCAGTAACTATCTGGAGTAATAGGATGACTCCAAAATCCATTTGCCAAGTCTGACTTTGTCTTAAAAGTTTTCCTTTGCAAATTGTGTAAAATAAAAGGTGCATGTGTATTTTGTGTTGCCACCTGTGGTGTAACCCTGTTAGTTTCTCTATAGTCTAATACCATTCGCCAAGAACCATCCGGTTTGGGAACAGGGTAGACTGCTGAGTTAATTTGACTGTACTGTTCTTTCAGTACTCTTTGTTTAAGTAAATCACCAATGACTGTCTGTATATAGGGAATGGCTACACCATTGATTTTATACTGTGCCTGTTTCTTAGGAACTACTGTGCCTGTAGCAATATGATGATTGATTCCTTTACAATGTCCAACCCGATTTTCCCACTTCTGAATTATATTAACATTTTTCTTTAAGTAAAAATCTAAGTTTCTAACATCAGATACTGCAGTATGATAATTGCATTTTCATAAATGCTTATTCCACAACTCTAGTAGTTAAAGGAAGTTCATCTTCCAGCTGTAATGAAATAAAATGTGCTACATCCTTATAAGCTATAAGAAAATCAGATTCAAGCTTAGGATGCTGAACTAATTCTAAGTGCACTCTTTTGCCATTTATTTTTACCTGTGCATTACATGAGGGATAAGTACCTTCACCTTTTAAAGTCTGTATAGTTATATTTGCTAATACATCTTCTTTTAACATATCTGATTGTACTAAAGATATTTATGCTTGTGTATCTAAATACCCCTCATAAGTCTCTCCCCCATATTCTACTGTTAATTTACTTCATTCACCTTCAGACTCTTCTGGGATGTCTGGTAGTGATTTCTCTATTTGCCCTACTTTTTTAGTATTAGCTGGGGCAACTGAAATTTCACCCCTTTCAGTAGAATGAATCTCACGCTCCTGATATCTATCCTGACCCCTGTACCTTTTCCTCTATATCTTACACTACCATCTCCAAATCCATACCGATCTGGAGCCTTTTTTTTTTTTTTAAATGGTCTCAATGTCCTGCGAGGAAATTCCTCATAAGGCAAATCTGAAGATTTGCTCTAAATAGTAATAAACTGATTTTCATTGGTGTAAGATGGAGGTGCTTGGGAGTAAGGTAGTGGAGGGTTAAATTTAGTTTGTTTCTGTGGATATTGTTCTCTTGCATTCTTTTTTTTTTTTTTACAAACTGAGCTCTGTTTTTCCTTTGCTGGAAAATCTTTTCTCCTTTCCTTTTCTCTGCTATTTGAAGTTACTAGTGCATCTCCAGTCAGGTCCTTACCTACAAGTGTATAAGTAAGTCTTAATATATATCAGGCATTTATTTAGGTCTCTCTGCTATAGGTACAGAGAGTATTTGTCTCTCTATATCCAAAATTAAGCCTTGTCCTTTAACATTTGGCTTTAAACAACCATGTCATGATTATTTTAATTGTAAATCTCAGCTCTAATAAATATGCTGCTACAATGCCACTATTTATATTCATCATTCCTAAAATATCAGCAAGTGAAGCCAAAGTATCTTTACCTTGTGTCTTTACATGATATGCATAAATCACTGAATTCCACTTCCTTGCCTCAAATATAAAAACACACAAACCAGAGAATAAAATAGCATTAACTAATGTTCTATTTTGTGGAAGATAATAAGTTGGATAAACTCCAGCTAATGCATGAACTCTGTCCTTTAACCACAAAGCTATGTCCTTTGGATTGCGTGGCATCACTCCAATCGTTGTTTTTATATTTCATTTAAGAATTCCTGCAGCTTCATCAAAAAAAAAACAAAAAAAAAAAACTTGCTATATGCCGGACACTCCAGACATTTTCACTATTTAAAACCTGAGCTTACATATAACCTAAAAATTGTATCACATTAAAAAGGTTTTCCCTCTCAGCTTGCTCATATTCTGCAGCTGGTATTATTTATTTTCCCTTTACTGGACTGTACTAACTAGATCTAGGAGCACCCCACATCTCAATTCAGGCTAAAGCTTTTAGGGCAATGTTTTTGTATTCCTGTAGCAATAACAGGAGGTCTGCCTAAAATCTCTACTATACCATCATAAAAAACATTTGTATTTCTATTTGTTGCAGGATCAAAATCTGCATCTATAGTGTGATATATAGGTTGTAGCAAAACTACTCCAGCAGCATTAGCAAAGTTTAAATGAGTTAAACCATAACTGTATCTCCAAAGCAATAACCTCATAATTTCCAATGACTCTACCATTCTGCATTTTAAACACATAATTGAGTTTTAAAAGATTCTGCAAATCCTGATTAGCCATGATATTTCAGTACCATCTCTTACGTGTAAGAGGACCTAGGTAAAATTATAATAATTATTATAAAACATATATTATCTCTCAAAACACCCAGGGACGCCAATTGTAGTGGTTCACACCTAATTCACTTATAAGGTCTTAAAGCACAGTTATATTGAAATATAAATTCCAAGCACTGAACTTTAAATGTTATATCAGTGAAACAGGTCTCATTTCTTACAAATAAAGTTTTGAGTACAATAAAGAAATGGTACTTGAGTAGATAACATTGTTTAAAAATAAATTTTTATTATACAGAAAAATCAGCTTACAGAAGTAATATAAAATTAAATTCATTTAAATCCAATATACACACAGAGTTAAAAGACTTTTAGTTTAAACTTGCTTTCAATAACAATTGTTACATACCACTCAAAATGACTTCTTTGCAACCAAATCTTATCCTTAGAAATGCTCTATAATATCCTGTCAGAGTCACCTGCCTCATGTTTACAACAAGGTGTTTTTATAGTTTTTTATTTGGATGACGTCATCATTTATTGTTTTCATTTTATATGTATTTTTAGCATCATTTTAACATCAACAAAACTTGTCTAGCTTTTTCTATCTTCAACAATGTGGCCTTGATAATCTGTTATACAAGAGTTTAGACATACGCACTTTAAATTGCAAGGAGCATCCATTTTAGAGCTATAAATTAAAGGTTGAATAAACCTCCATTTTAAATCACATAGGCCTAGATTTAGAGTTTGGCGTTAGCCGTGAAAACCAGCGTTAGAGGCTCCTAACGCTGGTTTTAGGCTACCGCCGGTATTTGGAGTCACTCAAAATAGGGTCTAACGCTCACTTTCCAGCCGCGACTTTTCCATACCGCAGATCCCCTTACGTAAATTGCGTATCCTATCTTTTCAATTTTTCTAACTCCGGTATTTAGAGTCGTTTCTGAAGTGAGCGTTATACATCTAAAGACAAAACTCCAGCCGCAGGAAAAAAGTCAGTAGTTAAGAGCTTTCTGGGCTAATGCCGGTTTCTAAAGCTCTTAACTACTGTACTCTAAAGTACACTAACACCCATAAACTACATATGTACCCCTAAACCGAGGTCCCCCCACATCGCCGACACTCGGAAAAATTTTTTTAACCCCTAATCTGCCGACCGCCACCTACGTTCTCCTTATGTACCCCTAATCTGCTGCCCCTAACACCGCCGACCCCTGTATTATATTTATTAACCCCTAATCTGCCCCCCTCAACGTCGCCTCCACCTGCCTACACTTATTAACCCCTAATCTGCTGACCGCAAAGCGCCGCCACCTACGTTATCCTTATGTACCCCTAATCTGCTGCCCCTAACACCGCCGACCCCTATATTATATTTATTAACCCCTAATCTGCCCCCCACAATGTCGCCTCCACCTGCCTACACTTATTAACCCCTAATCTGCCGACCGGACCTGAGCGCTACTATAATAAAGTTATTAACCCCTAATCCGCCTCACTAACCCTATCATAAATAGTATTAACCCCTAATCTGCCCTCCCTAACATCGCCGACACCTAACTTCAATTATTAACCCCTAATCTGCCGACCGAATCTCGCCGCTATTCTAATAAATGTATTAACCCCTAAAGCTAAGTCTAACCCTAATACTAACACCCCCCTAAGTTAAATATAATTTAAATCTAACGAAATTAATTAACTCTTATTAAATAAATTATTCCAATTTAAAGCTAAATACTTACCTGTAAAATAAATCCTAATATAGCTACAATATAAATTATAATTATATTATAGCTATTTTAGGATTTATATTTATTTTACAGGTAACTTTGTATTTATTTTAACCAGGTACAATAGCTATTAAATAGTTAAGAACTATTTAATAGCTAAAATAGTTAAAATAATTACAAATTTACCTGTAAAAGAAATCCTAACCTAAGTTACAAATAAACCTAACACTAGACTATCAATAAATTAATTAAATAAACTACCTACAATTACCTACAATTAACCTAACACTACACTATCAATAAATTAATTAAATACAATTGCTACAAAGAAATACAATTAAATAAACTAGCTAAAGTACAAAAAATAAAAAAGAACTAAGTTACAAAAAATAAAAAAATATTTACAAACATAAGAAAAATATTACAACAATTTTAAACTAATTACACCTACTCTAAGCCCCCTAATAAAATAACAAAGCCCCCCAAAATAAAAAAATGCCCTACCCTATTCTAAATTACTAAAGTTCAAAGCTCTTTTACCTTACCAGCCCTGAACAGGGCCCTTTGCGGGGCATGCCCCAAGAAATTCAGCTCTTTTGCCTGTAAAAAAAACACATACAATACCCCCCCAAACATTACAACCCACCACCCACATACCCCTAATCTAACCCAAACCCCCCTTAAATAAACCTAACACTAAGCCCCTGAAGATCATCCTACCTTGTCTTCACCATAATAACTTTATTATAGTAGCGCTCAGGTCCGGTCGGCAGATTAGGGGTTAATAAGTGTAGGCAGGTGGAGGCGACGTTGTGGGGGGCAGATTAGGGGTTAATAAATATAATATAGGGGTCGGCGGTGTTAGGGGCAGCAGATTAGGGGTACATAGGGATAATGTAAGTAGCGGCGGTTTACGGAGCGGAAGATTAGGGGTTAATAATAATATGCAGGGGTCAGCGATAGCGGGGGCGGCAGATTAGGGGTTAATAAGTGTAAGGTTAGGGGTGTTTAGACTCGGGGTACATGTTAGAGTGTTAAGTGCAGACGTAGGAAGGGTTACCGCATAGCAAACAATGGGGCTGCGTTAGGAGCTGAACGCAGCTTTTTTGCAGGTGTTTGGTTTTTTTTTCAGCTCAAACAGCCCCATTGTTTCCTATGGGGGAATCGTGCACGAGCACGTTTTTGAGGCTGGCCGCGTCCGTAAGCAACTCTGGTATCGAGAGTTGAAGCTGCGTTAAAAATGCTCTACGCTCCTTTTTTGGAGCCTAACGCAGCCTTTATGTGGACTCTCGATACCAGAGTTATTTTTATGGTGCGGCCAGAAAAAAGCCGGCGTTAGTTTTTCGGGTCGTTACCGACAAAACTCCAAATCTAGGCCTTAGCATCTTATGTTAAAACTAGTTAGTTGGTTTTGCAGACAGATAATAAAAACCTTTTATATTGTAAAAGACTTTTGTTTAAACATATAAAAGGATACAGTTATACATTGTACACATTGTAGAAGTAACATATATTTGAATATAGTCATATACTTCATATATTGCAAAATAAGCATATTAAAGATTATATTTTTCACAATTTATGTGAACAGGCTCTTATAACAAGGTACAGTCTTTATGTATAGAAGCTGTACATGATAGATTTAAAAGAAATCTATCATTTATAGTTAGTTATAAGTGTCTTGCTGAAAGAATGTATTTCTTACTGTTGGCATATTTATCAAGTGGATAGCAATATTAATTTGCAATCTAACATTTAAATAGCAGCTTTTATTGAGACAAGCATGCTATAAACAAAGTTTATTTGCAAAGTTATGCATTGTTAACTAAAAATTACATTTACAAGCACAGGTGTATCACAGGGTTAATGAAAGCCTGTTACAGTCCATTTAGCAAAAATGGTCTTAATATATTAAATAAAAATATTTCATTGGAGCTTTGAATGACATTTCCTGTTTACTGATAACATTATTTTAAATTATTCTAGCTTTGTTATTATAAAATTAATATTTTGTTTTAACGATCTCCAGAATTTTATTGGCTATTTTCTTTTTTAACATTTATGTTTCATTTGAGGATATTATGTTCTATAAATCTGCCAGAAATTCATGATTTGTCTAAAAAATTATGTCCATCTTTCTATTGGAATTAGTATAATTAACATCATTTGTGAGAAATTAATCACCAGTGAATGTAATTTAACCATCCTTATTAACCTTTATGAATGATTTTATCTATCACTAACAAGCAATGTGCCTATAAAATATTTTGCAGTTATGATTTAAATGCTTACAAACACCATTTTTAATGCATCCATTTGCTTCTGAAATAAACACTCATTTGCACAAATGTAATAATATGCACAAATGTAAAATCTAGTCCTCCAATACCAAATGTGTAATAATGCTCTGAATTGTAATACAAGGAAATCTAGTATAACTGTGTTGTCTTTTCCTTAAGTCTATCCCCAATAATTTATGGGTTAGATTACAAGTGCAGCACTAAAATATTAGCTCTGTTGAGCACTAACTAAGCTCATCATAAATCAATAGTGTATCAATTTTTGTGTTCATATTACAAGTTCAAAGTTTAATGTTAGCGCACAAGCCAGACTCAGGTGTGCTAACATCTGGAGGTCAGATAGCGAGACCGCTCTAAGTTCCTTTCCCCATGGACCTCAATGGGGCACACTACAAGCTCCTGGCATTCACTTGTGCACTAACCCAAAGGTCAGCTAGTTGCCCTGTGCTAAAGCTGAAAGCGTTAAGAATACTTAAAATACTTTTGTATATATATAAATATATTTCAAATTGGACAGAACATTTTCTTCTATGTGAAGAGGAAAGGGATTTCTATTTTAAAAAACAAAACACATTACATTTGTTAAAAATTGATATTTTAGATTTGACAGGGAAGGGCTCAGAAGTGTATATGTGTACATATATATATATAAATATATATATATATATAGTGTGTGTATATATATATATATATAAAAAATTGTGTGTTTGTTTATATGTGTATACATGTTAATAATAAAATTATTCCCATTAATAATAAAGATTAATAAAAGAACCAACATATGGTATAGACAATGAGGATTTTATAAGGGAATGGGATGAATGTCTAGATGAAAGTTCTTTTAAGATAATTGACCAGCTAATTAAAAAAGAATGAAATACTTGTGAGATTTGAAGAACAGATTAGAAGCACTAGAATAACATCTAGAAAAATGTAAAAATAGAATTTAATGTTCTTATAAAAATACTAACGATTAAATGGATAACTTTGAATTGATTATGGTCAAAAAACAATTTAACTTTAAGAAAGATAATTAAGATTACAAAGAGAATACAAAAAAAATTGGAAATTTGAAAGAAAAAGACTATAATAGAAACAATAATAATAGAGAGCAAAATAAAACACACCAGATTAATAGATCATACCAAAAAATGGTATAATGAAAATAGAATTAAATATGTACAAAAAATAGAGGACCCTTCCTTTATTGATACAAAAACTAGAACAAATTTAGAATCTAAAAGGTAAGACAGGACCCATGACCAACATGAGGCTTCAATTTGGTCTGATTATAAAAAACAAAGATACAATAAATCAAATCTTCTTCGGTAGATTCAGACAACAAATGGGAGATAGTTTATAGGAAGAAAAATGGGAGAGAAATTTAAGATAGATGATTCATATTTTCTGCCTAAAAACTCTGAAAAATGGAAAGAATAGTAACAAATGAAAGGAGACTAATAAGTAATGAAAAAGAGAATCTAGAACCTGAACAGAATATACTGCAAAACAACTGTTTCAAAATCCTAGAGAATTTACCCACAATTTATCCTACACAAAAAAACCTTTTTCAACACATTTATTATCTTTTTGTTACTTGGAATAAGAGAGTGTTGAGATGGGAGATAGAAGAGGAATGGGGAGAGGGAAAGAAAGTGGGGAGAAGTGCACTGCACAAATATTGGAAGAGCATCAACCACTTTGGAAGGCCAATAATAAGGTGATAACTGGTATTTAGTGATGTCGCAAATTATTCGCCGGTGAATAGTTCCCGGCGAACATAGCTTGTTCACGTTCGCAACGGCGAGCGAACATATGCAATGTTCGATCCGCCCCCTATTCATCGTCATTGAATAAACTTTGACCCTGTATCTCACAGTCAGCAAACACATTCCAGCTAATCAGCAGCAGACCCTCCCTCCCAGACCCTCCCAGCTCCTGGACAGCAGCCATTTTAGATTCATTCGGAAGCTGCATTCTTAGTGAGAGGAGGGACAGTGTAGCTGCTGCTGATTTAATAGGGAAATTGATAGCTAGTGTATTCAGTGTCCACTACAGTCCTGAAGGACTCATCTGATCTCTGCTGTAAGGACAGCACCCCAAAAAGCCCTTTTTAGGTCTAGAACATCAGTCTGTTTTTTTTTTTTTCCTGTGTAATCTAATTGCAGTTGCCTGCCTGCCAGGCCCACTTGCTCAGTGCCACCACTCATATCTGTTGTAACAGTAGTGTAAATTTTTTAAATAAAAAACTTTTTTGACTGTGAAAAATCAGTCTGCTAGTGTAATCTAATAGCAGTTGCCTGCCTGCCAGCATGTGTGCCAGGCCCACTTGCCCAGTGCCACCACTCATATCTGGTGTAACAGTAGTGTAAATTTTTTGACTGTGAAACATCAGTCTGCTAGTGTAATCTAATTGCAGTTGCCTGCCAGCATGTGTGCCAGACTCACAGCGTATACTGTGCCCACTTGCCCAGTGCCTCCACTCATATCTGGTGTAACAGTAGTGTAAATTTAAAAAAAAAACTTTTTTGACAGTGAAACATCAGTCTGCTTGCGTAATCTAATTGAAGTTGCCTGCCTGCCTGCCAGCGTGTGTACCAGGCCCACTTGCCCAGTGCCACCACTCATATCTGTTGTAACAGTAGTGTAAATAAAAAAAAAAACTTTTTTGACTGTGAAACATCAGTCTGCTAGTGTAATCTAATTGCAGTTGCCTGCCTGCCAGCATGTGTGCCAGGCTCACAGCATATACTGTGCCCACTTGCCCAGTGCCACCACTCATATCTGTTGTAACAGTAATGTAAATAAAAAAAAAAACTTTTTTGACTGTGAAACATCAGTCTGCTAGTGTAATCTAATTGCAGTTGCCTGCCTGCCAGCGTGTGTGCCAGGCTCACAGCGTATTCTGTGCCCACTTGCTCAGTGCCACCACTCATATCTGTTGTAACAGTAGTGTAAATTTTTTAAATAAAAAACTTTTTTGACTGTGAAAAATCAGTCTGCTAGTGTAATCTAATAGCAGTTGCCTGCCTGCCAGCATGTGTGCCAGGCCCACTTGCCCAGTGCCACCACTCATATCTGGTGTAACAGAGTGTATATTTTTTGACTGTGAAACATCAGTCTGCTTGTGTAATCTAATTGCAGTTGCTTGCCTGCCAACGTGTGTGCCAGGCCCACTTGCGATGCCATTTGTAACCTGTGCCAAAAGAAACTGAGTCATGGGAAGTCCAACACCCACCTAGGTACAACTGCTTTGTGAAGGCACATGATTGCACATCACAAATGCCTATGGGATCAACACATGAGTACAAGCAGCACACAAACTCAAAGCCGCCATCCTCCTCCTGGTCCAGCATCTTCAGCCACATCAACCACTGCTGTCCTACTTGCTCCCTCTCAACCATCCGCCACTACGTCTCTCTTCCGGAGCATTTCCTGCTCATCTGCCCACAGTCAGGTGTCTGTCAAGGACATGTTTGAGCGTAAGAAGCCAATGTCACAAAGTCACTCCCTTGCCCGGCATCTGACAGCTGGCTTGTCTGAACTCTTAGTCCGCCAGCTTTTACCATACAAGCTGGTGGAGTCTGAGGCGTTCCAAAAATTTGTAGCTATTGGGACACCGCAGTGGAATGTACCCGGCCGAAATTTCTTCGCACAAAAGGCAATCCCCAACCTGTACTCGATTGTGTGAAAGGAAGTAATGGCATGTCTGGCACACAGTGTTGGGGCAAGGGTCCATCTGACCACTGATAGCTGGTCTGCAAAGCATGGTCAGGGCAGGTATATCACCTACACTGCGCATCGGGTAAACCTTCTGACGGCTGACAAGCATGGAATGCGTGGCTATGCAGAGGAGTTTGTGACACCTCCACGACTTGCAGGCAGGCCTGCTGCCACCTCCTCTACTCCTCCTACTCCATCCTCTTCCATAACCTGCTCGGCTGAGTCCTCTTATGCTGTTGTGTCCTGCTCCACATCAACGGCTCCCCCCCAGCTCCCAAGGTACTATTCCACATCCCGGATACGGCAGTGTCACGCCGTCTTGGGGTTGATTTGCCTGAAAGCAGAGAGTCACACTGGACCAGCACTCCTGTCCACCCTGAATGCACAGGTGGATCAGTGGTTGACTCTGCACCAACTGGAGATCGGCAAAGTGGTTTTTGACAACGGAAGTACTTTGGTGGCAGCATAGAAATTGGGCAAGTTGACACATGTGCCGTGCATGGCACATGTGTGTAATCTGATCGTACACAGCTTTGTGCATATGTACCCAGGCTTACAGGACATCCTGAAGGAGGCCAGGAAGGTGTGTGGCCATTTGAGGCGTTCCTACACGGCCATGGCGCACTTTTCAGATATCCAGCGGCGAAACAACATGCCAGTGAGGCGCTTGATTTGCGACAGCCCGACACGTTGGAATTCAACACTCCTAATGTTCGACCACCTGCTCCAACAAGAAAAAGCTGTTAACGAGTATTTGTATGACCGGGGTGTTAGGACAGCCTCTGCGGAGCTGGGAATTTTTTTGCCAGGTTACCGGACGCTCATGCTCAATGCCTGTAGGCTCATGCGTCCTTTTGAGGAGGTGACAAACCTAGTCAGTCGCACCGAAGGCACCATTAGCGCACAAGCCAGACTCAGGCGTGCTAACATCTGGAGGTCAGATAGCGAGACCGCTCTAAGTTCCTTTCCCCATGGACCTCAATGGGGCACACTACAAGCTCCTGGCATTCACTTGTGCACTAACCCAAAGGTCAGCTAGTTGCCCTGTGCTAAAGCTGAAAGCGTTAAGAATACTTAAAATACTTTTGTATATATATAAATATATTTCAAATTGGACAGAACATTTTCTTCTATGTGAAGAGGAAAGGGATTTCTATTTTAAAAAACAAAACACATTACATTTGTTAAAAATTGATATTTTAGATTTGACAGGGAAGGGCTCAGAAGTGTATATGTGTACATATATATATATAAATATATATATATATATAGTGTGTGTATATATATATATATATAAAAAATTGTGTGTTTGTTTATATGTGTATACATGTTAATAATAAAATTATTCCCATTAATAATAAAGATTAATAAAAGAACCAACATATGGTATAGACAATGAGGATTTTATAAGGGAATGGGATGAATGTCTAGATGAAAGTTCTTTTAAGATAATTGACCAGCTAATTAAAAAAGAATGAAATACTTGTGAGATTTGAAGAACAGACTAGAAGCACTAGAATAACATCTAGAAAAATGTAAAAATAGAATTTAATGTTCTTATAAAAATACTAACGATTAAATGGATAACTTTGAATTGATTATGGTCAAAAAACAATTTAACTTTAAGAAAGATAATTAAGATTACAAAGAGAATACAAAAAAAATTGGAAATTTGAAAGAAAAAGACTATAATAGAAACAATAATAATAGAGAGCAAAATAAAACACACCAGATTAATAGATCATACCAAAAAATGGTATAATGAAAATAGAATTAAATATGTACAAAAAATAGAGGACCCTTCCTTTATTGATACAAAAACTAGAACAAATTTAGAATCTAAAAGGTAAGACAGGACCCATGACCAACATGAGGCTTCAATTTGGTCTGATTATAAAAAACAAAGATACAATAAATCAAATCTTCTTCGGTAGATTCAGACAACAAATGGGAGATAGTTTATAGGAAGAAAAATGGGAGAGAAATTTAAGATAGATGATTCATATTTTCTGCCTAAAAACTCTGAAAAATGGAAAGAATAGTAACAAATGAAAGGAGACTAATAAGTAATGAAAAAGAGAATCTAGAACCTGAACAAAATATACTGCAAAACAACTGTTTCAAAATCCTAGAGAATTTACCCACAATTTATCCTACACAAAAAAACCCTTTTCAACACATTTATTATCTTTTTGTTACTTGGAATAAGAGAGTGTTGAGATGGGAGATAGAAGAGGAATGGGGAGAGGGAAAGAAAGTGGGGAGAAGTGCACTGCACAAATATTGGAAGAGCATCAACCACTTTGGAAGGCCAATAATAAGGTGATAACTGGTATTTAGTGATGTCGCAAATTATTCGCCGGTGAATAGTTCCCGGCGAACATAGCTTGTTCACGTTCGCAACGGCGAGCGAACATATGCAATGTTCGATCCGCCCCCTATTCATCGTCATTGAATAAACTTTGACCCTGTATCTCACAGTCAGCAAACACATTCCAGCTAATCAGCAGCAGACCCTCCCTCCCAGACCCTCCCAGCTCCTGGACAGCAGCCATTTTAGATTCATTCGGAAGCTGCATTCTTAGTGAGAGGAGGGACAGTGTAGCTGCTGCTGATTTAATAGGGAAATTGATAGCTAGTGTATTCAGTGTCCACTACAGTCCTGAAGGACTCATCTGATCTCTGCTGTAAGGACAGCACCCCAAAAAGCCCTTTTTAGGTCTAGAACATCAGTCTGTTTTTTTTTTTTTCCTGTGTAATCTAATTGCAGTTGCCTGCCTGCCAGGCCCACTTGCTCAGTGCCACCACTCATATCTGTTGTAACAGTAGTGTAAATTTTTTAAATAAAAAACTTTTTTGACTGTGAAAAATCAGTCTGCTAGTGTAATCTAATAGCAGTTGCCTGCCTGCCAGCATGTGTGCCAGGCCCACTTGCCCAGTGCCACCACTCATATCTGGTGTAACAGTAGTGTAAATTTTTTGACTGTGAAACATCAGTCTGCTAGTGTAATCTAATTGCAGTTGCCTGCCAGCATGTGTGCCAGACTCACAGCGTATACTGTGCCCACTTGCCCAGTGCCTCCACTCATATCTGGTGTAACAGTAGTGTAAATTTAAAAAAAAAACTTTTTTGACAGTGAAACATCAGTCTGCTTGCGTAATCTAATTGAAGTTGCCTGCCTGCCAGCGTGTGTACCAGGCCCACTTGCCCAGTGCCACCACTCATATCTGTTGTAACAGTAGTGTAAATAAAAAAAAAAACTTTTTTGACTGTGAAACATCAGTCTGCTAGTGTAATCTAATTGCAGTTGCCTGCCTGCCAGCATGTGTGCCAGGCTCACAGCATATACTGTGCCCACTTGCCCAGTGCCACCACTCATATCTGGTGTAACAGTAGTGTAAATTTAAAAAAAAAAACTTTTTTGACTGTGTAATCTAATTGAAGTTGCCTGCCTGCCTGCCAGCGTGTGTGCCAGGCCCACTTGCCCAGTGCCACCACTCATATCTGTTGTAACAGTAATGTAAATAAAAAAAAAAACTTTTTTGACTGTGAAACATCAGTCTGCTAGTGTAATCTAATTGCAGTTGCCTGCCTGCCAGCGTGTGTGCCAGGCTCACAGCGTATTCTGTGCCCACTTGCTCAGTGCCACCACTCATATCTGTTGTAACAGTAGTGTAAATTTTTTAAATAAAAAACTTTTTTGACTGTGAAAAATCAGTCTGCTAGTGTAATCTAATAGCAGTTGCCTGCCTGCCAGCATGTGTGCCAGGCCCACTTGCCCAGTGCCACCACTCATATCTGGTGTAACAGAGTGTATATTTTTTGACTGTGAAACATCAGTCTGCTTGTGTAATCTAATTGCAGTTGCTTGCCTGCCAACGTGTGTGCCAGGCCCACTTGCTCAGTGCCACCACTCATATCTGTTATAACAGTAGTGTAAATTTAAAAAAAAACCTTTTTTGACTGTGAAACATCAGTCTGCTAGTGTAATCTAATTGCAGTTGCCTGCCTGCCTGCCAGCGTTTGTGCCAGGCTCACAGCGTATACTATGCCCACTTGCCCAGTGCCACCACTCATATCTGGTGTAACAGAAGTGTAATTTTTTTTTAAAAAAAAAACTTTTTTGACTGTGAAACATCAGTCTGCTTGTGTAATCTAATTGCAGTTGCCTGCCTGTCAGCGTGTGTGCCAGGCCCACTTGCCCAGTGCCACCACTCATATCTGGTGTAACAGTAGTGTAAGTTTAAAAAAAAACCTTTTTTGACTGTGAAACATCAGTCTGCTTGTGTAATCTAATTGCAGTTGACTGCCTGCCAGCGTGTGTGCCAGGTTCACAGCGTATACTGTGCCCACTTGCACAGTGCCACCACTCATATCTTGTTTAATAGTAGTGTAAGTGTACATTTAAAAAAAAAAACTTTTTTGACTGTAAAACATCAGTCTGCTTTTTTTGTGTCAGGCTCACAGCGTATACTGTGCCCACTTGCCCAGTGCCACTACTCATATCTTTTTTAATAGTAGTGTTATTGTACATTTAAAACAAAATACAATGTTTGGACTGTGAAACATCAGTCTGCTTTTTTGTGTCAGGCTCACAGTGTATACTGTGCCCACTTGCCCAGTGCCACCACTCATATCTTGTTTAATAGTATGTAAGTGTACATTTAAAACAAAATAACATTTTTGGACTGTGAAACATCAGTCTGCTTTTTTGTGTCAGGCTCACAGTGTATACTGTGCCCACTTGCCCAGTGCCACCACTCATATCTTGTTTAATAGTAGTGTAAGTGTACATTTAAAACAAAACTTTTTTGACTGTGAAACATCAGTCTGCTTTTTTGTGTCAGGCTCACAGCGTATACTGTGCCCACTTGCCCAGTGCCACCACTCATATCTTGTTTAATAGTAGTGTAAGTGTACATTTAAAAAAAAAATAACAGACAGAGGCAGGCCACCCTGCAGGTGCCGTCGTGGTCGTGGTGCTGTGATTCCCTTTGGCCCTAGAATAATGCCCAGTGTTCAGAGGCCACGTACCATGAACTCGAAAAGTTCTGAGGACATAGTTGACTTTTAACACAGGACACCCAATCTTCTATA
The DNA here is from genome assembly GCF_027579735.1 of Bombina bombina. NCBI lineage: Eukaryota > Metazoa > Chordata > Amphibia > Anura > Bombinatoridae > Bombina > Bombina bombina. The sequence goes on along the minus strand of NC_069501.1, from coordinate 1,175,208,760 downwards.
GCTCCCACTCCAAACCTTGACGCACCATCCTCCTCCAGCTTAGCTTCGGGCAGCTCTCAATTTACCACTCGCCCGCCTGCCGCCACCACCAACACTAGCACCACAGCTGCTTTACTTGATCTGTCAGAGGAGTTATTTACACATCAGTTGGAAGAAATGAGTGATGCGCAACCATCATTGAGAGAGGATGTAGATAACAGTGATATTTCTCAGTCAGGCAGCATTACAGACATGGATGTACGGTGTGATGATGATGATGTTGTACCCTCTGCTGCTTCCTTTGTTGATTTGTCAGATACAAGTGAAGCGGTTGATGATGACGATGCGTCCATGGATGTCACGTGGGTGCTCGCTAGAAGAGAAGAAGAACAGGGGGAAAGTTCAGATGGAGAGACAGAGAGGAGGAGGAGGAGACGAGTTGGAAGCAGGGGGAGGTCGTTGCAAGGAGCTAGTGGCACAGTCAGACAGCATGCATCGGCACCCGGGGTCAGCCACACAGCACGCCAATCAACGCATGCTGTTGCCACCACCAGAATGCTGTCATCGCAGATCTCAGCAGTGTGGCATTTTTTGTGTGTGTCTGCCTCTGACAACAGCGATGCCATTTGTAACCTGTGCCAAAAGAAACTGAGTCATGAGAAGTCCAACACCCACCTAGGTACAACTGCTTTGTGAAGGCACATGATTGCACATCACAAATGCCTATGGGATCAACACATGAGTACAAGCAGCACACAAACTCAAAGCCGCCATCCTCCTCCTGGTCCAGCATCTTCAGCCACATCAACCACTGCTGTCCTACTTGCTCCCTCTCAACCATCCGCCACTCCGTCTCTCTTCCGGAGCATTTCCTGCTCATCTGCCCACAGTCAGGTGTCTGTCAAGGACATGTTTGAGCGTAAGAAGCCAATGTCACAAAGTCACTCCCTTGCCCGGCATCTGACAGCTGGCTTGTCTGAACTCTTAGTCCGCCAGCTTTTACCATACAAGCTGGTGGAGTCTGAGGCGTTCCAAAAATTTGTAGCTATTGGGACACCGCAGTGGAATGTACCCGGCCGAAATTTCTTCGCACAAAAGGCAATCCCCAACCTGTACTCGATTGTGTGAAAGGAAGTAATGGCATGTCTGGCACACAGTGTTGGGGCAAGGGTCCATCTGACCACTGATAGCTGGTCTGCAAAGCATGGTCAGGGCAGGTATATCACCTACACTGCGCATCGGGTAAACCTTCTGACGGCTGACAAGCATGGAATGCGTGGCTATGCAGAGGAGTTTGTGACACCTCCACGACTTGCAGGCAGGCCTGCTGCCACCTCCTCTACTCCTCCTACTCCATCCTCTTCCATAACCTGCTCGGCTGAGTCCTCTTATGCTGTTGTGTCCTGCTCCACATCAACGGCTCCCCCCCAGCTCCCAAGGTACTATTCCACATCCCGGATACGGCAGTGTCACGCCGTCTTGGGGTTGATTTGCCTGAAAGCAGAGAGTCACACTGGACCAGCACTCCTGTCCACCCTGAATGCACAGGTGGATCAGTGGTTGACTCTGCACCAACTGGAGATCGGCAAAGTGGTTTTTGACAACGGAAGTACTTTGGTGGCAGCATAGAAATTGGGCAAGTTGACACATGTGCCGTGCATGGCACATGTGTGTAATCTGATCGTACACAGCTTTGTGCATATGTACCCAGGCTTACAGGACATCCTGAAGGAGGCCAGGAAGGTGTGTGGCCATTTGAGGCGTTCCTACGCGGCCATGGCGCACTTTTCAGATATCCAGCGGCGAAACAACATGCCAGTGAGGCGCTTGATTTGCGACAGCCCGACACGTTGGAATTCAACACTCCTAATGTTCGACCACCTGCTCCAACAAGAAAAAGCTGTTAACGAGTATTTGTATGACCGGGGTGTTAGGACAGCCTCTGCGGAGCTGGGAATTTTTTTGCCAGGTTACCGGACGCTCATGCTCAATGCCTGTAGGCTCATGCGTCCTTTTGAGGAGGTGACAAACCTAGTCAGTCGCACCGAAGGCACCATCAGCGACATCATACCATTTGTTTTCTTCCTGGAGCGTGCCCTGCAAAGAGTGCTGGATCAGGCCGTAGATGAGCGTGAAGAGGAAGAGTTGTGGTCACCATCACCACCAGAAACAGCCTTATCAGCATCGCTTGCTGGACCTGCGGCAATGCTGGAAGAGGATTGTGAGGAAGAGGAGTCAGAGGATGAATGTGGCTTTGAGGAGGAGGAGGAAGACCATCCACAACAGGCATCCCAGGGTGCTCGTTGTCACCTATCTGGTACCTGTGGTGTTGTACGTGGCTGGGGGGAGGAAGATACCTTCAGTGAGATCACTGAGGATGAGGAACAGGACATGAGCAGCTCTGCATCCAACCTTGTGCAAATGGGGTCTTTCATGCTGTCGTGCCTGTCGAGGGACCCTCGTATGAAAAAGCTGAAGGAGAACGACCTGTACTGGGTGTCCACGCTACTAGACCCCCGGTATAAGCATAAAGTGTCTGAAATGTTACCGAATTACCGCAAGTCGGAAAGGATGCAGCAGTTCCAAAATAAATTAAAAAGTATGCTTTACACAGCGTATAAGGGTGATGTCACAGCACAACGGGAATCTAACAGGGGAAGAGGTGAAAGTAATCCTCCGACTCCCACGACCATGCCGGCAAGGACAGGACGCTTTACAGACGTGTTGTTGATGGAGGACATGCAGAGCTTTTTACGTCCTATGCATCGCCACAGCCCTTCGGGGTCCACCCTCAGAGAACGACTCGAACGACAGGTAGCAGACTACTTCGCCTTAACTGCAGATCTCGACACTCTGAGGAGCGATTAACCCCTTGACTACTGGGTGTGCAGGCTTGACATGTGGCCTGAGCTATCCCAATTTGCGATAGAACTTCTGGCCTGCCCCACTTCAAGTGTCCTGTCAGAATGGACCTTCAGTGCAGCAGGAGGTATTGTCACTGAGAAGAGAAGTCGCCTAGGTCAAAAAAGTCTAGATTACTTCACCTTTATTAAGATGAATGAGGGATGGATCCTGAAGGGACTGACATTGGGCAATACATTCGAGTAAAAAAGGCCTGATGACATGAGCTGCCTTCGGCTAAAAATGGTCCACACTCTGCTGTATTTTATCTTCGAATGCCGGATGACTTGCGTGACTTATCCGCCACCAAATAGGGTTCAAGACGCAATGTTTTAGGGCACTTTCTGCCTGGGAAACAAACATCAAATTTTCTGGCCGCTGCTACGGCAGCGGCTGCAACAATACCTAATTTTTCAGGCATGTGTACATGCCAAATTTTTCTGGCCTCTGGTGCTGCACTGTGGCTTCAAAAACCACACCACTCATATCTGGTGGCACAGTAGATTGCACGCGCAGTGCCCCAAATTTGAAGTAGGAGGACCGACCAAGCATCTTTTTCCATCTCCCAGTTCCTAAAATCCATGCCATATACACGTCCCCTGATAGGGAACGTAACAGGGATTAAACTGATCAGAATATTACTACTTAACACATGATTTATATCTAGTGGCACAGTAGATTGCACGCGCAGTGCCCCAAATTTGAAGTAGGAGGACCGACCAAGCATCTTTTTCCATCTCCCGGTTCCTAAAATCCATGCCATATACATGTCCCCTGATAGGGGACGTAACAGGGATTAAACTGATCAGAATAGTACTACTTAACACACCATTCATATCTGGTGGCACAGTAGATTGCACGAGGTGCTCTAACAGAATGCAGAAGGACATTTGGCAGATGGACGTTTGGCAGACAGACATTTGGCAGATGGACATTTGGCCGATAGACAGAAAGCTAAAGAATGTTCCGATTTCGGCCGAGGGCAGATACGTTCCAAAGTGCTCTGTTCTAATCAGAGCATCGGGCGCCGCAACTGCCTCTGGGAACCTTACCATGGGTGCCAGACCACACATCTTGTAATTCTCAGTCTTGGAAATTATCTATCTATGTATAAAATCTATCTATTTATCAAATCTATCCATCTATCATATCTATCAAATGTATCTATTGCATCTATTGATCTATCTATCTAATCTATGTATCTATCTATCTATCTATCAAATCTATCTATCCCGTGGCCGGACTGTTATCTGACAGCCACTTGTGTTTCGGCCATGCCATATACATATCCATGCCATATACACGTCCCCTGATAGGGGACGTAACAGGGATTAAACTGATCAGAATAGTACTACTTAACACACCATTCATATCTGGTGGCACAGTAGATTGCACGCACAGTGCCCTAAATTTGAAGTAGGAGGACCGACCAAGCATCTTTTTCCATCTCCCGGTTCCTAAAATCCATGCCATATACACGTCCCCTTATAGGGGACGTAACAGGGATTAAACTGATCAGAATAGTACTACTTAACACACCACTCATATCTGGTGGCACAGTAGATTGCATGCGGTGCTCTGACAAAATGCAGAAGGACATTTGGCAGACGGACATTTGGCAGACGGACATTTGGCCAACAGACAGAAAGCTAAAGAATGTTCCAATTTTGGCCAAGGGCAGATACGTTCCAAAGTGCTCTGTTCTAATCAGAGCCTCAGGCGCTGCAACTGCCTCTGGGAACCTTAGCATGGGTCCCAGACCGCACGTCTTGTAATTATCTGTCTTGGAAATTATCTATCTATCAAATCTATCTATTTATCAAATCTATCTATCTATCGTATCTATCAAATGTATCTATTGCATCTATTGATCTATCTATCTAATCTATGTATCTATCTATCTATCTATCTATCTATCTATCTATCTATCTATCTATCTATCAAATCTATCTATCTATCCCGTGGCCGGACTGTTATCTGACAGCCACTTGTGTTTCGGCCATGCCATATACATATTCATGCCATATACACGTCCCCTGATAGGGGACGTAACAGGGATTAAACTGATCAGAATAGTACTACTTAACACACCACTCATATCTGGTGGCACAGTAGATTGCATGCGCAGTGCCCCAAATTTGAAGTAGGAGGACCGACCAAGCATCTTTTTCCATCTCCCGGTTCCTAAAATCCATGCCATATACACGTCCCCTGATAGGGGACGTAACAGGGATTAAACTGATCGGAATAGTACTACTTAACACCCCACTCATATCTGGTGGCATAGTAGATTGCACACGCAGTGCCCCAAATTTGAAGTAGGAGGACCGACCAAGCATCTTTTTCCATCTCCCGGTACCTAAAATCCATGCCATATACACGTCCCCTGATAGGGGACGTGTATGCAGAAGGACATTTGACAGACGGACATTTGGCCGACAGACAGAAATCTAAATAATTTTTCCGATTTCGGCCGAGGGTAGATACGTTCCAAAGTGCTCTGTTCTAATCAGAGCCTCGGGCGCCGCAACTGCCTCTGGAAACCTTACCATGGGTCCAAGACCGCACGTCTTGTAATTCTCTGTCTTGGAAATTATCTATCTATCAAATCTATCTATTTATCAAATCTATCTATCTATCTATCTATCTATCTATCAAATGTATCTATTGCATCTATTGATCTATCTATCTATCTAATCTATGTATCTATCTATCTATCAAATCTATCTATCTCGTGGCCGGACTGTTATCTGCATCGGGCGCCGCAACTGCCTCTGGGAACCTTACCATGGGTGCCAGACCACACATCTTGTAATTCTCAGTCTTGGAAATTATCTATCTATGTATAAAATCTATCTATTTATCAAATCTATCTATCTATCTATCTATCATATCTATCAAATGTATCTATTGCATCTATTGATCTATCTATCTAATCTATGTATCTATCTATCTATCTATCTATCTATCTATCAAATCTATCTATCTATCTATCTCGTGGCCGGACTGTTATCTGACAGCCACTTGTGTTTCGGCCATGCCATATACATATCCATGCCATATACACGTCCCCTGATAGGGGACGTAACAGGGATTAAACTGATCAGAATAGTACTACTTAACACACCACTCATATCTGGTGGCACAGTAGATTGCACGCGCAGTGCCCCAAATTTGAAGTAGGAGGACCGACCAAGCATCTTTTTCCATCTCCTGGTTCCTAAAATCCATGCCATATACACGTCCCCTTATAGGGGACGTAACAGGGATTAAACTGATCAGAATAGTACTACTTAACACACCACTCATATCTGGTGGCACAGTAGATTGCACGTTGTGCTCTGACAAAGCTCTGACAAAATGCAGAAGGACATTTGGCAGACGGACATTTGGCAGATGGACATTTGGCCGACAGACAGAAAGCTAAAGAATGTTCCGATTTCGGCCGAGGGCAGATACGTTCCAGAGGGCACTGTTACAGGGATTAAACTGATAGGAATAGTACTACTTAACACACCTTATAATAATGCAGAGAGAAGCAACGCAGAGAGAGGAGTCTGAAGAAGAGGATTCAAAGGAGGAAGGTGGCTTTGAGGAGGTGGAAGACTAAACATAGCAGGCGTCCCAGGGGGCTTGTTGTCACCTTTTGGGGACCCTTGGTGTTGTACGTGGCTGGGTGGAGGAAGAGACCTTCAATGACATCAGTGAGGACAAGGAACGGGACATGGCTAGCTTGGTATCCAACCTTGTGCAAATGGGGAGTTTGCGGTTGTGCAAATGGACTGTTTGCGGTTGTTTCCGGTGCGTTAAAGGGACAGTCTAGGCCAAAATAAACTTTCATCATTCAGATAGAGCATGTAATTTTAAACAATTTTCCAATTTACTTTTATCACCAATTTTGCTTTGTTCTCTTGGTATTCTTAGTTTAAAGCTTAACCTAGGAGGTTCATATGCTAATTTCTTAGACCTTGAAGCCCACCTCTTTCAGATTGCATTTTAACAGTTTTTCACCACTAGAGGGTGTTAGTTCACGTATTTCATATTGATAACACTGTGCTCGTGCACGAGAAGTTATCTGGGAGCAGGCACTGATTGGCTAGACTGCAAGTCTGTCAAAAGAACTGAAAAAAGGAGCAGTTTGCAGAGGCTTAGATACAAGATAATCACAGAGGTTAAAAGTATATTATTATAAATGTGTTAGTTATGCAAAACTGGGAAATGGGTAATAAAGGGATTATATATCTTTTAAAACAATAAAAATTCTGGTGTAGACTGTCCCTTTAAACGGGGAGTTTGGTCTGTCACTGTGAAGCGTGCGTAACCCTTACACTTCCTGATCGATACAACATCATACCTGATGTTTTAAAGCATGTTATTCCAAACAATTTAGCAATGTTAGGTGATGTATGCCCTTAGCGGCTGAAAAACAGACTCTGCATCAACTATGTAATTTTCCATGGGAGTTTTGCCATGGATCCCCCTCCGGCATGCCACAGTCCAGGTGTTAGTCCCCTTGAAACAACTTTTCCATCACTATTGTGGCCAGAAAGAGTCCCTGTGGGTTTAAAAATTCGCCTGCCTATTGAAGTCTATGGCGGTTCGCCCGGTTCGCCCGTTTGCGAACAGTTGCGGAAGTTCGTGTCCGCCGTTCGCGAACGCAAATTTTTAGGTTCGCGACATCACTACCGGTATTTATGATATATTGTACAACACAGGAGGACTCACTCTGATCTACTGCTTATCACTGATGATCCCCAAAAACAATGACCAATGAAGGCCCTAATTTATAGATGTTAAAATGCATAGAACCATGCACTATAGGCATATGTTGTATATACACACAAAAAATACAGAAATAGAACGCATTTACAAACTGGCCTGGATACACATCCCACGACCCTGCAAAACTCTAGGTGCTCACCAGCACTCACAGACAGCTGTACAGCTTTTAGTGACTCATGAAGCTAAACCCAGACAAGCCTGGTGCTAAACCCCTAGGGAAAACAAAATAATTAACACAACACACAGAAAGTCTGACACTCTCTTGGAAGCACACAGCTAGATTAAAAGCAAATGGAGTTAGTTACAGCATTTGGCCAAATGGTGATAGGCCAAGACCATGTCAAGCTCTCTTCCGCCTTGGGTCCTTTATCTACAACCACACATGGATCCATTCAGCCAAACTCACTGAAATACAAACAAGGGTGAAAAAGGCCCTTTGTAATTTTCCTAGACACATACAAAACATGGAAATGGACTGCACTCTCAAACTGGACTGGGTACACATCCCATGACCCTGCAAAACTCAAAGTCCTGGGTGCTCACTAGTGTTCACAGACAGCTGTACAGATGTACTCTAAATGATGATAGGCCCAGGACCATGTCAAGGTACACTTCTTATGAACTGTATAGCTGTCTGTAAGTGCTGTTGAGCACTCAGGGCTGTGAATTTTGCAGGGTTTTGGGATGTGTACCCAGTACGGTTTGAGAGCACAGTCCATTTCCTTGTTCGTATGTGTCAATATTTTTATTTATGGACTATCTATTGTCATCATGTGGATTATTCTGATCCTTTGTAGATGCTTATCTAATGTCTACAAAACTCAGTGTTAACATGCATGTTACATTTTTGCAGATGCATTTCTTATTATTATTGGGCAAAAATGTGTAAAATACCCTTTTATGTTTAACAATTTTGACATCCAGTTTTGTTTCCAGATGTATGGAAAATAATACTTCTTCCACGTATGGACATAAATGGATTTGAAAAACTGTAAACTACTTTTATATATATATATATATATATATATATATATATATATATATATATAATTTTTACATTTATTTAAAAATGAAAAGAAAGCCACAACCGATATATTGTGATAACTTAATTCAAAATCATACTTCTCTCTCTACCTAAGAGATCAGTTCATTGTAATGGGGGCACTACAGATGAAGGGAGCCTTGGTCAGTCATAATATAGAGGTTTTTCAGTATATAGAAAACAGTAGCTTTAAAAAACATTGTACATGTATGAGTCCCGTGCATATTCCCTGTCCAATGTCATACAGCAGAGAATTCAGATAAGGATAATATACAGTATTAATAAAAAAAAAAATAAAAAAACAAGTTTTTTTTTTCTCATGTGTAATTTGCATGTATTTTATGTCTATATCCCTCTAAGTACATTTTATTACATATCTTTTAAAAAAAAAAAAAATAAGATGATTAGATGGTAAAACTATGCTAATGCTGGTAAATTCGAGGTTTCAGTAAATGCTTGATGGAAATTCAAAACTTAAACTATGGGCCCCATGTATTAAAAGGTGGGTGGACAGCTTCTGAAACTTGCAAAGCTGTCCGCTCGCCTTTACAGCATGTTGGCAGTGGATCTGTTGATCCGCTGACCCGTATGTATCATTACACACTCCGATATGCGAACCTGCCCTGGGCTTCAGTGCAGCTCTTGCTGCTTTGTACATGGGGCCTATATGTGATTTTGATGATACATGATGATACCCTTGGTTAGAAGATAACAAATGGCAGATACAAATTTTCCCAGTGGTTTATGCATGCAGAAGGACAACCAGTTTATGTTTCAAATTTTAAATAGGCAAGTTCTGATACCAGGAACTTCCCTGATTTTTTCACAAATGAATGATAATTTAAAATTTGCCATTTAATTACACATATACAGTAGTTGTGCCCTGCTAAGTCTGCAATAAATCAAATGTTTCCCTTCCCCCATGTGTCAGAATGTCCTATACACATATTAACACATAAATATTAACACATAAATATATATGTATATAAACAATATAAACATATACTGCTGTATATATATATATATATATATATATATATATATATATTTATTGCTGCCCAACATTGTACGATTTGCCCCCTGCTCTGCTCTAGGGGGTTTGCTGTGGCTGCCGGCATGAAAACGAGACTCCCATTGGAACATATGGAAGTGCAATCTCGTGAGAACTTGGCTTCCGGGCAATTGCGTCGCACCTATAATACCAGCACTGGTATTATGGGAGAGGAGTACAAATATCGAGCTCACCTAAGAGAATTTTGCTCTCCACTCAATAATCTGGCCCTAAATGTGGGGATAAGTCAATCGGAATGCAGGATTGGGTTAATAGTGTTATTATCAACAGTTATCAAAAAGTTGGGGTATAGAGATTTTGGAAGAAGGGGGAATTAAGAAGTTTATGTTTGGAGAAATTTACCTGTAAAATAAAACCTAACCTAAGTTACAATAACACCTAACACTACACTACAATTAAATACATTAACTAAATTAAAAACAATTAAATAAATTAAATTAAATTAGCTAAATCACAAAAAACCCCACTAAATTACAGAATATAATAAACAAATTACAAGATATTTAAACTAATTACACCTAATCTAATAGCCCTATCAAAATAAAAAAGCACCCCCAAAATAAAAAGAACCCCTAGGGCCTTTTGCGGGGCATTGTCCCAAAGAAATCAGCTCTTTTACCTGTAAAAAAAATACAAACAAACCCCCAACAGTAAAACCCACCACCAACACAACCAACCCCCCAAATAAAATACTAACTAAAAAAACCTAAGCTCCCCATTGCCCTGAAAAGGGCATTTGTATGGGCATTGCCCTTTTACGGTCCAAAGCCCTTACCTAAAAATAAAACCCACCCAATACATCCTTAAAAAAACCTAACACTAACCCCCTGAAGATTGACTTACTGTTCTGAAGACCGGACATCCATCCTCAAGGAAGCGGCAGAAGTCTTCATCCACACAACCAACCCCCAAAATAAAATACTAAATAAAAAACCTAAGCTCCCCATTGCCCTGAAAAGGGCATTGCCTCACCGAAGCCAGGAGAAGTCTTCATCCAAGCCGGGTGAAGTGGTCCTCCAGATGGGCAGAAGTCTTCATCCAGACGGCATCTTCTATCTTCATCCATTCGACGCGGAGCGGCTCCATCTTCAAGACATCCAACGCGGAGCATCCTCTTCATCTGGAGTCTTATTACTGAATGACGGTTCCTTTAAGTGACGTCATCCAAGATGGTGTCCCTTAGATTCCGATTGGCTGACAGAATTCTATCAGCCAATCGGAATTAAGGTCGAAAAAATCCTATTGGCTGATGCAGTCAGCCAATAGGATTGAGCTCGCATTCTATTGGCTGATTGGAACAGCCAATAGAATGCAAGCTCAATCCTATTGGCTGATTTCATCAGCCAATAGGATTTTTTCTACCTTAATTCCGATTGACTGATAGAATTCTATCAGCCAATCGGGAATCTAAGGGACGCCATCTTGGATGACGTCACTTAAAGGAACCCAGCTTGGATGAAGACTTCTCCCGGCTTCATTGAGGACTTCGGCCCGGTTGGATGAAGACTTCTGCCGCTTCCTTGAGGATGGATGTCCGGTCTTCAGAAAAGTAAGTCGATATTCAGGGGGTTAGTGTTAGGCTTTTTTAAGGATGTATTGGGTGGTTTTTATTTTTAGGTTAGGGCTTTGGGCCGCAAAAGAGCTAACTGCCCTTTTAAGGACAATGGGGAGCTTAGGTATTTTTAATTTGTATTTTATTTGGGTGGTTGGTTGTGTGGGTGGTGGGTTTTACTGTTGGGGGGTTGTTTGTATTTTTTTTTTACAGGTAAAAGAGCTGATTTCTTTGAGGCAATGCCCCACAAAAGGCCCTTTTAAGGGCTATTGGTAGTTTAGTTTAGGCTAGGATTTTTTTTATTTTGGGGGGGCTTTTTATTTTGATAGGGCTATTAGATTAGGTGTAATTAATTTAAATATCTTGTAATTTGTTTATTATTTTCTGTAATTCAGTGTTTTTTTTGTGATTTAGCTAATTTAATTTAATTTATTTAATTATTTTTAATTTAGTTAATTTATTTAATTGTAGTGTAGTGTTAGGTGTTATTGTAACTTAGGTTAGGTTTTATTTTACAGGTAAATGTGTATTTATATTAGCTAGGTAGTTATTCAATAGTTAATAACTATTTATTAAGTATGCTATCTAGTTAAAATAAATACAAACTTGCCTGTAAAATACAATGTAGCTATTAAAATGCGTTAGGGATCTTGGAGGTAGAGGTTGTACCGCTCACTTTTTGGCCTCCCAGGACAGACTTGTAATACCGGCGCTATGGAAGTCCCATAGAAAAAAGACTTTACGAAGTTTACATAAGTCGTTTTGTGGTAAGGCCAAAGAAGTGTGCGTAGCCCCAAACCTGCAAGACTTGTAATACCAGTGGTAGTGAAAAAGCAGTGTTAGGACCTGTTAATGCTGCTTTTTTAGCCTAACGCACAACTCGTAATCTAGCCGACTGTTTTTAAAGTATTCATTTATTTACTTTTTTTTTTTAAGGGTTTAATACCATGGTCTGGAGAGCACTAAATAAATTATTGTAACTATAAGTGAACAGGTAAACAATATCCGAAGAATGCACCAACAAAAATAAAAGAAAATGAAAAAAAATACTGTCAGTAATTTATTTACTTTAATTTACTTAAATTTTTTAAGGGTTTAATACTGACGTTAGCACGCTCTCCATGCTCTCCTGAGCTCATTAAGGTAAGTATTTGAAACATTTACATTATTTTAATAACTAATGTAAATGCTTAACGAAAATTTAGCTTTAACTTAATTTTAAATAAAATGTAAACTGAATAGTGCAGCCACTGAATATTGTGGGAATTTCCCTGAATATTTGGAATGAAAATTTTATACGAAACAATATTTTCTGGACTGCACATGTCTAGTGGTCACTTTTTTTAAATGATGAAGTAGTTAGGAAAGCATATAGTTGTTTAGTCTATTGTTTTATTCTTTTCATAATAGCACTGGTTACAAAAACATGTTCTTTCTAATGTCAGGAATGAGGAAAATTAATATCTGTTTTTATATGTTGATTTCCTGGTGAAAAATCCTGTGTAAGAAAGAGAGGTGGTGTTGGCAGAATAGAAACTGTCCTTTCTGTGCACATCGTCACCCAACAAGACAAGGCCAGTGTTTGTCACATTCTGTTCTGCTAAAAGAAGACCACAATGTGGTATGATATATCTACTGTATAAGAGTTGGGACTGCATACAGTTTATTATTTACATTATAGAGATATGTTTTTAAATTACCTTTTCCCCCCCATAATAAAGTATTATGTGTGAGTGCACACTGTAGCTAGGACGCTGCAAAATCCTCCAATAATCTATATTACATAAACATTTTAGTCTGTAACGCAACGTCCATTCCGCACTCAAAAAAATTACGTTTTTGAGTGGGATTTTCATAGCACTGGTATTACAGGTTGTGTGTTGAGGCTAAAATCTTGCGTTACAGCCTATATACACGATCTATACCGCCATCTGAGAGCAATAGTTATGAGTTTTGCGCAGCAAAATTGTTTCACAAAACTCATAACTAAACTGTTACAAAGTACACTAACACCCATAAACTACCTATTAACCCCTTAATCACTGCCCTCCCGCATCACAAACACTATTTAAAACATATTAATAGTGATGTCGCGAATAGTTCGCCGGCAAATAGTTCCCGGCGAACATAGTTTGTTCGCGTTCACCGCGGCGGGCGAACATATGCGATATTCTACCCGCCCCTATTCGTCATCATTGAGTAAACTTTGACCCTGTATCTCACAGTCTGCAGACACATTTCAGCCAATCAGCAGCAGACACTCCCTCCTAGACCCTCCCAGCTCCTGGACAGCAGCCATTTTAGATTCATTCTGATCCTGAATTCTTAGTGAGAGGAAGGATAGTGTAGCTGCTGATGATTTTATAGGGAAATTGATAGCTAGGCTAGTGTATTCAGTGTCCACTGCAGTCCTGAAGGACTCATCTGATCTCTGCTGTAAGGACAGCACCCCAAAAAGCCTTTTTTAGGGCTAGAACATCTTTTTTTTTTTTTTTTTGCCTGTGTAATTTTGACTGTGAAACATCAGTCTGCTAGTGTAATCTAATTGCAGTTGCCTGCCTGCAGTGCCACCACTCATATCTGTTGTAACAGTAGTGTAAATTTTGTAAAAAAAGAAACTTTTTTGACTGTGAAACATCGGTCTGCTAGTGTAATCTAATAGCAGTTGCCTGCCTGCCAGCGTGTGTGCCAGGCCCACTTGCCAACTAGTGCCACCACTCATATCTGTTGTAACAGTAGTGTACATTTAAAAAAAAAAACTTTTTTGACTGTGAAACATCAGTCTGCTAGTGTAATCTATTTGCAGTTGCCTGCCTGCCAGCGTGTGTGCCAGGCCCACTTGCCAACTAGTGCCACCACTCATATCTGTTGTAACAGTAGTGTAAATTTTTTAAATAAAAAACTTTTTTTACTGTGAAACATCAGTCTGCTAGTGTAATCTAATAGCAGTTTCCTGCCTGCAAATGTGTGTTAGGCCCACTTGCCAACTAGTGCCACCACTCATATCTGTTGTAACAGTAGTGTAAATTAAAAAAAAAAAAAAACTTTTCTGACTGTGAAACATCAGTCTGCTAGTGTAATCTAATTGCAGTTGCCTGCCTGCCAGCGTGTGTGCCAGGCCCACTTGCTAAGTGCCACCACTCATATCTGTTGTAACAGTAGTGTACATTTTGTAAAAAAAACTTTTTTGACTGTGAAACATCAGTCTGCTAGTGTAATCTAATTGCAGTTGCCTGCCAGCGTGTGTGCCAGGCCCACTTGCCAACTACAGCCACCACTCATATCTGTTGTAACAGTAGTGTAATTTAAAAAAAAAAAAAAAAAAAAAACTTATTTGACTGTGAAACATCAGTCTGCTAGTGTAATCTACTTGCAGTTGCCTGCCTGCCAGCGTCTGTGCCAGGCCCACTTGCCAACTAGTGCCACCACTCATATCTGTTGTAACAGTAGTGTAAATTTTGTAAAAAAAAAACTTTTTTGACTGTGAAACATCAGTCTGCTAGTGTAATCTAATTGCAGTTGCCTGCTTGCCAGTGTGTGTGCCAGGCCCACTTGCTAAGTGCCACCACTCATATCTGTTGAAACAGTAGTGTAAATTTAAAAAAAAAAAACTTTTTTGACTGTGAAACATCAGTCTGCTAGTGTAATCTAATTGCAGTTGCCTGCCTGCCAGCGTGTGTGCCAGGCCCACTTGCCAACTAGTGCCACCACTCATATCTGTTGTAACAGTAGTGTAAATTTTTTTTAAAAAAACTTTTTTGACTGTGAAACATCAGTCTACTAGTGTAATCTAATTCTAGTTGCCTGCCTGCCAGCGTGTGTGCCAGGCCCACTTGCCAACTAGTGCCACCACACATATCTGTTGTAACAGTAGTGTAAATTTAAAAAAGATAACTTTTTTGACTGTGAAACATCAGTCTGCTAGTGTAATCTAATTGCATTTGTCTGCCTGCCAACGTGTGTCCCTGGCCCACTTGCCAACTAGTGCCACCACTCATATCTGGTGTAACAGTAGTGTAAATAATTAAAAAAAAAAACTTTTTTGACTGTGAAACATCAGTCTGCTAGTGTAATCTAATTGCAGTTGCCTGCCTGCCAGCATGTGTGCCAGGCTCACAGCGTATACTGTGCCCACTTGCCCAGTGGCACCACTCATATCTTGTTTAATAGTAGTGTAAGTGTACATTTAAAAAAATAAAAACTTTTTGGAATGTGAAACATCAGTCTGCCTTTTTGTGTCAGGCTCACAGCGTATACTGTGCCCACTTGCCCAGTGCCACCACTCATATCTTGTTTACTAGTAGTGTAAGTGTACATTTAAAAAAAAAATGAAAGGTAGAGGCAGGCCACCCCGCAGGTGCCGTCATGGTCGTGGTGCTGTGATTCCCTTTGGCCGTAGAATAATGCCCAGTGTTCAGAGGCCAAGTCCCATGAACTCGAAAAGTTCTGAGGAGGACATAGATGACTTTTTAACACAGGACACCCAATCATCTATAGCTTCTGCTCCGAACCTTGACGCACCATCCTCCTCCAGCTTATCTTCGGGCACCTCTCAAGTTACCACCACTCGCCTGCCTGCCACCACCACCAACACTAGCATCACAGCCGCTTCACTTGATGTGTCAGAGGAGTTTTTTACATATCAGTTGGAAGAAATGAGTGATGCGCAACCATCATTGACAGAGGATGTAGATAACAGTGATATGTCTCAGTCAGGCAGCATTACAGACATGGACGTACGGTGTGGTGATGATGATGTTGTACCCGCTGCTGCTTCCTTTGTTGATTTGTCTTATACAAGTGAAGCGGTTGATGAAGACGATGCGTCCGTGGATGTCACGTGGGTGCCCGCTAGAAGAGAAGAAGAACAGGAGGAAAGTTCAGATGGGGAGACAGAGAGGAGGAGGCGGAGACGAGTTGGAAGCAGGGGGAGGTCGTCGCAAGGAGCTAGTGGCACAGTCAGACAGCATGCATTGGCACCCGGGGTCAGCCAGACAGCACGCCAATCAACGCATTCTGTTGCCACCACCAGAATGCCGTCATCGCAGAGCTCAGCACTGTGGCATTTTTTTTGTGTGTCTGCCTCTGACAACAGCGATGCCATTTGCAACCTGTGCCAAAAGAAACTGAGTCATGGGAAGTGCAACACCCACCTAGGTACAACTGCTTTGCGAAGGCACATGATCGCACATCACAAATGCCTATGGGATAAACACATGAGTACAAGCAGCACACAAAATCAAAGCCACCATCCTCCTCCTGGTCCAGCATCTTCAGCCACGTCAACCACTGCTGTCCTCCTTGCCTCCTCTCAACCATCCGCCACTCCGTCTCTCTTCCGGAGCAGTTCCTGTCAGGTGTCTGTCAAGGACATGTTTGAGCGTAAAAAGCCAATGTCACAAAGTCACCCCCTTGCCCGGCGTCTGACAGCTGGCTTGTCTGAACTCTTAGCCCACCAGCTTTTACCATGCAAGCTGGTGGAGTCTGAGGCGTTCCAAAAATTTGTAGCTATTGGGACACCACAGTGGAAGGTACCCGGCCGAAATTTCTTTGCACAAAAGGCAATCCCCAACCTGTACTCGATTGTGCGAAAGGAAGTAATGGCATGTCTGGCACACAGTGTTGGGGCAAGGTTCCATATGACCACTGATAGCTGGTCTGCAAAGCATGGTCAGGGCAGGTATATCACCTACACTGCGCATTGGGTAAACCTGCTGACAGCTGCCAAGCATTGCACAAGGTTGGATGCCGAGCTACTCGTGTCCCGTTCCTCATCCTCAGTGATGTCACTGAAGGTATCTTCTTCCCCCCAGCCACGTACAACACCAGGAGTTGGTGACACCGCAACGACTTGCAGGCAGGCCTGCTGCCACCTCCTCTACTCCTGGTGTTGTACGTGGCTGGGGGGAAGAAGATACCTTCAGTGACATCACTGAGGATGAGGAACGGGACATGAGTAGCTCGGCATCCAACCTTGTGCAAATCCAACCTTGTGCAAATGGGGTCTTTCATGCTGTCGTGCCTGTTGAGGGAAAAAAAAAAAAAGCTGAAGGAGAACGACCTGTACTGGGTGTCCACGCTACTAGACCCCCGGTATAAGCATAAAGTGCCTGAAATGTTACCGAATTACAACAAGTCGGAAAGGATGCAGCATTTCCAAAATAAATTAAAACGTATGCTTTACACAGCGTATAAGGGTGATGTCACAACACAACATGAACTCCTATGTATCGCCACAGCCCTTTGGGGTCCACCCTCACAGAATGACTCGACCGACAGGTAGCAGACTACCTCGCCTTAACTGCAGATCTCGACACTCTGAGGAGTGATGAACCCCTTGACTACTGGGTGTGCAGGCTTGACCTGTGGCCTGAGCTATCCCAATTTGCAATAGAACTTCTGGCCTGCCCCGCTTCAAGTGTCCTGTCAGAAAGGACCTTCAGTGCAGCAGGAGGTATTGTCACTGAGAAGAGAAGTCACCTAGGTCAAAAAAGTCTAGATTACCTCACCTTTATTAAGATGAATGAGGGATGGATCCCAAAGGGACTGACATTGGGTGATACATTCGAGTAAAAAAGGCCTGCTGAGATGAGCTGCCTTGGGCTAAAAATGGTCCACACGCTGCTGTATTTTATCTTCAAAAGCCGGATGACTTGCGTGACTGATCCGCCACCAACTAGGGTTCAAGCCGAAATGTTTTAGGGCACTTTTTGCCTGGGAAACAAACATCAATTTTTCTGGACGCTGCTACAGTAGCAGCGGCTGCAACAATACCTAATTTTTCAGGCATGTGTAAATGCCACATTTTTCTGGCCTCTGGTGCTGCACCGTGGCTTCAAAAACAAAACCAATCAAAAGACACTTAACAGGATTAAACTGATAGGAATAGTACTACTTAACACACCACTCCTATCTGGTGGCACATTAGATTGCACGTGCAGTGCCCCAAATTTGAAGTAGGAGGACCGACCAAGCATCTTTTTCCATCTCACGTTTCTTAAAATCCATGCCATATACACGTCCCCTGGCGCCGCAACTGCCTCTGGGAACCTTACCATGGGTCTCAGACCGCACGTCTTGTAATTCTCTGTCTGGGAAATTATATATCTATCAAATCTATCTATTTATCTATCTATCAAATCTATCTAACTATCTAGTAGGAGTAGGAGGACCGACCAAGCATCTTTTTCCATCTCCCGGTTCCTAAAATCCATGCCATATACACCTCCCCCGATAGGGGGAGTAACAGGTATTAAACTGATCAGAATAGTACTACTTAACACACCACTCATATCTGGTGCCACAGTAGATTGCACGCGCAGTGCCCCAAATTTGAAGTAGGAGGACGACCAAGCATCTTTTTCCATCTCCCGGTTCCTAAAATCCATGCCATATACATGTCCCCTGGCGCTGCAACTGCCTCTGGGAACCTTACGATGGGTCCCAGGCCACACGTCTTGTAATTCTCTGTCTGGGAAATTATATATCTATCAAATCTATCTATTTATCTATCAAATCTATCTAACTATCAATCGTATCTATCAAATGTATATTGCATCTATTGATCTATGTAATCTATGTATCTATCTATCAAATCTATCTATCTTGTGGTCGGACGGTTTTGTGACAGCCACTTGTGTTTCGGCCAAATGTCCATCAGCTAAAAGTCCGGCCACGATTGCACGCGCAGTGCCCCAAATTTGAAGTAGGAGGACCGACCAAGCATCTTTTTCCATCTCCCGGTTCCTAAAATCCATGCCATATACACGTCCCCTGGCGCTGCAACTGCCTCTGGGAACCTTACCATGGGTCCTAGACCGCATATCTTGTAATTCTCTGTCTGGGAAATTATATATCTATCAAATCTATTTATTTATCTATCAAATCTATCTAACTATCAATCGTATCTATCAAATGTATATTGCATCTATTGATCTATGTAATCTATGTATCTATCTATCAAATCTATCCATCTCGTGGCCGGACTGTTTTGTGACAGCCACTTGTGTTTCGGAGAAATGTCCTTCGGCCAAATGGCTGTCGGCTAAAAGTCCGGACACGATTGCACACGCAGTGCCCCAAATTTGAAGTAGCAGGACCGACCAAGCATCTTTTTCCATCTCCCGATTCCTAAAATCCATGCCATATATACCTCCCCCAATAGGGGGATTAACAGGTATTAAACTGATCAGAATAGTACTACTTAACACACCACTCATATCTGGTGCCACAGTAGATTGCACGCGCAGTGCCCCAAATTTGAAGTAGGAGGACCAACCAAGCATCTTTTTCCATCTCCCGGTTCCTTAAATCCATGCCATATACACGTCCCCTGGTGCCGCAACTGCCTCTGGGAACCTTACCATGGGTCTCAGACCGCACGTCTTGTAATTCTCTGTCTGGGAAATTATATATCTATCAAATCTATCTATTTATCTATCAAATCTATCTAACTATCTATCGTATCTATCAAATGTATATTGCATCTATTGATCTATGTAATCTATGTATCTATCTATCAAATCTATCTATCTCGTGGCCAGACTGTTTTGTGACAGCCACTTGTGTTTCAGCCAAATGTCCGTCGGACAAATGTCTGTCGGACAAATGGCCATCGGCTAAAAGTCCGGCCACGATTGCACGCGCAGTGCCCCAAATTTGAAGTAGGAGGACTGACCAAGCATCTTTTTCCATCTCCCGGTTCCTAAATTCCATGCCATATACACCTCCCCCGATAGGGGGAGTAACAGGTATTAAACTGATCAGAATAGTACTACTTAACACACCACTCATATCTGGTGCCACAGTAGATTGCACGCGCAGTGCCCCAAATTTGAAGTAGGAGGACCGACCAAGCATCTTTTTCCATCTCCCGGTTCCTAAAATCCATGCCATATACATGTCCCTTGGCGCTGCAACTGCCTCTGGGAACCTTACCATGGGTCTCAGACCGCACGTCTTGTAATTCTCTGTCTGGGAAATTATATATCTATCAAATCTATCTATTTATCTATCAAATCTATCTATCTATCTATCGTATCTATCAAATGTATATTGCATCTATTGATCTATCTATCTAATCTATGTATCTATGTATCTATCAAATCTATCTATCTCGTGGTTGTGCAAATGGACTGTTTGCGGTTGTTTGCGGTGCGTTAAATGGGGAGTTTGGTCTGTCACTGTGAAGCGGGCGTAACCCTTACACTACCTGATCGATACAACATCATACCTGATGTTTTAAAGCACATTATTCCAAACAATTTAGGAATGTTCGGTGATTTATGCCCTTTATGGCTTAAAACCAGACTCTGCATCAACTATGTAATTTTCCGTGGGAGTTTCGCCATGGATCCCCCTCCGACATGCCACAGTCCAGGTGTTAGTCCCCTTGAAACAACGTTTCCATCACTATTGTGGCCAGAAAGAGTCCCTGTGGGTTTTAAAATTCGCCTGCTTATTGAAGTCAATGGCGGTTCGCCCGGTTCGCACGTTCACGAACAGTTGCGGAAGTTCGAGTCCGCCATTTGCGAATGGAAAAATTTAAGTTTGCGACATCACTACTTATTAATCCCTAATCTGCTGCCCACCCACATTGCGACTATTAAATAAACCTAATAACCCCTAATCCGCCGCCCCCAACATTGCAACACTATAATAAAGCTTGCAAGCTATACCACTCCCCCCCCAGTGACATCAGACGCCACAGAGAGAGCGGTCTGCTTTTTTGAAAATCTCCTGGGACACAGAGCCGGTTTGTTTCACTGCTGCATGCTCTATCCTGGCAAGTGATTTAAATCTTACTTTTTGGAACATATTACAGTAAGAACTAATACGTTTACTTTACCTTTTGCATGAAGGATTTTTTGTTCACTTTGCATTTTCCTGGACCGAGTGCAGTATTTAACTGTGTTTCCTCCTTGCTTCTGAGAGAGACTTTTTTCAGCTGTTTCTCTTTTCCATTATGTTTTGACACACTGCCTTAGACATGTTATAACTACTATTAGGATATGTGCATATATGTTCTAGCTTAGGTCTATATACAATCTAGCAACCTGATTTATGTGTGTCTTAGACATTATTAGATTTAGCAGCATACGTATGCTTTACAGATATCCTGCAGGCATTTGTTACCTTAGACGTAAGGTGTTTGTATATATATGGTGTTTACCTTATTTTGTGTTGGTTTGAGTCAATGCAGAGTTTTTCACGAAATGTGACAAGGGATTATAATCAATAAATTTATTTTTGTTATGAAATAAATTCTCTGTGTGCCTTTATTTCCCTTACTTTATCAGACCATTAATATATGGTCTGATACTATATCTCCCTGTATAAATTTAATTTCACTATAATAAAGCTATTAACCCCTAATCAGCAACTCCCCGACATCGCCACCACTATAATAAATTTATTAACCCCTAAACCTTCGGCCTCCCACATCACCACCATTATAATAAAGTTATTAACCCCTAAACCTCCGACCTCCCACATTGCCACCACTAAGTAAACCTATTAACCCCTAAACATCCGGCCTCCCACATCTCTGCCACTAAATAAACCTATTAAACCATAAACCGACGGCCCCCCACATCACAAAACACTAAATTAAACTATTAACCCCTAAACCTAACACCCCCTAACTTTAAATTAAAAGGCCAGTAGAAATAAGGAAGCCCCAGTTTCTGCTCATTATACGATTCCAGGTCATAGACCATATACCCTGTCCATGTAGTAGAAGGGATAGAGAGAATCTCCTCAAAAGAAAAGAGGCCTTTTGGATCCATAAACTAGATAGTATGCAACTGCTAGGTATCACTAAGGAATTGGATTTATCTGTGTTTCTGTGACATTTTATTGCAGCTCTGTGTTCATTTTGTATATGTATTTGATCAGTTTTTTATGGATTAGTCTCTTTATTATTATGTTTTATATTATGTATAATGAATAGTATATTTTAACAGTATTTGAGGATACTTTTAATGCTTTGTATAACTTTTTGTATAAATTTAGTAGAAACATGTTTTTTCACCTGTACACTAGGTGGAACTAGTTAGCAATATATCCAGGATTGGTTGTTACTATTGTCACAGCTGTATACATTGTAGCATTTCCTATTACTGATCTGGCATGACTAAGGATTGAATTTTCTGAAATGTTGCTTGTTTTATATGGTGTGACCCTTTGGTGAAATAAAGGTAATTTTAACCTAAGAGGGGCTGCTGGATTTTCATGTTTAGAGTATACAGGTGGCCCTCGTTTTACAACGGTTCAATTTACACCGTTTCAGAATAACAATCTTTTTTTCCAGTCATGTGACTGCTATTGAAAAGCATTGAGAAGCAGTGCATTTATTAAAATAGCCAATAGATGGAGCTGTCTGCTTGGGTTGCAGCAAAGCCAAGCAAGCTGAAATTAATCAGTTTAACCAGACCTGAGCTATCAAGCAGATTTCAAAGCAACAAGATCTTTCTGTCTATAAATCAGTCCAGATTGGAATGCACAGAAAGAACTGTTTGCAGAAAAATGCAAGTGAAGTCTGAGTTGTGTGATTATTTTATTAAGTTTATAATGCTGTTTAGCATTTAAAATCTTCATTTCAAAGCTTTAAAAATAATGCATTAGGTGTTACTTATGACAATTTTGAGAGGGGCCTGGAACCTATCTCCCTCACTTCCATTGACTTACATTATAAACTGGGTTTCAATTTACAACGGTTTCAATTTAAAACCATTCCTTCTGGAACCTAACCCCGACGTATACAGGGCTACCTGTATACTGTGTGTCCCCATTCGCAGACAAAAAAAATAAAATACTGCATCAGTGGATACAGATCCTCTAAGTTCAGACACTTTGCAGTCATCTATCTATGTGACGTTTTTCATGCTTACACCAGTTATTAATAGCTTTTCAACTTATAAATATTTTAGAAAGTATACATATAATTGTCAGTCTAAATTTAAAGAACTTTCAATCTACACCTGTTTGTTTGTTACACTTTCCCAATTTGCCATGATATCGGCATATCAGTTGCGAAAACACTGTGCGCATTCTGACTTTTTCGCATTTGGGGTTGCGCAGCCATTACAAGTTTGCGTGCACATTCACATATTCCCCATAGAAGTTAATGGAGAAGACAAATAAAAAAAAACCCACCAAAACCCTAATATGTTGCGCAAAGCCCATAACGTATTCTCCTGAAAAGTGTACATAAAAATGAGAATATTTCATCTTGCAAAAATGTTTTCGTAACAGAATATGTTCTTTTTAATTTTAAATAAATATTTCTCTATATATGTGATGATTTTTGGACTGATATATCTATTTATTGCAAGATATGTATATGAATATATATATGTCTAGATATCTCAAAATCTATATGCGAAAATCTATTTGAAAATCCCTCTGAGATATTGTTTAATGTGTATAAGATTATAATGCAAAATATTTTCATTATCTCCATACATATCTGTATACATATAAATCCATGTTTCTGTATGTATGTGTATGTATGTCAATGTAAAATCCCTGCATCTGCTTTTTTTTTTTTTTTTTTTTTTAAGACCCAAGATCTCCTCTATAACTTTTCCATGCAATATTTTTTAAAATAATTGTTATTTGTTTAGCTACTGCAGTGTTTCCTCCATGCAAGTTTTATTAGATACAACTGGGCTATGTATACTGGGAGTGCATTGTCCAGCATATATGTTTTTATTCTTTGCTTATTTACATATGTAGGTTTTTTCTGCAAGGCACTGGACATAAGTTATGTTTTAGGTTACATGATAAATTAACTCAAATTGTGTGAGTAGTAACTGACTATGTATAGAACCGAATATGTTTACATCACAGCTATTTATATGCTTTAGCTATGATACTCCCCTAGTATCCTTAGATTACACTACAAACCATAATATAACATATTGTTTATACTACATCATATCTATTTTTGTTTTATATATTGAGGTTGCAGACGGCCCATATGTTATGGTACCTGACTTAGAATAGTAATCGATCAATGCCATATATTGGTTGTGAGCGATCGGTCTTATAGCGTTCTTTTATGTTTATCTTTCAATGTTTTCTACATTTTACTGTAGTTTAAAGCCACATTCTATATGTAACAAAGGTCTATAGTCTACATTTGATTCATAGCATTCCTGTATTTACTTATATGTACTGACGTTATACCCAGTTCAACTTTAGGCCGGATGTTGTATTTAGTTACGCTTAGTTGATTTTTATATAGTTTTTAGCAAAGTGCACCACCTCTACTAGTCTCCCATTTTTCTGCTATCTTGCTTAAGCTTTGGGTTACATTGAGACTTATTTGCTAGTAAAGATGCTAGAACGTAATATTTGTCTTGGGTGGTTTAGACTACTGAAGATCTTGCTCCACTTTCATTTACTTACAAATTTAATATACTAACTTGCTCCGCCCTCCAGTTCTCTCCAGTCCCCCCCCTACTCTATTTCGAGCGGCTCTCAACCGCTGCACACCCCTTCCCCATATAACTATAGAGCTAGCTCCTCCCCTGCTCTCAGTTTATTTGAAAAGATTCCACAAGTCACCTTTATATAGCAGAGGAGGACCGTTATTAGTATTGTTTATATTACATCTTTGACCCTCTATCATAAAACTGAAGTCTCCTTATAGATAGCCCAAACTTAGTAATAACATTTGAGATATATGTGTCAATTCTGCTTTCTCTATATTGTTCTCTCAGCTGTGACTTTTAATAATACTGTGTACAATCTTATCTGTAAATGTCGGTGGGCATACCTTATATGTTGTATATGCTTATTGCTTCAATAAAAACATATTTAAAAAAATAATAAAAAAAAAATGATTAGACAGTGTTAATATGAGTGTAACTGTACTTTGCGCAAAGCTGTTAACTACAGCTGTTCAAGTGCGGAAAGAATTGTTGTGTAAAAGGCGAATGCGTGCGCGCAATTGCCTTTTATTCAAGACTTGTAATACCTGCGCATTGGAAATTGATTGCAAAAAGACCACAACGCGTGCATAAAAGCCATACCGCGTGACTTGTATTTTGGGTCTTAGTAATAACTCTGCAATCCAGGAATAAGCTAACTTATTGGTGCATTTCAAAATGTTTGGAATGAATTATCACCTTGTTTGCTGCAATTGTTTTTGTATTGTCAAACTCCAGCACTTGCCTTACTGTTAGCAGAGGAGAAATTGCTGAACCAGCAGAATGAGGATGAGTGGGCTGATGAGTTGATGAGAGTTGCTGGGCAGCCTGGCAAACAGTTGTACATTTTTGTGTTTCTATTCAGTTTTTGACAGACAGTATAAATCGCTAAAAGTGCCATTGTGAGAAAATGGAGTTTGAATATTGTAAAAATAATCAATCTTGATTGTGTTTGGCTCAATAAAATTGAGATTGTTTGGGATTTTAAAAAAATATAAATACAAGTGTATTACAATTTTGGATAGCTTTGATATCTGGGGCGCGATCCGATAAAGAGTGTAGTTTGCGGCGCAAGCGAGGGAACCCCCGCCAGATTCAAGTTCAATCCGATTGGCTGAACCAAAAGACATTGCCGGATGGAAGAAGACTTCACTGCCGCTTGATTGAAGACATCGCCCGGATGGAAGAAGACTTCACTGCCGCTTGATTGGACATCGCCCGGATCGGATGACTCATGTAATGTAGCTTGCGACGGTGTAGGGGGATCACATTAGGGGGTTATACTTTTAATGTAGGTGGCGGCGGGGTCCGTGTGCGGTGGTTTAGGGGTTAATAACTTTACTAGGGATTGCGGTGGGGGATCGCGGTTGACAGGTAGATAGACATTGCGCATGCGTTAGGTGTTAGGTTTATTTTGCAGGTAGTTTAGGGAGTTACGGGGCTCCAATAGACAGCTTAAGGCTTACTACGGCTGCATTTTGTGGCGAGGTGAAAATGGAGTAAGATTTCTCCATTTTCGCCACGTAAGTCCTTATGCTGTATATTGGATACCAAACTGCGCTGGTTTGGTATACCTGCCTATGGCCTAAAAAACTACGGGCGATGGCAGAAATATACAGGCGTAACTTCTAGGTTACGCCGTATATAGGATACCAAACCACTGCAAATTTTGGCGTCGCCGGCTTTTGCGGGCGACGCTGCATATCGGATCGGGCCCCAAGTCTTTTGTTAGCAAACTCTATAATGTTATGCTGAGATTTTTTTATTATCTCTGCTGAAGCCAATTAAGGACAGATGTGAAGCATACTTAGGATTGTACAGCCTGTCATGCACACTATACATTTTAGTTGAATTAAAGAAAAATTGGTTAAAATAAATAATAAAAGTATATTGCAAAGTTTTTTCACTACATATAGTTAAACATGTTATATTACAATCTTAAAATGTTTATTATCCCTTTAAAGGGATAAGAAGCCCATTTTTTTTATTTTGTGATGCAGAAAGAGCGTAACATTTTAAAAACAGTTTCCAATTTAGTTCTATTATCAAATTTGCTTCGTTCTCATAATATTTATTGTTGAAGAGATACCTAGGTAGGTTTCTGAAGCACTACATAGCAGGAGCCATCTAGTGTTCATGCAAATGGATAACATTCTTGCAAAACTGCTGCAATATAGTGATCCAGACAAATGCATGCTACTGAGCTAACGTCCCTGCTTTTCAACAATAGATACCAAGAGAATGAAGAAAATTTGACACTAGAAGTAAATTAAAAAGTTGTTTAATTTGCCTACTCTCTCTGATTCATGAAATAAAACTTTATGGTTTCATGTTCCTTTAATGTTAACCTGTTAATACACATATTGCATCAAAGAGGCTACAACATTCTTATGACCAGTTTTAAATTGCCAGCAATTTCTTTATATTTTTAACCCCTTAAGGACCAGCGACGTACCCTGTATGTCGCTGGCTTTTTTTGGGACTTGATTGTTTTTTAGCCGCGGTCTTGCCACCAGCGTTGAGACTGCTCTATTCCACAAAGCCTGCTGGAGGGAGGGCATTAATAGCGTGTTCTTGCTAGACTTGTGCTATTATGTCCTGAAAAAACCCTTAACGACCAGTGACATACAGGGTACATTGTGGTCATTAAGGGGTTAAAGTCCAGTCATTTAAATTTCAATCGATTAATTATAAGAGCTATAGAGTCCTTTGTTGTTTCAGTATGTTTGTAAATTGTATTGCAGCATTCAATATCAGAGATACAATGTTATAAAATTATTATTTTTTTCCATTATAAACCATCTTAAGTACTGTATACGTTAATTGCACTCAGATATTGAACCAAGTTTAATAAAACAGGCCTCCTAAAATGCTTTCCATAAATTAGAATTGTTGTTTGTCTAATATTCAATTGCCTGGCTCCACACTTCCTGTCTATTCAGAGAAAGACACACTAATTATCTGAACTTGTCTGCTGTAGAGTGTCTACTTTATGTATTTTTCAGAACCACAAATTCTAACTCACTGATATACAACAGAAATTAAGGTAATAAACACATGCATATTTCCGATATATGTGTTTAATTACATAATTAAAATAGCAATTTTTCACATTATACTGCAATTATATAGACTTTATTTCCGATATTATTACCGGTGATTGGATAGGTCTGTTTAGATACACATATGTATAAAAAAAATAGTTTGGCGTATACTTCAGTTTATACAACTGCACTGCTGGTCCTTTGTGATAAAAATATTATCTTAATATTTCATTTTTCATCATTTTAAAGAACAATAACTCTTGCATATTTCCTTGGGACATATTTTCTTTATCTTTGTTTCATTCATTTTTTTTATTTATTTTTTTGGAGTGCAAACTGTTTTGTTTTTCAACCAAAACATTTAATTCCCACTTAACTGCTGCCGTTTGCTTGTGTCAATAAAAGCTTTGAATTTTGAAAATAAAAGATGCTAACAGAAAAAAAAAACATATACTTTCTCTACTTGTCAGAAAAACAAAACATAAAAAAAGGCTTAGAAAAAAGAATTGGTTGCTGAAAAGCAATACATTTTATTTCACATGGAATATTTCTATAGCTGACTGCACAAGTAAACTTGTCAAATATATTTGTGTCTTTTAAAAAACTAGCACGTAGATTACGAGTTTTGCTTTACAGCTTTTAACGCTGAAAAAAAGGCAATTCCAGTGTAATGGCCAGAAACGCTTATTACGAGTCATGTCGGTATTGCTATACCGCAAGCATTTTAGCCTGTAACGCAACGTCCGTTCTGCACTCAAAAAAAAATGAAGTTTTTGCGTGGGATTTCCATAGCAACAGTATTACAGGTTGTGCGTTGAGGCTAAAATTCTTCCGTTACAGCCTATACCGACACGATCCATACCGCCATCTGAGAGCAGTAGTTATGAGTTTTGCGCAACAAAAATGTTTCACAAAACTCATAACTAAACTGTTACATAGTACACTAAAACCCACAAACTACCTATTAACCCCTAAACCATCGCCCTCCCGCATTGCAAACACTATTTAAAACTTATTAACCCCTAATCTGCCGCCCACCCACATCGCGACAATTAAATAAACCTAATAATCCTTAATCCGCCACCCCCCAACATCGCCAACACTAAATTAAAACTATTAACCCATAATCTGCTGCTCCCCGACATTGCTGCCACTATAATAAAGTTATTAACCCCTAAAACTCCGGCCTCCCACATCGCCCTCACTATAATAAAGTTATTAACCCCTAAACCATTGGCCTCCCACATCGCCACCACTAAATAAACCTATTAACCCCTAAACCGCTGGCCCCCCATATCGCAAAACACTAAATTAAACTATTAACCCCTAAACCTAACACCCCCTAACTTTAATTTAAAATTACAATATAACTATCTTTAAATAAATAAAAACTTACCTGTGAAATAAAAATAAACCTAATAATAATATATAAATTAGCCTAACATAACTATTCTAATAAAATAAAAAAATACTACGAATTAAAAAATCTAAATTACAAATTTTAAAAAACTAACACTACATAAAAATTAAAACATCTAAAATGACAAAAAATAATAAACACTAAATTACGAAAAAAATAAAAAACACCAAGCTTACAAAATAATAAACGAAATTACCAAAGATAAAAACAATTACACCTAATCTAATAGCCTTATAAAAAGAAAAAAGCCCCCCCCCAAAAATAAAAACACCCCCTAGCCTACAATAAACTAACAATAAAAAACCTAAGCTACCCATTGCCACTAAAGGGGCATTTGTATGGGCATTCAGCTATTTTAAAAAAGCCCGAAGCCCTAATCTAAAAAAAAAAAAAAAACTAACCCCAGAATATTTACTCATGGTTCCTGAAGTCCAGACATCCATCTCCATCCAGGCGGTAAGAAGTTTTCACCCAGGCGGCGATATCTTCATCCATCCCGGGGGCGTCTTCTATCTTCATCCCGGCGGCGTGGAGCGGAGCCATCCTGGAAGCCGAAGACATCCTGCGCGGAGCATCCTCTTTATACGGTCACCGCCACACACTGAAGAATCAAATCATCCAATAGGAATGCAAGGTATGCCATTTTGAAACGGCTACCTTGCATTCCTAGTGGCTGATTTGATTCTTCAAATTCAAATCAGCCAATAGGATGAAAGCTTCTGAAATCTTATTTGCTGATTTGAACAGCCAATAGGATTTCAGAAGCTCTCATCCTATTGGCTGATTTGAATTTGAAGAATCAAATTAGCCAATAGGAATGCAAGGTACGCCATTTTGAAATGGCTACCTTGCATTCAACTTCAGTGTACGGCAGTGACCGTATGAAGATGACCCTCCGCGCAGAATGTCTTTGGCTTCCAGGATGGCTTCGTTCCAACCGCTGGGATGAATATAGAAGACGCCCCCGGGATGGATGAAAATATCGCCGACTTGATGAAGACTTCTTGCCGCCTGGATGGAGATGGATATCCGGACTTTAGGAACAGTGAGTAGATATTCTGGGGTTAGTGTTATTTATTTTTTTTTTCATTTGTTTGGGTGGATTTTTTTTTAGATTAGGAGGTTGGGCTTTTTAAAAAGAGCTGAATGCCCTTTTAAGGGCAATGAAAAAGAGCTGAATGCCCTTTTAAGGGTAATACACATACAAATGCCCCTTTAGGGGCAATGGGTAACTTAGGTTTTTTTAAAGTTAGGATTTTTTATTTTTGGTGGTTGGTTGAGTGCTGGGTTTTACTGTTGGGGGGACTTTGTATTTTTTTACAGGTAAAAGAGCTGTTTAACTTAGGGCAATGCCCTACAAAAGGCCCTTTTAAGGACTAATGGTAGATTATTATAGGCTAGGGGGTGTTTTAATTTTGGGGGGCTTTTTTATTTTTATAGGGCTATTAGATTAGGTGTAATTGTTTTTATTTTTGATAATTTTGTTTAATATTTTTTGTAAGATTAGCGTTTTTATTTTTCGTAATTTAGTGTTTATTATTTTTGTAATTTTAGATTTTTTTTTTTTCATAGTGTTAGGTTTTTTTAATTTGTAATTTAGATTTTTTAATTGGTAGTTTTTTAATTTTATTAGAATAGTTATGTTAGGTTAATTTTTTTATTTCACAGGTAAGTTTTTATTTATTTTAAGATAGCTATATTGTAATTGTAATTTAAAGTTAGGGGGTGTTAGGTTTATGGGTTAATAGTTTAATTTAGTGTTTTGTGATGTGGGGGGTTGGCGGTTTAGGGATTAATAGGTTTATTAAGTAGCACCGATGTGGGAGGCCGGAGTTTTAGGGGTTTATAGGTTTATTTAGTGGTGGCGATGTGGGAGGCTGGAGGATTAGGGGTTAATAATTTTATTATAGTGTCGGCGGTGTTGGGGAGCACCGGATTAGGGGTTAATAGCTTTATTATAGTGTAGGTGAAGTTGGGGAGCGGCAGAAAAGGAGTTAATAACTTTATTATAGTGGCAGCGATGTCTGGGAGTGGCGGAATAAGGGTTAATAACTTTATTATAGTGACAGTGATGTTGGGGAGCGGCGGAATAGGGGTTAATAACTTTTATTAGTGTTGCAATGTCGAGGGTGGCAGATTAGGAGTGTTTAGACTTGGGACTTATGTTAGGGTGTTTAAACGTAACTTTTTTTTTTCCATGGGCATCAATGGGGTTGTGATACGGAGATTTTTCATTCCGCACTTCAGGTGTTAGTTTTTTTTTCTAACACTCTCTCCCCATTGATGTCTATGGAGGAAAGCATGCACAAGAACGTCAAAGCAGCCCTTGGATTTTGTGCGGTATGGAGCTTAACGCCACCATATCGCACGCACAAGGAGGCTTTTCAGTAACTTGCAATGGCAGCGCTATGGAGAGTGAAATAACGCAACTTTTTTGCCATTAGTTTAGCACCCTGTTTAGCGCAAAAATCGTAATCTACCCGATAGTTAATAATGTTAAATGAGAAGTGCAGCAAAGTAATCAATACAAAATCTAAGAAACTCAAATTTTTCTCTTTCCTAATTGCACACTTGAACAGGACACACAATCATTCTGACTTAGTAAAAAAAAAAAAACACATAAATACATTATATATATATATATATATATATATATATATATATATATATATATATATATAACACATAGAAAACCTGACACTCACCAGCAGGCACACAGTAATGTTTAAAAGTAAACATGGGAGAGTCAGTTGCATTTGGCACAAAAGGTTCAAGCCCAGGACCATGTCAAGGTCTCTCCCTTCCTGGGACCCTAACCAGCACCCACACAATGCATACTTTCAAACAAATCAACTGGGAACCTCCCAGGGAGACACAGGTCTTTGTGATTTTCCCAGAGTACAAACAACACGAATGTACCACCCTCTCAGACCGGACACATCCTGTGTGTCACTGTAATATCCACAGCCCTTAACACTGACAGACAACTGTACAGTTCCTAGCAACCCAGGCAGTTAACCCCTGAGCTGCCTGGGTTACGTGTCAATAGTTAAATTTACTAAAAATTATCAACACAACATATAGAAAATCTGGCACTCACCAGCAAGCACACAGTAATATTAAAAGCAAAAATAGGAGAGTCTGTTGCAGTTATTTGTAATTATGGTCTAAATGCATCAAACTGACAACCACCTGTTTATGTTTAAAATGCTGTGCTTTTATGTCAATTGAGCACAATAACTAATAATATATCAGCATTAATATGCCTGTGCCTTTATGTAATCCAATATTCTGCTGACCTACAGGAAGAAGAATTAACAATAAACTTAGCAAATGGCACAAGTTGCCTGAAAAAGAAGGTGAAGGAAAGTGCCAAGGGTTTTCCTACAAAGATGGTTACTAGATGTCTATACAAAGGTGTAGATCATATTAGGTTTAGGCTTATTATGACCACATATACCAAAACATTGTAGTAACTTATAGCAAGGATCTAGGCCACCTCTGGAATGCTCAGACTTCAGGCCCTGGATCATTTCCGCTGGTATTTAGTGTGGTCATGTGGAGCAGCCAGTTGCCTTTTCCTGGCACCTAAACATTGTAATACAAGCCTTGTACTGTGCTTAGGTGTTATGCAATTCTCTCAAGCACACCTGACAAATAGCATGCAGTGAAGATTTACTAATGTCGCCAGTATACCACATGATCTTGGGTTTATTTACTGAACACATATGCCAGAAGGTCCTTGCCGGCACAGACAGAAGCAGAACTATAAATGTATGTACTTCTGGGACACTCAACTGAGAAATGCCAGTGTACAGTCCAGCTTCCCCTGGATCTTACCGGGACTACGTATTTCTGCATTATGCTCAGTTTGAGGAGGGAAAAGTACTGAAATGGGGGATTTTAGGTTTAGGTTTGTGTTAAATATGAAGTTATGTTCCATATTTATAATCCACCGTTTTCTTAAAGGGACATGGAACCCAAAATATTTCATACATGACTCAGACATAGCATACAGTTTAAAAAAAAAAAACAAGTTTTGAGTTTACTTCTATTATTACATTTTACTTTGTTCTCATGTTATTCTTTGTTGAAAATATATCTGTATATTTAGCAGGCACATGTCTGGAGCACTACATGACAGGAAATAGTACTGCTATCTAGTGCTCTTTCTAATGTATAACATTCTTGCAAAACTGCTGCCATATAGTGGGCCGACATGTACAAGCTCCTTATCTTACCTTCCTGATTTTCAAAAAAGGATACAGAGAAAATGAAGAAAATTTTATAATAGAAGTATATTGAAAAGTTGTTTGAAATTGCATGCTTTGTCTGAATCAATAACTAATTATTTTGGGTTCTATATACCTTTAACTGTGTTATGTTTTGTATTAAAAGGTATATGGTTTATGACAAGGTTTTTGATTGAAAAGGGCTAAAATGTATTTAAGTATATCTATATACATACACTTTTGAGTCCTTTCCACTCAAATACATTTAAAAATAATAAATATGTTTAATCAATGAATCAATTGTAATGTTTTTTAATATGTTTTGCAGTGTTTTTACTGTAAATATTTTACATTTCAATGTTCTTCACTTAGAAGATGTTCATTGTATTTCTAAATAGTTAGTGCTATGTCTATAAATAATATTTCTATACATTTCTGCTGCACTCAAACCAATATTGGACTGCTGTGTTTTAACACAGTATCAGAAGCAAAAATCCTGAGATTTTGCATAATCTACCCATAATCCTCTAGTGAATTGGTATACATGTATACATGGTATTGCTGAGGTAAGGCAACTGGGGATTTTTGTTTAGATGTGCAAATTTTCTGTGCAAAAAAATCTGTTGCTCTTACTTTTATGAAAATAGAGGATTTTAATCTCATACTTTTATCTCCACCATAATTTAAATGAATGTAAAATAAACATATCTGTGTATATATATATATATATATATATATATATATATATATATATATATACCTGTATACAGTTTGTCCAGACAGATACATAGATATATATCTAAAAAAATAAACGGCAGATTACGAGTTTGGCGTTAGAGGCTATGCGGTGCTAACGAGCAGTTTATGCTCACCGCTCACTTACAGACAGCGCTGGTATTACGGGTTTTTACAAACCCGGCGTTAGGGGCGGAGCCAACTACCTAAGATGTCGGACGCACATTACAAGAGCTCTGGCTCTTAACTCAAATATTGGGGGTCAAAACAGAGTCTAATTTATGATATAGTTACTATACTATGGATCCCTACATGATTTCATTATAAAGTATCTTCCTAACCCAGGCTTGTGTATTTATGAACAATATCTAACACTTCCAACCCCATAACGCAGCCGAGCGGACATGGACTACTACAGATGCAGTTAACGGCAGACCTGAGATAGCCACTACAAAGCTTTCAGCCCATAATACCTACGTGGCAGGCAAGCACTTACACCCAACCTACTGATTTGAGGCAGCCCTGGGGGCTATACCGACTGAGGTTTTGTCTCCCACGGTTGGAAAAATGGCGGCCACTGAGGACTGGGAGTCCATCGCTTTGGGGTTTATAGCGGCCTCCTTCCGGCTTCTAGAAACGCACCTGACTAGGACTTTTGCTGAGCCCGCTAGCGGTATACCCACCACCCAGCCTAATCAAGCGAGTATAAAATGAAGTGAGGGGGATCATATACTGGACACCTCCGCTACCGCACATACAGCTGCTGCGGAAACAATACATTATGCCGCAGAGTGGAAACAACAAAGCCGGGCACAGAAACGGGTGCCGGGGGAACAGCCGAGAACTTGCTTTTTCCTTGCCTTTCCGACGCCCGAATTACTTGATCGCAGCTGCGACCCTGGAACGACTTTGGAACTCAACTCACAGAACGACGCGAGACTGTCTTGCACGGGTGCCCCGAGGAGGGCCTTGGAAGTACCTCACATCTATAGCAGTGAAGGACCGTCTTGTCCCATGACCGCACAGTTAGTGCAGCTAACTCATAGACCATGTTCAACCCTACGGTACTACAGCCGCATATGGAGCCTGGCTGTGGCGATTTTCCCGGAGGCACCATTTCCTTGGTGGTCACACGATGAGGGGCACCTGGGACGACATGAATATCACCGTACCGGGGTTGGTTGACTGCTTCTAACTTATCAAGCCTTGCTTTTACACTATGATGGCAGAAAGGCTTACAAACTGCACCGCTGTTTTCAGCTTTCATTCCAACACTTTGAACAGAATGAATGCTATTTGCTGGATACAAAAGGAGTTCCTTCAAGGTGATGGTGTACTAACGCTTCAATTATGATTCTTTTCCATGGACACTACCTAGTTAATATTGAGTAATGTGTATAGTTGCTTATGGACGTTGACTACCTTAACAGAGGCACGCATTAAAACAGATGGGATTCTCCTACTGTTACAATACAAACTAATATGCATGTAACTTACACCCACATATATTGCACTTATTTTATGTTAAAAATAGTCTTCAGTCTAAAGAGGGGATGTCTCTTGTTGCTGTACATTATGTTTATGATGGTGCAGGGACTAGACAGCTACACAGAGCTTATACCACAGCTAAATAATGGTTTATAGCATTGTAGTTTGGTTACAACTTAGATTAAAGATGGGCTCTGAAGTCGACCACTGGTCCTTCCCCTTTGTTTCTCTTATTGGCTGCCCAACGAGGCTGTTCACAAAACAAGAATGTTCTATAAGTAGTACTGATTGTTTTTCAGAACTCTTACAACATTGCTAGCAATAGATTTGTCACTGTTATTTTGTTACGTTCTCATAAAGTTTTATGTTTATATATGTCACACCACTATGGAGTAGTTGTTTTTCAAGTTACTGCACCGCTATTACAGAGGTTTATATTTTCCTTACCCCTGTCAAGCAGCTAGCTGGTTCAATAATCTTCAGCTACCAACACTCTCAAAGGTTCTCTAGTATGCGAGGGTCACCCTAGCTGTCCCTTCTGGACTACTGTATGATGTGTCGTCCTGTCGGCGGCCGAGACAGGGCAGGACACTCTGCTCATCCTAACATTATATAGAGGTGGGAGCACATATTATTCTCAATAATTTCCCCTCTGCAGAGATATTATCATTCTACCATATGCAGTTATTTGGCCATGTATTTACATTATGCAAGGACAGTATTCTCAGGGTTAGTGAACAGTGCCCAATCAACAGTAGTTTACACACTAATTTAGCTTACGTTTATTAAACCACCGGAGCCCTTCTACTAGTTCCCTAGGCTGCATAGTCTCATACTCTTTCAGCTATTGCTGGAGAACCCCTTTATCTCAAGTTGTCTTACCCAGCTTGTTCTTGAATATTTATATATATATTTATATACCTTATAGCGGTACAATAAGACACACTTATCTATACAAAACTGCACACTGAGATCTATTAACCTGCCACATACAGATACAGTTAAAGTTGCACTTTATTCACCCATACGGCTATCCGGTCTGCCCCTCATATATCCCGAGTGGGCGAAATTTCATCGACCTATACCCAGGATTGAGAGGATTACTTTAACTAATGAGCTGATAGACTGAAAACTCTAGACTGCTATTCCCTATAACCCCCCCCCTTTTATGTTTTGCTTCTCTCATTCCACGTTTGGTTATTGGCACTATGTCAAGCCTGTTTTCTGGCATTAATGATTATTATACCCTTCATATGTATTGATGTTTATACTTATATAGCTCATTGGTATGCTTTCTAAGATCACCATCTAGCTTAAATCCTTTAACTTAGGTCTTCTCTCTAACACATTAGGCACTGAAAACGCTATTCAGCTAACTCAGGAAATATTAAGTGAATAACTATTTGAATTACACACTTAAAACCCATATCCCCTACTTATATTATAATGCCTAATCAATTGCCAGGCTAAAAATTTTGGAACTAAAAATTTTGGAATTATTTCTATTTCCCCTTAACTGGGTAGGCATCTCAGCCTGATAGCGGAAGATTCAATTACTGTAGACATACATATATTTTTATATCTCAAGGTGAGGAAGGTTTTACTATTAAGCGTGTAGTTCCCAACTCACCCCAAGAGGTAAGCTATCCCACCTCTAGAGTCTAATAAGTTCCTTAAGAACTAAAAGGTAATATATTCACATAGGAAGGTTGGGCAGCCCACACTCTCTAGTAATTTTCAGGCTCAATGTGTTTACATGATATTGATGTTCTATACTAAACTTTCAATTTGTTACTATGATCGCAGCTTCATTGTCTCATGCAGCTTTACCTCAAAGCCTGGGATATTTGTCTAGTGTAGGCTGGACCCACACATTTGTTGTTTATGCTACATGTCATGTTTACTTATAACCTCCTCCCCCCACACCCCATAATGTACCTCCTAGTTTAGGAGTGCTAACTATGCAGCTTCTCTAGCCTATGCCGCACTTTTATAAATCCTAATACTGCCTACAAAGAGAGTTAAAGCTTTTGAACCCAAATTTACTGTTTATTACTACACTTTATCCTACTAAATGCAACATTCCCACATATTATATTATAACGACTATCCATAATATTTTTAACTCTATCCATAACCGATATAAAAAAAGAAAAGAGGTTGGTTTGAGGCCCAAAAGTGGTCTCTCTTATTCTATATTAACCTTCGGTAGATGTTTTTTATTTTGCTTATGTTTGAGGCTCTGGAGAGGCCTCTAGAGTTCATTAGAAGGTTTACATTCAAACTGGCAAATCACAACTGTAATCTAGTGTTGTTTGTTCTCCTTTCTAGACTGTTTGTATACACCCAACATTGTAATGTACTTGACATTCTTTGTAATGACTAATTGTGCATACTATTTTTTCTACTTTTATTGTGATTTGCTCTTCGAAACCCCAAGAAAAATATATATAAAAAAAAAAAAAGTTACAAACCCGGCGTTAACTGCAGAAAAGTGATCGTAGAGCACTACACTATAATTAAATTAATTCCCTAAATTAAATACAACTAAATACAAATAAATAACAGAAAATAATAAACAAATTACAAGTTTTTTAAACTAACTACACCTAATCTAATCCCCCTAACAAAATAAAATAGCCCCCCAAAATAAAAAAGCCCTACCCTACACTAAATTACAAATAGCCCTTAAAAGGGCCTTTTGCGGGGCATTGCCCCAAAGTAATCAGCTCTTTTACCTGTAAAAAAAAGTACAAATCCCCCTCCAACATTAAAACCCACCAGCCACACAACCAACCCTACTCTAAAACCTACCCAATATCCCCTTAAAAAACATAACACTAACCCCTTGAAGATCACCATACTGGGAGAAGTCTTCACCCAACCGGGCCGAAGTCCTCAACGAAGCCTGGAGAAGTCTTCATCCATGCCGGGTGAAGTGGTCCTCCAGACGGGCATAAGTCTTTATCCAGACGGCATCTTCTATCTTCATCCATCCGGCGCGGAGCGGGTCCATCTTCAAGACATCCGACGCGGAGCATCCTCTTCCATCAAAGTCGTCTTATTAAATGATGGTTCCTTTAAGTGACGTCATCCAAGATGGTGTCCCTTCAATTCCGATTGGCTGATAGAATTCTATCAGCCAATCGGAATTAAGGTAGAAAAAATCCTATTGGCTGATTGAACTTGCTTGATCCTAAAAATCCTATTGGCTGATTGAACTTGATTGAAGTTTAATCCTATTGGCTGATTGCATCAGCCAATAGGATTTTTTCTACCTTAATTCCGATTGGCTGATAGAATTCTATCAGCCAATCGGAATTGAAGGGACGCCATCTTGGATGACGTCACTTAAAGGAACCGTCATTTAGTAAGAAGACTTCGATGGAAGAGGATGCTCCGCGCCGGATGTCTTAAAGATGGACCCACTCCGCGCCGGATGGATGAAGATAGAAGATGCCATCTGGATGAAGACTTCTGCCCGTCTGGGGGACCACTTCACCTGGCATGGATGAAGACTTCTCCCGGCTTCGTTGAGAACTTCGGCCCAGTTGGGTGAAGACTTCTCCCGGTAAGTTGATCTTCAAGGGGTTAGTGTTAGTTTTTTTAAGGGGGTATTGGATGGGTTTTAGAGTAGGGTTGGTTGTGTGTGTGGTGGGTTTTAATGTTGGGGGGGGGATTTGTACTTTTTTTTACAGGTAAAAGAGCTGATTACTTTGAGGTAATGCCCCGCAAAAGGCCCTTTTAAGGGCTATTTGTAATTTAGTGTAGAGTAGGGCTTTTTTATTTTGGGGGGGCTTTTTTTATTTTGTTAGGGGGATTAGATTAGGTATAATTAGTTTAAAAATCTTGTAATTTGTTTATTATTTTCTGTAATTTATTTGTACTTTATTGTATTTAATTTAGGGAATTAATTTAATTATAGTATAGTGTTAGGTGTAATTGTAACTTAGGTTAGGTTTTATTTTACAGGTAAATTTGTCTTTATTTAACTAGTTAAAATAAATACAAACTTTCCTGTAAATAAAAATAAACCCTAAGCTAGCTACAATGTAACTATTAATTTTCTGTAATTTAGTGGGGGTTTTTGTACTTTAGATAATTTTATTTATTTGTATTTAATTGTATTTAATTTAGGGAATTAATTTAATTACAGTGTAGTGTTAGGTGTAATTGTAATTTAGGTTAGGTTTTATTTTACAGGTAAATGTGTCATTATTTTAACTAGTTAGTTATTAAATAGTTAATAACTATTTATTAACTATTCTACCTAGTTAAAATAAATACAAACTTACCTGTAAAATAAACATAAACCCGGGGGGGCGGAGCCAACTTCCAAAGGAACCAGACGTGCATGTGTGGAGCTCCTGGCTCCAATTAGACTTAAACCTTATTTATTTACCCCTAGGATATAACTCTTTCAAGCTACAAAGTGATCCTGTGATCCTCATTACTTTTAAAGACCTGGCAAGCGTTCAAGTGGTTACTCTTGGTTGGTGGAATCCTTTAAAAATATGACAAGGACGGAGGCCTTAAACAGATGGATGGAAGACATGGCACAGCTCTTGCATGAACATTTTGTCAGACTAGAGATCACACTACTTGAGAGCAGTGCTTCAATTAAAGAGCCTACGCATGTTGCCCTTAACCTGACTAATGCTGATTCTATTCTGGATCAGAGCAACAGCACTGAATCGGTAACTCCCGAAACCCCGTGTCCCCTGTCTGACTCTCTGCAGTATGGCGCATTGCCCAATTACTACTATAACAACCCAGCTGAGGGTGAGGCATACGCACTAGCTATGACGGAGAAAGGCGGCTATACTTGTATACACCCTATACCGGGGTTATCCGACGAGACATCAGAACTCATTACCACGCTCCCAAATTTACCTGCAGCTGCGAGGCACATGTTGTCTTCAGCCTGCGGCCATGACAGGAGGACTTTCCCTTCGCTGCGAGATGACGGCACAGGAGTGATGGAATCTACACATAGCGCTGCCACTACCGGGTACGATATGAGAGATAGCCCTCCAGAACACTCAAGTTCTATTTCTCCTTGCTCTTTAGACCACGGGTGTGCTATTTCAGGAGCTCTGGAGTTGAAAGCTTTTGCTCCGGTATACTTGCCATAGACGCACAGAGCCGAGATGAAAAGAGCACAACTGTCACTTCTACTCTCTCTTGGGCCACGGTTTACCGGTACTGTATCTTCGCTGGGTAAAGTAAGCCTTTTCTGTCTTAGTTCATTGAAGCCCGGGCATAAGGATCCTAACTTACTACAAAAAAGGGGAATTGGCTAACTTGACTTAGAAACATCACTTCTTTGAAAGGTGCTGAACCTTGGGGACATTCATATTTGGCTAGTGATAAATAGAATCCTGAATCTAAGAACGATATCAAACTGGCTCCTTTAACTGCTCTCCTATGCAAACTTACTGATTTGAGTCTACACTGAACAGTTGGACAATTCTATCTGAAGGGTGTCATATAGACCATATATCCTTCTGGCATGTCCTAACATAGAATATCATACTACACCTTAAAGCCTGTGATATTACATGCTCATTAATGTTCTTGTTTTATCTATATCCTTATTTTATCTAGTGGTTATATTTGTTAAAGTTTCTATCTAGAGCCTGCACCTAAAAATGACATGATCCCTTCAATAATCTGCTTAACCATGTTTTGTTTATAGGGTTCCGTGTTGCTTATTGTTAAACATTATATACAGCCTCCACCATTCTTCCCAAAATTACAAGTCATATAGTTGGTATATTTGTATTTACCCTAACTATGCTATAATAGTCACCTTGTGTAGCAATGATCTACTAGTATAACATTATATACAGCCTCCACCATTCTTCCCAAAAATTACATTCTATATAGTTAGATATATTTGTATTTACCCTGACTATGCTATAATAGTTACCTTGTGTAGCAATGATATACTAGTATGGAGGATTCAACACTATGATTACAACCCTGAGAGGATTTTAGAGTCATATGCCAATTTGTTTACTACCTCATATATACCATTGCTTAATACATATTAGTCCACAGCTAGGTCTTGCATTCCTTAGGATACTGTGCATTGTTCTTGATTATGTTCTGACATAGGTTAATGAGCCAGTGGCTGCAACATGACATGGGCATTAGCTGGTCTATGCACCTGTGGAATGTTGTTCGTAAAGCGCCATATTGTAGCTAACTTTTAATGTACCCTACATTGTGATAAGCCCTATATTGCTACTTAGATTTAGCTCATTTTCTAACTCTATTCCTAGGTCACACCCGTAGGCTAGCACCTAGGATATTACTATATGGAGATTAGGCTGTCAGCGGCCGGGGCAGCAAGATCCTCTTTCCCTCCACATTAGCTAGGTGCAGACCTCTATCTACATCTAAGAGTTTAGAGGCATGTAACTGCTCATTAACGAAACTGGCTTTCCTCAGTATCCTCATTATAGCTAATGAATATTTTGATACCTAAATATGATACATACTCGATATACATCTACCCACGGTATTCAGACTACCACCTCCCCCCCCACATAATATGTCTCCCAACCTGGGAGAATTTGCTACGCGGTCTATCTTGCTAATACCGCACCCTAAGTATTATACTGCATCTGCATGTTACACAATATTATTTTAGCAAAAGAGAGGCGCATTCAGTATAACCTTTGATTGAAATACTACTTGTCATCCTATTTTAAGTCACCACATTTTATATATTGCACTATGTCTACATACCCTATTGTGTTATCTAAGCATATAAATGGCGCCCTCTCTGTTGGTATTTCCTGTTTAACAGTTCTGTTGTGCTACCGCACCCTAAATATTATACTGCATCTACATATTATAGCATATTACTTTAGTGAAGGAGAGGCGCATTCATTGTAATTATTGATTGTAATGCTAATTATCATGCTATTTTAAGTCACTACATTTTATATATTGCATCATGCCTGCATACCCTATTGTGTTATCTAAGCATATAATTCCCGTCCTAAAATAAGGAAGACACATGAAGACCAGTTGTTATTTTAATATTTCGAAATGTATGTCATAACTATTGCATACAATGGATCTACCTCAAAAAAATTTAAATACCTTTTTGTTGGCAAGTTTGTGTATTATACCCATTCCTACAGATCTAGACTTTGTATGTATGACTTTACATTCTTGCATATTCTTATGTTTATGTGGCTTTGTGACAATTTGCATGTAACCTTATTGCTTTTCCTATGTCTTCAATAAAAAGAATATAAAAAAAATAAAAAAATAAATAAATAAATAAACATAAACCCTAAGATAGCTACAATGTAACTATTAGTTATATTGTAGCTAGCTTAGGGTTTATTTTATAGGTAAGTATTTAGTTTTAAATAGGAATTATTTAGGTAATAATAGTAATTTTCTTTAGATTTATTTAAATTATATTTAAGTTAGGGGGTGTTAGGGGTTAATAACTGTAATATAGTGGCAGTGACGTTGTGGGCGGCAGATTAGGGGTTAATAAATGTAGGTAGGTGTCGGCGATGTTAGGGACAGTAGATTAGGGGTTAATAATATTTAACTAGTGTTTGCGATGTGGGAGTGCGGCGGTTTAGGGGTTAATATATTTATTATTGTGGTGGCGATGTCCGGTTCGACA
This sequence comes from Bombina bombina, assembly GCF_027579735.1. Taxonomy (NCBI): domain Eukaryota; kingdom Metazoa; phylum Chordata; class Amphibia; order Anura; family Bombinatoridae; genus Bombina; species Bombina bombina. Next base: position 1,175,165,417 of record NC_069501.1, on the reverse strand, counting down.
GATTAGGGGTTAAAAGTTTTATTTTATTGTTTGCGATGTGGGAGGGCCTCGGTTTAGGGGTTAATAGGTAGTTTATGGGTGTTAGTGTACTTTTTAGCACTTTAGTTAAGAGTTTTATGCTACGGCGTTGTAGTGTAAAACTCTTAACTACTGACTTTTAAATGCAGTACCAGGCTTGACAGGAGAGGGTGTACCGCTCACTTTTTGTCAGACTCGTAATACCGGCGCTATACAAGTCACATTGAAAATATAGGATACGCAATTGACGTAAGTGTATTTGCAGTATTTCCAAGTCTGGCCAAAAAAGTGAGCTGTACACCTGTACCTGCAAGACTCGTAATACCAGCGGGCATTAAAAAGCAGCGTTAGGACCGGCCAACGCTGCTTTTTAAGCCTAACGCCAAACTCGTAATCTAGCCGAAATAAATCATATATTTATATATATATATATATATATACTGTATATACAGTATATATATATATATATATATATATATATATATATATATATATATATATATATATAGTCCATGTAAAAAACAAGGTAACAGCACCACAGCACACAATCTTCTTTTAAAGGTGAAAAATCTTTATTTGAGGTTTAGCAACCAGTAAAAAGCGACGTTTCGGACCTACATAGTCCTTAATCATGCATGATTAAGGACTATGTAGGTCCGAAACGTCGCTTTTTACTGGTTGCTAAACCTCAAATAAAGATTTTTCACCTTTAAAAGAAGATTGTGTGCTGTGGTGCTGTTACCTTGTTTTTTACATGGACTATATATATATATGTATACACTGGAGTTTGGCTGATACTCCTTGGTAACGTGCACACAGGTGGGAAAGAAATTTTACTAAAACCTATGGTGCTGGATTCAACTCACTTACTTCTTATATATATATATATATATATGTGTGTGTGTTATCTAAAAGAACAAGTGCACAAAAGCACTTCTCATGGTGCAATATGTTTAATACAATAAAGAACAAAGTTCATAGATAAAATATCCCATACAGATGGGTACTCACAAGTGTACCCTCAATCAAATGAGGTAAGGTACAAGCTGTTGTGTATAAATACAGATGTGTCCCAATAGTGGTGCTCCAGACAAAGCTGATTGCAACAGAAAGGAACAATGTTCCTAGGGAAAAGCTGTATCCGCCTCGAATTCACAATTTAATAAAGTTCACAGCGGTTTAATACCTTGGCTACACAGAGACACAATGAAGTGTCTCCAAGACCTAAATCCTATTGAGCATCTGTGGAGCATACTTAAATGGAAGGTGGGGGAGCTCAAGGTCTCTAACATCCACCAGCTCCATGATGTCCTCATGGAGGAGTGGAAGAGGACTCCAGTGGCAACCTGTGAAGTGCTGGTGAACTCCATGTAGAAGAGGGTTAAGGCAGTGCTGGAAAATAATTGTGGCCACACAAAATATTGACACTTTGGGTCCAATTTAGACATTTCCACTTAGTGTTGTACTCACATTTGTTGCCAACGGTTTAGACATTAATAGCTGTGTGTTGAGTTATTTTGAGGGGACAGCAAATGTACACTGTTATACAGGCTGTACACTCACTACTTTACATTGTAGCAAAGTGACATTTCTTCAGTGTTGTCACATGAGAAGATATAATAAAATATTTACAAAAATGTGAGGGGTGTACTCACTTTTGTGAGAAACTATACATATACACACATACACACAGAGAGGAAGATAGTGACTACACCAAAAAAGCCTGAATATCTACATCCCTGTTCATTCCCAGGGACTGTTAACGGTGGATCCAGAAAGTTTCCCTCTGTCTCAGGAGAAGTAACCTATTCCCTCGTCTCTCATCGAGAACCACCTGTTCTATTGCTTTGAACCTAAGACTGGAGTGGTCATTATTGTGAATCTCCCTGAAATGGTCAGTTATACCATGTGAAACATTCCCCTTCTCAATGCTCTTTAGATGTTCCATTACCCTTCGCTTTATAGTCCTTTTCGTCCTCCCAATATACTGTTTTTTGCAAGAACATTCCAACAGATATACCACATACTTAGAATGACAATTCATAGCATGTCTTATCTCTGTTGTTTGTCCATTAGTGCTAAAGACAAAATGTTTATTATCTTAGTGAATTTAAGGCAGGTGTTACATCCCTTCCTATTGCATTTGAAAAAAACTTTTGTTGATTTGTTTAACCAATTCCCCCTAATGTTATGGATGTTATCCCGTAACTTACTGGGAGCCAAAATTTATTTTAGATTTTAATTTTTTCAGAAGACAACTCTATGTATGGAGTCTAAAGTTTTGACAAAAATGGGGTCTTGTAAAAGGACATGCCAGTTATTATTTATTGCTCTTTTTATTCTCATTAATTCTTTGTTATATTTAGTTAGAAGAATATTTTTCTGCATATTATTCTTCCCTTTTTCCTTTTGGCAAATTAGCAGGATTGATCTATCCAGATCTTTTGCCTTCCTATAACTTTCTTCAGTAATTTAATTTCAATATCCTTTGGCTCTAAATTTATTTTTTAGTTTGCTTGATTCCTGTTCAAAAGAAGCTATGGTTGAACAATTTTTTCTCACCCTTTGGAACTGGCCAAACAGGATGTTATTGATCCAGTTCCTATGATGTCTGCTCGAAGCATGAAGATAGCTATTTGAATCTGTGTCCTTAATATAAAAATTTGTGATTATTTGTTATTGACTTGAGGACAAAGTTATATAAAAAGAAATCTATTTGTTTCTCATTGTTTTTTTGGGTAAATTTCACATTATAGTTGTTGTTTGCATAGTCTACAAAAGTGTCTACTGAATTTTCATTCCTGTTCCATATTATAATAACATAATCTATGAGCCGTTTCCATAAGATGATGTTATCTATATGGGGATTGTTGTTCCAAATGTAGGTCTCCTCCCAAAAAAAAAACATGTATAAATTTGCATTATTGGGGGCAAAGCGAGTCCCAATTATTTTTCTTTAAAATGAAATTAATTGTCTAATAAAAGTTGTTTTTGTTTTTTGGATAAGTGATCATGTTTGTCCAAAAAGAAAGCTACATGTTCTACTCCTTGATCATGGGGAATGCAGGTATACAGGGATGTGACATCCAAGGTTAGCCACCTATAGCCTGGTCTCCATACAATATTATCAACCACTTTTAAGATGTTGGGCTGTATCCCTTAGATAAGACTTCCGGGTTAAAACCATTGGCTTGAGATAACTATCCACAAATTGTGACAGGTTACAAGTCAATGAGTTTATGCCCAGTATTATGGGCCTCCCTGGTGGTCTTTCTTGATTCTTGTGGATCTTTGGCAGATGGTAAAAAATTGCCACTCTGCACTTATTCGGAAATAGAAAGTTGTATTTATCTTTGGTTATAGTTCCCCCACTAAGTAGTCATCTAGGAAGGAATTCATTTATTTTATTAACATATTTGTTAGGTCTTGTTTTAATTTTCTATATGTTGTTATATCATTTAAGTTGTTTGCTTCTGCAATATAATCATCCCTATTTTGTATGACTATACTTCCGCCCTTTTCGGCCTCCCTTATAACTACAGAAGAATCATTCATTAAATTAAAAAGAGCCTTTTCTCAAATGTATTTAAGTTAGATGTCTGTTTTTTTACTCTCAACTGATTTACATATATTAGTTAGTTCTTTCTCCACTAGTTTATGAAACACCGGTATAAAGTTTCCCTGGGACTGAACAGGAAAAAAGATTGATTTGGGTTTAAACAAGGTCCCTTGTGCTCCCTTATTTTCATTTTCCAGGCTATGCAATATATTTAGAGTGTATTCATCTAAACCAGTGCTTTATAAACTGTGTGTCGGGACACACTAGTGTGTCGGCAGCAGTGTGTAGGTGTGTCCCAGCTTCAGCACAAATTTTTTTAAATTTAATTTTTTTTTTACATTTTTTTTTTGTTTCTGACTTTCCGCCTGCCTGCTACGCATAACACATGGTTGACACGTGATTGATACCTAGTGGGTCACAGATCATCTTAACTAATTGGCGCAGCTCAGTGGGAACTGGTTACCACCAGTTTTCAAACTTTACCACCTCAATAGAAACTATACCATGGTGTGTACTTCTTTAATTGTTTTTTTGTTGTTGTTGTTGTTGTTTGTTTTTTTAAAGCTGTCCTTCTTGTTGGAAGTTGCTTAAAAATGTATGCTCAGAAAAAAAAAATGTTCTATCTGAATCATGAAAGAAAACATTTGGGTTTTGTGTTCCTTTTTAAATACATAGAGCTCCAACAAGCAGGATATGTTAAACCAGTGCTTTCCAAACTGTGTGTCGGGACACACTAGTGTGTCGGCAGCAGTGTGTAGGTGTGTCCCAGCTTCAGCACAAATTTTTTTAAATTTAATTTTTTTTTACATTTTTTTTTGGTTTCTGACTTTCCGCCTGCCTGCTATGCATATCACATGGTTGACACGTGATTGATACCTAGTGGGTATTAACCCCACTATTAACCCCTAAATCGAAAGCCCCCCACATCGCAATAAACTAAATTAAACTTAGTAATCCCTAAACCTAATGCCCCCTAACTTTATAATTTGAGCAGCTCTCATTCTATTGGATGATGAATCATCCAATAGAATGAGTGCTGCTTAAATACTATTGGCTGATTTGAACAGCCAGTAGGATTTTAGCAGCTCTAATTCCTATTGGCTGATTCAAATTTTTCAGCCAATAGGAATGCAAGGGACGCCATTTTGAAACGGCTCCCTTGCATTGAAGATTCAGTCTACGACGGTGACCGTATGAAGAGGATGCTCCACGCCGTATGTCTTCAGGATGGACCTGCTCCCCATCACTAAGATCAAGATAGAAGATGCTGCTTGGATGAAGATAGAAGGGGCCACCTGTATGAAGACTTTTTGCAACCTGGATGAGGACTTTGCTGCCTGGATGAAGATAGAAGAGGCCTCCTGGATTAAGACTTCTCGCTGCCTGGATGAGGACTTCGCCGCATGGATGAAGATAGAAGAGGCCGTCTGGATGAAGATCATTCAAGTGGGACTTCAAAAAGTATAAGTGGATCGTCGGGGGTTAGTGTTAGGTTTTTTTTAAGGTTTTTTTGGGTGGTTTTTTTTTTTAGATTAGGGTTTGGGCAGCAAGGTTTGGGCAGCAAAAGAGCTAAATGCCCATACAAAATGTCCTTTTCAGGGCAATGGGTAGATTAGGTTTTTTAGATAGTGAGACAAGCAATATTTCCACATTGGCTCACATTGTATAACATATGAACTATGTGTAAATACGAATCGTTACTTTTGGTAGTCAAGCTAGATCCATTTGTTAATAATAATGTTAATATTAAGATATAATTGTTATATGAAATTATCTTAATATTTTTAATATTTTAAATATATGTATTAAATATATGAGTTTTTATATTGAGTTTTTATATTTTGTTCGAACTACATTGGGAAGAATACAGGCCTCCGTTCCTATCCATATTCCCTTTGTCATATCTGTCTCTTGACGGAATGAGATATATTTTTAGGCACACTATCGTCACATTTATACTATGATGATTATTTATCTTATTAATCTTATGCTAAACTTTTATTAATGACCTGAAATACTAAAATCTTCTTATATTGTTATAATGCAATCATATTTTACTTAGTTGATTATGCATACTCCTGTAATCTATTGAAGGAGTTTTATTTGAGGACAGGTTTGCCCACATCGAATATGGATTCCGCCATTATTGAATATATTGCTATAGCGCCAAACTGGAAGTTGACAAACCGGATATGACGCTAAACCGGAAATCACTATACCGGAACCTGAAATGTAAGTGGCGTCCACACGTGACACACGCTACGGGATCGATTCATACTTTGGCAGTAAAAACATTTTTATCCAATGATTGGCATCTCTAATAATTAAAAGGCCTCATTATACATACCTGCTTATGTCTTGAGAAAGACTGTGTAACGGGCTGAAACGCGTAGATTGATCATGAGGCTTGTATTCTACCCTGGTAAGTCTTTTCCTAATAGACCACATTTTAGTAGTTGTTTTCTGCATGTTTTTTTATTTATTTTTTACAGGTTGGGCAAGTTTAGGCTTACTGATCCTATGAGACCCACCCCTACAGGACGGCACCACAGCACCACTTATTACACTCTTAAGGATACAGACACCATTCAGGACTTTACACTATTGTCTATTTTGGATGTTTTGGACTATCCATCCCCTTTTTTCACTTTCGCCTCAGGAGGGGCGCTTATTTATAAGCGCAGACTTTATTGTTGATACCCGGGAATTATCAATATTTTTTGTACTATAATTATATCACGTGTGAATATTTCTCACTTTAACTGTGTCACATACTGTATAATTTGCAGTTAGGTGTATACCCCTCATTCTTATTTTTATTTTTCATTCTTTTGTATGCATTTATATTCTATGTGTGGTCAGATTGGCCATGATTGAACCTTTGTTTTTATTTTCTGGATATTAATTAAATATTTGTTTTATTTTTCTGGTAATTGGTTGTACTAATGTTATCTCCTTTGTAATCAAGGCTCCATCTTGATTAGTAACCTTAAGCCCTTGGCACTCCTAATTTGTTATTTTCATTCTCTGTCTTCTTGGGCTTTTTGTTAGGGAGCTCCCTTTTAGTTTGTTTAGTTTGGTTACTTTATCCAGGCGCAGTCATATACATTATTTATTTGTTAATAACATTATGTAGGTATCGACGATGTTGGGGGCAGCAGATTAGGGGTGTTTAGACTCAGGGTTTATTTTAGGGGGTTAGGTTTAAACTTTATTTATTTTTTCCCCATAGACATCAATGGGGCTGCGTTACAGAGCTTTTCTTTCCGCTATCGCAGGTGTTAGGCTTTTTTCTAACCCGCTCTCCCCATTGATGCCTATGGGGAAAGCGTGCATGATCACGTCAAAACAGCACTTGTATTTTGTGCGGTATGGAGCTCAACGCAACCATATCGCATGCACAAGTCGACTGTTTGAAAACTTGTAATGGCTTCGCTATAGGGAGTTAAATAACGCAACTTTTGTTGCATTCATTAATTTCCCTATAGCGCGGATAACTCCAATAATATATAAAAAATTATATATATATATAAAATTAAAAAGAAGATTTTTTTCTATTTGTCGATTTTAATTGGGTAAATTGTAATTTTATAATGCCAATGTAAATTGTAATTGTAAGACAAGTAAACACAGGGACCAAATATGAAAATATGTCAAGGAAGTAGGAGCACATATATAATTTATAGGAAAAAAGTCTAATTCACTAATAAAGTTAGCATTAGTAGGAATATTCATTTATGCTGATAAGTAACAAGAAAAGTGTAAAATATTTATTGTTTCCTTAATAGAGTTAACACAAATAGGAACATTCACATATCACATAATGTAGGAAGTATAGAATTGTATTAAGTTAGGATGAAGGTAAAGTGTGATATGTCTTCCCACAGGAGAACTGATTCACTGAGTATGGCACAAAGCATGCAGATTATCACTATTGGAATCCACGAGTGATTTATAAGAGGTGTGGTTTAGCCATGTAGTTTAGGGGATGCTCCATTGTACAACATGGAATATAGCTTAGTATTTAGGGTGTGGTGTTAGACAGCCTATCAGAAGTAGGAAAGTTGAGTAAGTTATAAGAGTAGTAAGATACAGATAAAGACCCATTATACCACATCCCATATCTAGGTATGATGTCTGTTGAATATGTTCAAATGGGTTTAATAAAGTTGCCAAGAGAAAGCAGTTAGCCACAATCCATATATGTACATATATTTCTACTAACAACTTGCACACTAGAGGTTAATCTTATTTATTTAATCACCTCCAAAAATTTAAATGTCATTTGTATGAGATATAATTTGGGATTAATGGCAATCTGGTGACACAAATAAATATGTTAGCAGATATTTATATAAAACAAATGTTTATGCAACAATGGTGAATGAATTACTCTACAGTCATGTTACTGACAGAAGTGATACGTGTATAGACTAATGATGTCATATACTAAGGTAAGTGTTTATAGGTTAAAAAATTAGAAAAATGCTTCATGATTGGTGTTTTGTATCTTAAAGAAGACTCCAGCCGTATTGTTTATTATGCCTGAGGAAATAGCGGATACAGCTGCGAAACGCTTTGCATGTAATATATGTGAGTGATATGGAACTATTATTGTTTTAAATTGTTCTTAAATATTTTTATAAAAATGTAAAGTTTTTGACCACATACGGCATTGTGGACTTGATTACACAAGTGGAGTGATAATACCCGGTAATTAGTGAGCTGAAAGACTGAAAAATTTCAGCACGCTCAATACAGCACATAAGTGCTAATCATTTTGTCAGAAGATTTCCATAGGGTGCGTATATGGTGGAGGTCATATTGTAGTGTAATCTACACCAGGAGGAATTTTCTTTGGTTTTATTCCCAAATACAGAGAATCGAATGCTGCCAGTGAGTTAGTGCGCTGGAACACTGTGAGATTTTAGCTTGCCATGTAGCTCAATTGAGTGCTAGTACTCTTGTAAGTATACATCTAAAAGGTGTCAGACTGGTGGAGGTCAACTACTGTCATTACTGCACTAGGGGGCACCATTTCTGTTGTGCTTTGTTTTTCCAGTGATTTGTTCTGACGTGAAAGTCAGGAAAGAAGCCGTCCCATGAACTATTATTGCCCAGGAACAGGATTTGTATTTTTGGACTGTGAACTATAGTGAACTATAGTGATTGAATCTTAGGACACTGCAAGTTATTGATATCATTATATTT